>NC_079294.1:38391144-38696670 GCF_023638135.1 Falco biarmicus | reverse complement strand
TTAATCCAGAGCTCATGGAGGTTTCTGTGAGTCTCCTTTCTGTGGAGCTGAGCAGACTCTGGGTCACCCCTCAAAGTATCTGAATATCTTGAGTATGAATTACCCATCTGCCTTAATACTTAAATGGTGTGAAACTTCACTGCATTTCTTAATATGTTTTGCAAGAGAGCTATGCCACTGTTTTGAGGGAATAAAACAGAAGAAGGATATCCCACTGAATCCTGCAGAGTATTTCGGCTACAGCTGTGTCCCTAGATGCTAGGATATTGAACCTTTGAACTGTGTTTTAAATTAGATGAGGAATTGCCCATTGCACAGGGGACCTGGTCTACTCTGTTTGATTTCTGTGGGTTTTTTTGACCCCAGAGACTGTGGCGTTTCAGTACAAAAGGGCCATTTCAAGGACAGTTTCTTCACATGTCTAACCAGGGGCTCTAACCAGGAATGCTCTTTCTAGGTCTGTGTTTGTACCCTTATGGCTCTAATAGCAGCAGGTAAAGTAAAGACGCAACATAAGTGGTAAATTAAAAGCTGTTTGTGTCTAAGTCATCCCATCTGTGTCTTTTGGATGGAAGTCAACCATCTTTGAAACCACATGCATCAAGCAATTGGCTAAATGTCCTTGTAGACAGGATGTCTCCTATTTGCATTTGAAGTGCTGCGCTTTCTGTTTAAAATATGAATGCAACTCACTTATGCCATTTTCTTAACCTGTTTACAAATAGTGGCTATTGCATAATTGAAAATAGGTGTTAAAATGTTGAAGCTGTCAAAGGGCTTTAAAGCATCTTTGTGTGAAGTACATGAGATTTATTGAAAACACCTGAGGTAGTGCACACCACAGCCTCTCCCCTGCCTCCAGCCCAGCCCACCACCACCACTGCCACCCACCACCACCTTTGAAGTCACTTCATTGGCCATAGATGTACTGCAAGTTCGAGTACACACCTATCATTCAAGGGGCAATATATTATCCACATGACAGATGTAATCAGTCTCTTGGTCTCTTAGAAGTGCAGCTGTTGGTGAATTCTTTTTTGTGAATGTAATATTTGAGAAGACTTAAGTTAAAAACTGACACTTCCATTGAAATCTCATCTCCTTTGGAAAGAAGGTTGCCGTTTTCTGGCTCTCCTCCGTGTATGACAGCCAGAGATGTGTCAAACAGCATTCAACTGACAGTTTCCAACAGAGATGCCATTAGCAAAGATGGCATGAAAATAACCCTCCCTTAGAAACATTTTTAATGTGAGCTGTTTGTTTTCAGAGCTATGGCAAGGCCAAGCAAGGAGGGAAAACCTCATTTTCGAGGAAGGCATATACTGGAGGGAAAAAAAAAACAAGAAAAAAAACCAAAACCCAAAAGATGCTGCAGCTTGTGAACAGGTAATGGTAGATGCAAAGGAGCCAGAAGGAGCAGGGCAAAATGGTGAGTGGGAGCGAGGCAGGGAGTGGTGTTGTCTGTGATGCTGGACCATTTTTTCACCCTCTTTGTCTATGCAGGTGTCAAGTAAGATGACTCCTGCCCAGAAGTCACACTAGAAAAGGACATTACTCCAGAGAGGGAAAGGAAAGTACTTCCTTGCTTTCCAAATGGGGAAAGGTACCCATCCCCAGCTGGGCCCACTGCCCAAAGTCGCGGCTGAATTGGGAAGCAAACCCCGGACCGCCTGAAGGCTCGTCCAGTGCCTGAACCGCAGGCTCGTCCTTTCCTTTTATTGGTAAAAATAAAAATATGACCTCCTTTTGGCAGCCTTACAGAGCAGATGCTGCTTTTTAGATGACAGCATAGAAATGCAGAAAAACTTTGGGGATTTGCAGAAATTCTTTCCAACGACAGATTGTCTGGCCTACTAGTGTCATAATGTCAGCCCTGAAACATGCCATAAAGCTTTCTTTCAGCAGAACAAACATAACCCCCTAGACCAGCTCTTTGACAAGTAAGTAAAACAAAGCAGGGTAATTGCGGCTGGAAACCCACCAGGCTCTTAATGTGACCTCTTGAATACTAATAGTTATTAGAGATGCAATGAATAAACGTCAAGAATATTACAAGCAATCTGTGTTTAAGAAAAGGACTCCAGAGGAAAGTTTGTGAACAAAAAACTTCTGAATGTAAGTTACAGTAACGACAAAGCACTCACGTGGCTCCTGGAGAGCTTGGATGTATTTTTCATATGCTGGTGGACTGAAGGATGGAGACGGAGGACTCCAGGCTGCTACAAGCTACCAGATTGCTGGATCCCCTGACACAGAAGATAAAAGCCCAAGCTCTTTATGGAGCTGCTTTGTTCAATAAACTCACAGGCGGAAAATAAGTGAGGAGGGAATAAAGAAGGTATGATATACTACATGCTGATGCAACTTAGCATCTTCAGAAGACCACAGGTTGCCTATAAAAAGGCTTTTGTGTGTGTGTGCATGTGTCATTCACACTGATGACGCATGTCTGCATATGCAGAGATCAGCACCAGGTGCCCAAGGCTCTTGGGAGATCCCCCTCCTCTCTCCCTCCCATCCAATTACTGGATAACTGGAGGAGGTGAACCAGTAGTGTGTAACTTGTGGGGTTATGGTCAGAGTGCCTTCGGGGCAGAAAGGCTACCTTTCCTGGCAGAGTTTGTCTCTGTCTTTAGCTTTGGGCATTCTAATTATAGTCTCAATAACTTTTCCACTTGAACTGTTTCCCTTGTTCTGCAGCACCATGTGTGACATGTCAGAGCACAGGTTCTACTTAGAGCCTATTTTGTATAGAAAGCAATGCCAGAGCTTTAATACATATGGCCAGAGACCTGGTTTTGGTAAGATCAGACTGCAAAATGCAGAATATATGCCTTGTTATGCCATTCTGGCCCAAGGAAATTCTGGTTTTGCTGAGAAGTTTCTGCTCCTCTTTGCATAACAATGTGAACAGAATGGATAGAATGAAAGAGTACAAAAAAAAGCTGCATTTCATTTGTGTAGGAACTGGAAGAGGAGAAAAATGGGATGCTGGGTTTTTCCATACATGGGCCTCAGTGCTGCAAAGGAGAAGCCAAGAGGCATGGTCCCACATAGCCACAACTGTGTAACTGGCATTGTATTTATCCCACTGGATAGTACATTTTATGTTTGAGTCCTGGCACTATTTTTTTATTTGAAATTACTCAGATGGCATGGATGCTCCTTCAGCTGGCGTTTGGCCCTATACCCATGCCCATTGAAAGGACTAGGTGGACCTCTGTTAGCCACGCCTAACAAAAGGTGTAGAGGTCTTGTGGCAGCACAGCCAAAATGAGATGCAGCTCGTGCATAGCTGTTTTCCTTTAAATTGCCTTCTTAGCTAAGCCATTTTTGACTGTGATTTCAGTGGGTCAGATATGTCAGCCTGTTTCCTTTTTCTCATTCCCTTCTTCAGTGTCACCAGTGATATGACTTAAGACTTGGGAGGTAACACTGGGGCTCTTTGGGTGGTGTATGTAAAATGAGACACTGTTTAGTTTCAAAGCTGGGAATCCAACAGTTTAGCTGCACACACTGGGTAGAAGAGTGTTTCTTTTTATTGTTTTTGAGTGTGCCACCTTCAAATTTCATGGAGTAGCCCCTTGTCCCTGGGGGAACAGGAGCCATGGACCTCTGCCTCTGCTTGGCTGCTTCCTACTCTGCCATGTCCTCACCTCTTTTCCTCCTTTCTAAGGTAAACAATCCCTTGGGTATTTTTCGTTGGTTTTTTTTTTTTTTTTTTGGTTGGTTGGTTGGGTTGTGGGGATTTTTTATCTGGAATACAAAGTTTCAGCTTTAAAACCCAAGTTTAACTTCAGTGATTGAGCTTGTCAGGAATATAGCTATGCTCTAAAGGTGCGCAAACACCCAGCTTCAACAAGAAGATGAGACAACCCAGAGCAGTCTTGTTTTGAGCTCGAGCTGGCTTCCCACATTGCAAACCCACATCTCAACTAAGAGCAGAGGTGTCCCCCAGGGAAAGCTGTGATCAAGGTGGTCATGATTAGACCTAAAATGGCATGAGGCTAAGGTCTTAATGGCTTTAATGGGGATTTGCATCTAAGTGGAGCAAAGCTGTGTGCTGCAGGATGGAGAGCATGGCTGGAGGCTGTTTTGGTGGAGAATTTCCTGTGTGAGGAGATGGATGATGTGGGCCAGTTACACAGGCTTAGTGCTGGTGGGCCACCAGAAGGACATTTCACCCTGTTTCTCACTTGCTGGCATTAAAGTTCCCCTCTATTAGTCCCCGCAGCACTTCACAAAACTTTTCCTCTTCGCTAGCATCCTGTGACTCTCCTGCTCAGCTGCTCCTGCACTGTGCAGTGCGATCACTAGCCCAGCAGGGTCAGACCAGTACTTCCTCAGTAATGAGGTTCAGAAAGACGTGTCTGCCTTATCTGATCGGCCTGGAGAGGCTAGCCATTGCTTTGTTCTCAGATGTTCAAGTGGTGAGCAAATCCCACTGCACCCACTGTAGGAAGGAGTGAGTCCTCCTAGGTGAGGAATGGGACCTAAGAGGATGGGTACCCAGAGAGACAATCAGATCTGTCTGTCTGCCTATGAGTCCTAAAAAATACATTGGCTGTGGCATGCATACCCCAATGTGAAGTCAGCCAGGAACAAGCCAGAGAACCTGCCTCTGACCCTGAGGACATTGCTTGAAAAATATTTTCCAGAACTCAGTGCCTGGGGATCTGCAGCTAACAAACATTCTGGAAGTGTAATCACAGCCTTTGGCTCTGCTGCCGAGCCACCTACGGGAGGTGAGTTTAAAGAGAGCGGCTTTAAAGCTGTCAACATAAGAAGGAGGGAAGCCAAATTGCTTTCGTGCTTGCGTTCGCATGCCAACTGGTTTGTCATGGGATTGGTATGTAGCAAAGATAGAGTTGTCTGCAGAAAAGCTGTATTATTCTTTTTTTGGATGGGTCCACTGGAGATCAGTCAGGGCCCACAGTAATTTCCTGAGGGGACAAATCCAGCCCTGAGATAGGCCACTGGCTTCTCAGTGGTTGCATGGAGCTTTCTGTTGGGTCAGAAAGTCAGCCTTTGAGGAGAAGAGCTGAAGAAGCCTTCCAGGAGTGAGAGCTGATAAGACAGCAGCTTCCCAGCTGTGCTGCGGCCACACAGTGCCACATATGTCATCAGAGTAATGAGAATTAATAACCCTGGGCCAGACTCTGACCTCTGCTATTTAGGCGTATATCCCTGGCAGCTCCACTGGCCTCTCTGCTGGGCTGTGCATCAGCTTGTGTAACTTATCTCAGCCCTCCCACAGCCCAGGTCTCCTTGTCTCCTACAGGCTGGGGTTGGGGACATCTGGTCCCTCTCCAACAGAGGTCCATGGAGAGAACAACATAGTGCTGGAGGGCAAGCTGAATACCAAGGGCTGTGCTTCTCTGCAGAGCATGGAGCGCTCTTCTTCCTGGCATCTGAAAGAGACAGATGTGGTGTAAGGACTCCCCAGCCAGGGATGCAGTGCTCTGTGTTGGTTGAAGTGGTACAACTTAGATTTGGTGAGGAAGTGGCATAATGGGTCAGAATTCATGAGCAGGTATACACATGCTTGATAGAAGAGAATTCCCTGGTCCCAGACAAAGCATGTGGTGTATTCCCACAAGGATCCAGGTAAAATTCAGGTCAATCACATTAGTAAGAGCTTTTCCAGATGAAGAATTTCCTGCTGCAAGAGTGAAAGGTGTTGTCAATGTGGAGCACCCTGAAAGGGCCCCACTGATGTGAGCTCTGTCTGTAGGCTGTTGGGACATGCAGAGCCTGAGCGACAAGTGATGGGGACATGGTAGCCCTGTGCAATGGTGCAGGGCAGGAACATCTGCCTTTTCCATTGCTAAACCATCCTGGGAGGATGGGCAAACAAAGTCTTCTGCCTGCAAATTAATCCCCAATGGTCTTTCAGTTTTTTTCTCCAAGATGTAGACACACAGACGCATACTCAGTATTTCTCTCAACAACTCCTTACGTTAATTTTCTCAATAACACACACTAACGTGAGAGTAGAAAGGGCCAAAGAGACTGCAGAGAAGCAAAGGTCTAAATTTATGCAGCATAAATCAGGGTTAAAATGTCCCCAGCCTGTGCTCAGAGCTGCATTTGTGGTCTGTGCAAGGATGGGGTCTTTGCTTGGCTCACACACTCCCAGCTCCTTGGGCACCTCAGGGTGAGAAATGTCACAGCTGGCCAAGCGGGGCTGGAGGGACCTGACAAATTGTCCTCCTCTGAAACTCCAGCCAGGCTGCAGCCCTGCAGGAGATGTGAAGCCAGAGGCCTTTCCTCACCCTCTTCCAAATAGGTGCCTTCCCAGAGACGTGTGGTCAGCACCCACCACCTCTCCATGCCTGGTGCTGTGAAGACAGTCATGCATGAGTTGGCAGCCCCCGCAGCCTCTTCCCCAGATGTGGCTGCTCCCCGGGCGATGCTCAGCCCACACCCTGTGTCCCCATCCTTCGGCGAGCTGTTCCCACCCTCCAGCTGCCGGGGAGAGCCGCCAGCTGCCTCCGTGAGTCAGGAGCGCCGGCTCAACCCGTCCTCACCTTTCCGAAAACATTGGCAGCCACTTGCAGGCCCCCTGGGATGTGGCTGCAGGAACATTTTCTCAAATAAGGTCTGCAATGTGTAAAAGGTGTGGTGAAGAAAGGCAGGAGGAAAGCTCAGTCCTGGCTGCCGCGAGGCACCAGGCTCAAGGGGGAGAGGTCGAGCCCATGGGTATTGGGGATGATGGATTTGTTAAGGTCACTTTTCTTACGCCACTGTTGCCTCATTGATTAAATCACGAACAACTGAGCCTGGCTCAATGACTCCCGGGTTTATTGGGGTAGACAGATTGAATGGTGCTTTCCTTATTTTGTGGAGGTGATCTGGAGGTAAATTGTTGTGCTTGCAACTGGCTAGAGGAGCTCAGAAGAAAAACATGTGCAGCAATGAAGGGCTGGGAAGGGACCTGTTAAGTCCACATGTTGTGTTGTATTTTCTCTCCATCAGTCCCAAGCTGCAGGCTCTTACAGGGCGAGGCAGGCTCCCTGATGCATAGTTCACATGTAGAGGCTCCATGGTGGAGAGCAGACAGCGCCAAGCTGATGGACTGCATTGAGGATGAGGATGGTGTTTCTCCCCAGACATGAAGCAGGAGCATTTCCTTCCACCCCAGCTCAGACTGGCAAGGTTGGCAGAAAGAAGAGGTTTTTGATTAACTCTTTAACATGCATATATGGGGGGGAACCAATAATGTACCTCCAAGATCATCTGGGCATTTCCAGGCTAGTGCAGGCTTAGGACATGAGTAATGCCCTCCTGTGCTTTTCTGGGGATGCGTTACAGCCTGTAGTATGGAGGTCCTGATGTTTACTGGGGTACTGGTGAGTGCTGGGAAGCCAGGGGTCTGGGGGAGCACAGGCTAAACCTCTGCCTGCCCAACCTGGCTGGTACAGGTGGTCCCTTCACATTCTCAGTTCCTGAGATTATATCATATGATGTGTTTATCCATCTGTTTGCAATCTTGGGGAGGTTGGTGTGGTTTTAATTAATGAGCAATTGTTTTTGTGGTTGTTGTGCAGCGCCCCGAGCGATTCAACAGGGGTGGGGGTGCTTATAAATAAAACAATTATTCTTACCCAACTTCATTAACATGCAACACCACCATACCCTCCTCCTGTCCTGCCCCCTCACTGCTGTCTCTATCAGGTGGGTCTGGAAGGGAGAAGAGTTGGCAGAGCCTGGCTGCCCTGAGCAGTGGCATTATGGACTCTCTGGTGTCTCCTAAGGGCTGAGCCTTTTCCTCACCCAGGCCAGAAGTAAGATTGCTCTCCTCCAACCATTTCCAAAAAAAACTTACAGAAGCCAAATTCTTTTTGAGACTTCTACTCATCTGTCAAATTGGGCTGAAAACATCAGCACATTAAAAACTACTTGCAGTAGATAGACATTGTGTATATACACCTGTGTGCAGTAACTATATAAGTTCTGGGAAGGAATGAGGCCTAGAAAATGGACATAGGTGCCTAAAATCAGATTTAGGCAGAGTTTAGTACCCAAGTTCCAAAAATTGCTCCTAGAAGGGTGTTTGGATGCTCCCAAGATGCTGGATACTTGTGTGTCCATCAGGTGTTGCAGCCAGTCTGTTCCCCATGACCTCCTTCAACTCAATAAGGGTTATTCCCAGGTCTGCTTTTTTACTGCCTGCCTTCTTATAGCTCCTCAGGCAAAAAGGGTCCCCGGAGCCTTGTGTTCTCCTTTCTCCAGAAGATTTCATAATTACTGCTGCTGCAGGACTTTGTTTTACCCCAATAACCAGAGCAATGCAATACAAATCAGTGTGCTCAGCCTTGCACCTGATATTAGGATGGAGCCTGTACCCACCCCCACTGCTTTGTATTATATTTCAGATTTAAACTGTCTGGTGGGTATTACACAGGGGGAAACCCCAGCCTGGAGGCAGGCAGCTTGCAGGGGTCTCTTTGTGCCTCTGCAATGAAAAGGTTGTTGGTGCTGTAGCTGTAACCTCACAAATTAAAATAAACCAGGGCTCCTGTTTGACTCCCTGGCAGCCTGTTCTTGTTGAGCCCATGACAGCCTTGCTATGGCAAGGACACCTTGCTTGGCACCTTATAAATGTGTGCAGCTTGTGTCCTTTCTCTGAACCAGGGAATGACTTTGCTTCCCCAATCACAGAAGCATCAAATCAAAGAACCATAGAATCATTTAGGTTGGAAAAGATCTTGAAGATCATCAAGACCAACCATTAACCCAGCACTGCCGAGCCCACCACTAAACCTTGTCCCTAAGCACCCCATCTACGCATTTCTTAAACACGTCCAGGGATGGTGTCTCCACCACCTCGCTGGGCAGCCTGTGCCAGTGCTCAACAACCCTTTCAGTGAAGGCATTTTTCCTCGTATCCAGTCTAAACCTCCCCTGGTGCAACTTGAGGCTGTTTCCTCTTGTCCTGTTGCTTGTTACCTGGGAGAAGACCAGGCCTCAAAAGGTTCTTTAAAATGCAACATCTGAGCCTCTGAGCACTGGGCCATGTGATGGGACATGGCAGCCTGGTGGCGTGATGGACTGTGGCAGTGCATGACCTGGGGCAGTACGCTGCCAGTGGCATCCCTCTCCCTGTCACTGCATGGTTGTAGCCTTCCTCCAGCCCTGGGACACACAAGATATCACTGACTGGCAGATCTCTAGGGTCCAAGTGGCTACTGGACCTCAGAGTTTGCATCTTTGGGGAGGGATGTAGCCAGCCCTGACTTGTTCCGAGAGCTGGAAGGAGCAGGAGCTAGAGCCTAGCTGGCTTTTCTCAATCCATGCTGATTTGCCTGGGTCTTCATCCCTGAGCCAACCCAGACTAACTCACATAAAACCAAGGTTCTGGGAAGAAGCCATCCTTGTGATGACACCACACAGACCCAGACATGCTCCATAGCCACAATACAGTGCAAAGTAGGACAGCCCCATCAGACAGATCTGCTAGATCCTCCTCATGCGTACCTCCTCATGTGGGAAGGGTGGCAGATGCCTCCACATCCTGGTTTTAGCAGTGAAAAGGCAAATCTGGCTGTGCATTGGATAGGTCCAGCCACTCAGGTCCCCATCAAGGTGTAAGTAGGTGTCCTGGGAACTGTATCAGTCCTGCAGCATCACCTGAAGCTGGAGGAGCTCCACAGAAACCTGAGATGTCTGATGGATGGGACAGCAACCTTCGGGATGTCTTTTGTGGAATGAATGGGACAGCAACTCTTGGGATGTCTTTTGTAGAGGGCAGCTCAGTCATTTGGAAAACAGCACCTGTGCTCCTTTTCTTCCTTGCAGATCCCCCATCCCAGCACCTTGTGTGGTGGAAGGTGTACCATTTTCCAGCTCCTCTTTTCCCAGGTGAGGGACCAAGAGGGGACCCCCGAGCTGAGCTCTCCAGTGGGATGCAGGTAACATTAGCTCTCCTGTAGCTCTGAACAGGCAGGAGCGACAGGTGGCCACGCTTGCAAGAACAAACGTGGGCGTTGCTCCTGCTTTTAAGGAGCGGATGAGCTGCTGATCAGCAGTGACCAGTGGAGGTGGTTAAATGCAGAAGGGGAACATGGCTGGAGGGCTGGGCTGCCAAACCTCTCCTCCAAAGCACGTGCTGATCCAGGGACAGTGCTATAGATTATTTCTCTGTGTGCGCTTGCCTTGCCAAATATAACTAAGTAGTGGGAGGTTGCTCTGTTTCTAATTGGGTGATGAAAGCCCGTTTAGGAGGCCAAGACCGAATGGTCAGAAGCAGGGGAGGCAGGAACTGAAATGGCACTGATTCCCGATGCAGCAAAGACTGAGTGGTGAGCACCAGATCTCCCCTCTGCGTTGACCTTGGTCCTCCTCACGGCATGGGGAGAGAGACAAGGCTCAGGGCTGCACTTGGGAAGGACATGGTTGTCTCCTGGGAAGATTGCATTAAAGGAAGGTGGATAGTTCATTCTGAGCTTCAAAATGTGTCGGCTGTGCTTTGTATTATATTAGTATTAGGTTTTCTAGGAAAAAAAAAGAAAAAGAGGAGAAAAAAAAGAGCTGATTGGAATGACAATTTTCATCAAGCAAAAATTCCCTGTTCCAGGCAAGGCTTCAGTATAGACAAACCTGAAATTCCAGCAGGAAAGTGCTTGGATTCTGCAATAGATGCATTGCTGGCCCCCCCCTCCCCACCCCCCACCCCTCCCCCAACATGTCCTGCCTGGGGCAAGAAGGCAGCATGAACCCTGCAGACAGCAGATGAGCAAGAAAAACCTCAGTCTAGCAGATGAGAAGGAACAGTCTGCAGACCTGGAGTGCATGGTGGGCACAGGGCTGAAAGCAGATGCTCCCTGCACACTCCGTGGCTTTGAAGCCATTCCCACAGCACCCCTCCTACCAGCCACCTGCACAGTTTACAACATTGTTACGGGTACCCCATCTCCATGGGGTGAGAATGGGGGACTCCTGAAGGCAAGACCATTGATCCTCCCTGCTTAACAACACATCACTCCTCAAAGGGAGAGTATAATGCCCTTAGCCCTACTGTCATGGGAGGTTTTGTGCAATAGCCCTGTGCTTCAGCGAAGCCCCTGCTGTCACCCAAAGGTCTGGCAATTACACATTTGGCCCATGTGCTGTGTTTGCATAGGAGGGGAGAAGAAGGGATCCACGTACATGTGAGATACAGGGGAGTGAAGTGATGGAATAATTCATTTAGTATTGGGACATTTATGAGTCACCTTCCTCTTCCCCTCCCCTCCAAGACAGATGTCATAACGGAGACTAACCCTGCACTAATCTCCATATAACATATGTGATATGTTTACTTACTTCTTTCCTCTGTCTTCCCTGCTCTGCAATGCAAATAGTCATTTGTTCCTCTTTCAGATGCTGGTACATGGTCTCACCAGTAGGAAATATATTATCATCCAATAAAGCCAAATTCTTGGTGGCAATGATGATGATTTATTGATTTTGGCTCTGTTGTGTTCACAGATGGAAATAGAAGCTGGCAGTTAGCTCATGCCTTACAACCCAGTCTAGACCATTCACTTCAGCTCGCTGAACGCTGCACTTTGGAGACAGTATCTGCTCCTCAAAAGAAAGTTTCCAGGGTTGTGGCTGGATTCGTTTAAGAGACTCTAATCAATGTTGATTAAATGTGAATGCATCATGGGGACCCCTACTTCCTAATGGTGAGCTACCTCTGGGATAGAGACATCCAGGGCACATCTCCAGTCCTGGAGCGATGTGTCAGCCCCAGTAAACATACGCACCGGGAAGGTTTTGAGCCAATCCAAACAAACACTGCAGAGCAGCCTGCAAAGTCCTGACCCATGGAAACTTCCTGGGTCCAAGGGTGTCTGCAGCTGGAGAGGATGTCCTCGCTCACAGCTGTGGTAGTTGTTACCTTCCCAGAGGCAGCCCTTCCCTCTCCCTGCCCACCCTGACCCCGTTTGAAGCCATGGGACTCTGGGAAGTGGCCTGGTATGCCTCCTTCCCAGGGTCTAGTGCTGGGCTCCTCCGCTTGCTGGCCGGTGTTCAGCAGGCAGAGCCTCCACTGGAGCAGGGTTTCCAGCCTAGCCCACGCACTTGTGCTGTGGGAAGGGCTGAGACCTCTGTGGTTGGTTCATGTTTCAGAAGCCACTTGTGTGTGGAAGCCTCTTGGCCGGGCACTACTGGCTTTGCAGAAGCACCTTTTTTATTTTTATTTTTTATTTTTTTCCCCTCACCAATTCTCTAACCAGGCCAAGAGGAACCCCGGGGAACCACCAGCAGACCTGACAGCATGCTCAGGGCTGAGGAGCTACTGGTGGCTTTTGGGCAGGGTGAAGGTTAATGGAGTTTACAACTCAGTTGCCTTTGGTTGCTGAAGCAGCTGTTTTGGGGGCCTGGTTTGAGTCCTTGTAGAAAGCCTCTGGCTTATAAAAGAAGAGCTACATGCAGTCACTGAAGCCCCAACATTTCTCTGCTCCTTGGGTCCACAGCTTTGGAAATATACCACCGGGGCTGGATAGAGTCAGGCCAGGGCAGTCAGTTCTGCTCTGCCATTTTCACCCTGGTAAACCTCAGGGCAACCCTTCCCTGCTGGTATCCCACTTTGGGTTGCGTCACCCCCTTGGGGACATGAGCTGATGGAGAGGGGTTCACCCAGAGCAACTGATGAGCAGTAGCTTGTTTTCCCCAGCAGTAACCTGCTGGCACAGCCGTGCCTAGGGTTAGACCAGATTACAACCGCCCTTAAAACTTTTGCTTCATCCTCTGATTGCTCCTGGTCAGAACCTTTCATCTGTTTTGGGAAAGTTTGGTTAACTTTCATGTGGTTTCCAAAAAAGAAAATCATCCACCAGAATTTCCTGTTATGCCATCACTCTCCAGCCAGGCCAAAAGGAGCAGTTTACTGTTGTTTACATAGCTGCAAAAATGTACTAGGACCTTCCCAGCCCAAGGTGCCTGCTTATTCTTAAAGCCTGGCCTCCTGAGGCTCCAAGTGCCATTTGCAGCTGTGTTTTGCTCTGCAGGCTCTCGTTTCTGGGGAGAGAATTTCTCCGAGGCAGGAAACCATGTCTTCGCATGCCTCCACGCCGTGCCTTGTGCCAAGGGGCCCTGATTCTGATGGGGGATGCAGGATGCTCCAGCAATTGCAGACGTGTACTGGAACTGGGTGAGCATGGCTGGGAGGGAAGCTGCTCTGAAAGCTTCTGCTGCCAGTGTGAACATCATTAAACTCATGGCATCTCCTGGATAGCCGTGGAGGGAGGAGAATGGCTCGTGGTGCAGCAGCTGAGGCGGTGAAAAGACGGGCCATGGGGCAGAGGGAGGGAGGGCAGGATGAGAGAAGCACATGGAACATTCCAAGAAAACTTTCTGTTATACAAGGAATGATGCTGAGCCCTTACGAGGTGGGAGTCAGGCTTGGGACTCCATCTAGAAGGGCTCTAAGATCAGTGTGAAGGCAAGCAAACAGCCTCTGTCACAAGGGGGTTCCTGGAAGCCCAGAGAGAACATATGGTCATCTACATTTTTGTGTTAATTGGCTTCTTTTCTGGGTGGTGGGTTTTTGCATATGGAAAAGTGTGTACGTGCAGAGGAAAATAAAATTGTCCTTTGAAGTAGACCAGCTGTGAGATTTAGAAGGTGAAGCTACTGTGCCCATCTGCTTTCTGTGCCTTTGCCATGGGGGACCTCCGGAGTCCTTCAGACAGTCCCAATGAAAAACACCCTTTTAGCAAACACTAGTTTAAGCGTGAGTATTAAACAAACCATCTGTCCTTGGAGGTCCAACTTGCTTCTGGGAAGGAAGCACTTGCAAAGGAAGCCTGGCTCTTGGTCATCACCCAAAGCAGCACTGTGGAAATGTACATATGGGAAACACCCCACCACAGAGAGCTAGAGGGTCAGAGGAGGCAAGGAACCATTTTAATATGTACCTTCTAAGTGCTGGAGGCATCATTTAAGTCCTGAATGCCCAATAACCCAAATACCCCCAGCTGTCTAATGATATTCAACAATGCTTTTGTTTTGTCACTGAGACCTAAGGAATTCACTGCAATGGGATTTTGCTGCTTTTTGTTGGCAGAGCAACACATGCATAATGGAAAGCAGCAAACCCCTAGATCTAGGGGTGATATCTGCAGTGATTTCAAGGTCTTTGAATAGCTGTAGAAGACCTGCCATGAAGATAATCCTGTTTACCATTAAGTTCCTTTCACCTGTGGGGTTTGCATTTCCCAGTAGAAAGAGCTGAATCACTGAGCTTCCCCCAGGGCACTGATCACAACCCATAAAGTGCCACTGAGGTTTATGAAAGGAAAAACCAAGTTACGTTTGTCACACATCATATTTGAAGTTTATAAAGGGTTAATAAAAAATTAACAGGCAGTTTTGCAAACGGTTACTCACTTCGGTGCCTAACATGGTCCTTCACAGCCATCATTTGCTCATTAAGACCAATATATAGTGCAGAGCATTCAGGCCTGGACTCTGCTTATGATTATAAATAATTTGGTTTCATTTTTCTGATGAGAAAGGTATTTTAACAAAAATGCAGTTTCTTGCAATACACAAATAAAACGTTTGAAATGGCTTTTTTAAGGAAAAAAGTAAAATTTGAAACATATATTTTATTTTTATGAGAAAAATATCAATTTTACTCGTTCGCTTTCCTTTTCCTTTTCCAATATGGAAAATTACAAACAAATTAAAACCTGTGACCTTTTTCATAATATACTCATCCTTTTTGGCCACGCTGACTTTAAAAAACAATTCATAAGCGTACCCTTAACAAAGAGCCTGTGCTTGTGTGTTTACATAGCTATTGATCTACAATAATCTTAAAATTGTAGAGCCAAATCTCTAAGTCTTCACTTCATTTTTCCATTAATGGAAATTTGTGTAAGTAAAGAATGAGAAAAAGAAGTCACTTTTGACCTCAGCAAGCCTGTGAGAATTTTGCCCAGTAAGAAGTGGTAAGGGTTTCAAAATACGGTCCTTAGCAAACTCTCTATGGAAGGTAAAAGAACAACGTGACCAGCACAGAAAACATTCTTTTCCCTGGTAATTTTTTAGCAGTTTTAAAAACAATACCAAAACATTCTCCTCTATGTCTTTCAGTGGATTTTGGACAATGTTTCTCATGCAGAGCAAGGCAAGGAAAGTGTAGACTGCAGTGCAGTCTTCTCGGGGTTGCCTCCTTAATCGAAACCAGCATCACATAATGCTTTCCAATAAAAAGAATGTTCTACCCAACTGGAGCTCTAGTCCTACAATAATCAGTCAGAATACAATTATCCATCCTGGAATTAGATCAGTAGAGCCAGTGGAAAAAAACACCACAAAACAACCATTTTTATTAATTTTTTGCTTTTCTGTTTCCCTAAATGAAAAGCTATTTTCAAAATGTGTTTAAATTTAAATGTACTTGCTTGAACATCAAACACTGGAAAAGACCTCTTTTGATGAAAACTATACTGTTTTCTGCCCTCCTTCTCCAATTTAAACTTGGCAAAATAAAAATGTACCTATAAAAATTGTTTATTGACTTTCTCCATGGAAAATACCTCCTGTCTTCTGATTCCCTGCGCTAGTGTTAACAATGAAGTTCTACAAATGGCAGATTCTCTGCCCAACAGTAGGTGCCTTGGGAGGGTAAGTCTAAAGATTTCAGAATTCCTTCCGATTTAGCCATTGGTCAGAGAACAGACCCTCATCTTCTGGACAAGAGTATAGGACCTTCAGTGGGAATGCAGCTGAGGAGGCCCTGGGTTTCTGTCTGAGCTGCAAGGCAGTATTTTAAGCAGCAGCCTACATAAAGATCTGAACAGGGTCCATCCAGTCCAGGTTCCATCTCCAACAGGACAAAGTCACAACAAGAGAAATGCATATGGTGTTTTTCCTAAAAAAATCCCACTACCTCCAGCTTGGAGAATTTCTTTAGCCTGATGTGACCCATTTATTTAATGAACCCACTGGATTGTTCCTCCAAGTAGTTGTCCAATCTCCCTGAGACCCCAGGTAAACTTTTCACACTGGTATTTCCCCTTAGTAAAGATTTGCACTGGTCCATTACCCACCATGGGGGAAATGCCTCCTTAGGTTTATTTTGACCTTGGCTCCTGGTGTCTTTGCATGGTGCTTCTCCTCTCCCACATCCTGCGCAGATATGGTTCAGTACTGCTTGGGGAGGAAGGTTTCCCACATATGAATCATCCACAACACTCCCCAGAGCATTTCTTGATGCCCTTCGTTCATGTTAAGTAACCAATAAATTTCAACAGCATTCAGCTTGTGAGGGCTGATAAGATCGCAGTGAGAAAGGGGACAGGGCCAAAAATACTGAGCTTTTGAAAGGATGTGCCATATAATGCTTTTACCATTTGTAGTCCTTAAGGCCAAAGGGATCATTAGATCATCTACTATGACCTGTATAATGCAGGCTGGAGAATTTTGCCTGCTTACCCCCGTGCTGAACCCAGTAATAACTGGTGTTTAAGTGAACAGGTAACACTGAAGGTATTAAAAGCACCAGCACATGAAACTGCAGCTCCAGTAGCAAGGAAGGATAATGAATCTGTCAACTGGGGACCACTGTCCAGGGACTGGAGAAGGAAAACCTAGTGCCTAAATTCACACAAGTGAGGCATGGAGGACAGGATGCTCATGGCTACTGCGTGCCCATTAGCTGACCTCATTTTTAGGGAGGGTCCAAAAGCAGAGTTTGTTGCAAGGGGGGAGCAGAAACATGGGAGACGGAGAAAATCCCACTTGTTTTTTTAAGGACAGATCGTGTTGCTCTAACACCATATATAATCATAGATATTCAGTAAGATAACTGACTTCTTGGACAAGGGGAACTAATGGTCCAAATCTAACCCTAAGCAATGTAATAATGGGTTTGAATACAAAAGGAGTGGGGACCTGGCTACAGGGTTACACTTACCGACCCCTTGTACCTTCAGTGGAGTAACAGGTCAAAGAAAAATTTCCTTTATTTCTGGGGGACTGGATGTAGGACATGACATATGAAGGATGTGTAGCACTAGTGAAAATGCAAGTAGCACAACGCTGGGTGATATTGCTGACTCTGAGCACTACCAAAGGGGTAGCCAAAGTAATTTTGTGGAGTGGCAGACACCTGGCCACTCAAATGCAAGGTCAAGTGCAAGCTAGAACCATTCCCTGAACTGGTCACCGGTGGCTTGGAAATGTAGAAGATGGAAGAGATGGATATACTCCTTCATCCTGAACTGAGTATGGACCACCAGCATGAAAAAAATAGCTAATACGTTGGTGACAAACACGTTTAGGCTGGAAACCAGAAGAAATTTGAGCCTTAGATTCATGGAACTCTGGACCCCTCACCAATCCCAGGGCATGAAGAGCCCAGAGCTACTTGTGTCGCACCGGTAGGCACAGTCCTGGATTAAGAAACGAAAGCTTGTGGGATGACGTGTTGGGTGTTGGACTTTCTGGAATTTCCAAGAGGGGTTAGAAGACAAGCTGATGCCCATGTTTGTCACACAGCATTTACAACACATTAGATTAATCACAGGCTTTAGAGCTTCCTGGATTTTGCAGGGGCTGAGCATTATTTCCTCACCACAGCTCCTCTCCCGCTCCTTGTGCAATCTCACTCCTGGATTTGGTTTTTTTGCCTTTCTCTAAATATTTGGGGGCTGGTCCCAGCCAGAGTTGATGACCACGACACCAAAGATGCTTCCTAGGTGGGCCTTGCTTACCGTCTCTGTCATAAAAATGTCAGTAGATCTGTGCTCAAGCAGAAATTTTCTCTCAGTTTAAAAAGGCAGTTGCAGCTGGGACTTCTGCTACAGGATGGGTCATGAGCCACTTCCAAGTATCATTTTCACCTGGCATACTTTATTCTGCTGCATGGTCCAAGCCTCTGGAAACATGCTTGATCTCTCCTGAGCTCTTCCTGAGCATTTTCCACTGGGGCTGAGGGCTCCAGCTGACACCCTGTTGCATTTGGTGCTGCATGTGTCGACAGACAGACCCTGCAGAAGCTTAGGAGATAGTGTAGGGCTATGGAGGATAGACTTGCCAAAGACTACGTACGTCATGGGTCAGTGCCAGAGCCAGAAATAAGGTGCAGGCTTTGCATTGGCTGATTTAGTGATTGATGCAGGGGGGCTGTCTCTCCTGCTCCTTGCTGTGGGAGCAAGACTCCTTCTGTGCTTGTTACTGCAAGAGCACACACTTGCTTTCCCAACACCAGCACATCCTACACAGCTACCTGGCATCTTCTATGTAAACTACTGATTATCAGTAAGCGGCACAGATATGAAACACAGATATGAGTGCAAATGGTGGAAGGATGAGTTAAAGTGAGCACAGGGAGCTGTACTTTCATCACAGGCTTCAATGGGTTCTTACACAGACTTCGACCTTTCAGACATAGCCAGTGGGAGTGCACATGCAGGTGGTTGTCTTTGAGCAGCTGGAGAAGCAGGTGGCACAACGTGACCATCACTGGTGAGTGTGCTTACCCTGTAGGGATGTGTCAGCCAGAGCCAACACTTCTGCTTGGCAATTAGAAGTGTTGTGTTCCATCCTGCTATACCTTCAATCTAAAATATGGCAGGACTGGGGTAGGTTTCATCAGCCCTACAAATCAGGCTTAGCCTTGTGAATTCTTCATGTCCCTCTACACAGAAGGGATGAGGAGGGAAACATCATTTTACATTAAGAAAACTCTGAGCAGGCATCATTTGTTTGCAGAAGACTGTGGCCAGGCCTGTTTCATTGCTGGGCACTGGGGACAGCAGCCTTCTTCCACCATCTGTGTATAATAAATGAAGAATTTGGGTCATAAAAATTTCTACCCTGTTTAAGATGCACGGTATTGCTTTTCTCAAGCTAACTGCCCCTGGCAGTTCCAGTTAATACTTCCGTTTGAAATAAAAACCTTAAAAGCCTTTTAAGTTGACATTTAAAGTAATTTGGGAAACAATGTGAAAACATAATCTCTCTTCCAGGGTCTTTTTGCAAGGTATGGAGTTTAGCAGCTCTGCAAACCCTTTGCCCGTGGCAGACAGCCTCCGTGAAGCCTCAGGAAGAAATGTTGATCCTAGTTGTGCAATATAATCTCTGGCTCCCAGCCTGGCCTTGCACTGCTATGACAATAGTAGATGCATCTTTTCTCCAAGGGTTTGTACTACCTAACAAGAAAGTCCTATTAAAAAAATACTGGAGTAGGTAAAGGTGTTTGCGGAAATCTCGGCACTCTCCATGATGTGGGGCATGTGGCAAATCTCAGCCTTCCCTGCGTAGTCTGGAGCCAACCATCTGCAGCAAGTGGTGAACGGAGCTGCCTGGCATGGGCTCATGGGCTCATGTTCCACCATCTACAGGGACAGACCCTCATGTGCCACCTGCCTGCAGGGCAAGGGCCTGAAACCTCCTTGTTTCCCTGAGGGAACTGTGAGTCACCCCTTCCCGGGCAAATCCCTCTGCACCTGTAATGACTCTGGGCAAAGGAAGTGGGAAGACAGTTTTGTGCAAAATACCCCAAATGTTTCCACTTTGCAAGGGCTGGATGGGCCCATTTTTCTGTCAATTATCTTTAGCCATTTTTCCACAAACATTTTTTCCCTCAAAAATACATGGAAGTTTTGGGTTTGTTTTTTTTAATTATCATGTGCTTGGAATCTTGTCTTTAGCAAGTGCATGGCTGAACAGCTGTCTGTGAAATGAAGAATTACAAACATCATTTCAGCTCAGGATTTTGTTTACATAGTTTGTGGAGAAGTGGTAGAGCTTCAGTGATGTCAGAAATTTTTTCTCAGGAGCTTTGTTTTAGGAAGAAGGCCTTTCTGGTAAAGGCATATCTTTATATGCACCACACCACAAACACAGGTGACTGGTCCGCACTAGTGCTCTGAGTTTTACTGTAAAACAAATGAACAGAATTGCTCAAGAGAAAGGTTTATTAAAAAAAAACCAACAACAAAACCAAACCAACAACAACAAAAAACCCAAATGAAAACAAAAACATGGAGGGGGAATTGTTTTTAAATTTTCCAAATTTTCCTTTCCAGTTAATCTGCATCTGTATGACTGAATATGAGCCACCGACTTAGACCAGTCCCAAGGAGCACACAGTGAGAGATTTCCCAAAGGCACTAGCTAGATATATCATGGTCAAAATACGACGTGTATTAACTGAAGGCACCAGAGGCAGACTTCATCTGATGGTACATCAAGGCCTACACCTGAGCTACCCACTTTACATCCCTCTATAGGCAACAGAGGTCTGATCAATATAGGATGTAGGCCATATGGATGGCCATGAGGGAGATGTCCAGGTGCCATCCTCCTCAGCCTAAAGCAGATGCCTACATTTGATGATGAAAATCACATGTGAAATATGATTTTTTTCTCCATTCAATGAAAATAAAATCCAGGGATGAATTGCCTAGGTGAAGAAGCACATGCCATTGACAACAAAACTAGAAGCTAACATATCTTAATGACTGAGTGTCTCCAGGGCAGATGGACGTGGTGACAATCCTTAATTACTTCCACCAGTTAATGAGTTTTTAGATATGATCTTGGAGTACCAAGTACCAGGCAGATATTCAACACCAGCCGGGAGCAGGAATTTCTATTTTGTCAGAGTTTCCAATGTTTTGTAAAATGAGAATCATTCCCATTTAGAATTAAAATGTATAAGTCATTATTGCCTTCAGGATAAAAATGCTGAAAGAGGATGTTTTGGGATGTTTTGTTAGACTGTGTTGCAGGAGGTAATTTGTTTTGACTTTTACATTATATCAACTTTTAAGTATAACTGATTATGTAGAACTGCATAACCTACTCTAATAGAACAGGACTGTATTATGATATAAAAGTCAAAATGTCACAAATTGGAACTATACTATCAAAATGCAATGTTTTGACTTTTTCCTGACCGAAAGCTGTCATTGACATTTGAACAAGTTCCTGCTTGATTCCAGAAAGAATAGCTTTTTCCAGTGGAAAACCTCTTGGTCAAAAATATTTTGACTGGCTCTGCTAGGGATAGAAACTGAGGGTGACTGCAGGAGAAATAAATGCTATGGCTTTTCTGCCTGAGTCATTCTGCTCAGCCTTACTTTGTCCACCCAGGGATCTATGGGCCAGAAGTGGAGCTGGTAGTGGCACACATACAGTCACACACACCCTTTCTTGCTTCAGACAACAGCTATGGAGTCCCAGTGACCTGCCCCGCTCTTTGCTTGAGAGAGCAACCCCCATGCCTAAACCAGAGATCATCTGAAATTTTCCCACCTATAGGGACTGTCATGGAAAGCGAAGTCCTGGTGGTCTCCTGCCCTGCTTGGCTTAGGGGCAGCTGATCTTGAATCCTAGTGTGTACCTGCCCATTTCAGGCACTGTATAGGAGAGATATTTAGGATCAACAGACCTGGTATTAATGTTATTACCAGAGCCAGAATATTGTGACTTAGCCAACAGTGAAAAACAAGTGACTGTCCCTTTCTCAAATTTTGAATTTTTTCACCAAAGTTCTGTGGAGCAGAGGAGAGGTTTACACTCTGCAGTTTTCACCCAAAAAACGTAAGTTTTTGATGTAGTCATTTTCTTGCTACTCAGTAGGTCCAACACTGAACAGCCTCATTACCCCCAGAGACATGTTACTGCCAATCTGCTGCTGATGGTAACCTGTGAGCAGCAGAAACTGTCACTGAGGACCCTTTTAGACTATGGCTCAGAGCAGTGTCTCTTTCCAGCTCCCACCAATACATATCTGAAGGTGTGGTTAAACTGAGTCCCTGTGGGCTGGGAATCTCTGGTCCAGGAAAAAATCAACGTGCATTTTTTATTCTGGTCCCCTTGATGTACACAGCATTTCTGGAGTTTTCCTTCATGACACAGAATGATGTGGCCATTGCTGCAGGGGTGCCCAGCTGTGTCCACGGAGCATTTTCAACACCCTGACACTTCAGTGCTCAGCTCTACTAAGTCCTAGCTCCACCTTTACTTTTAGTTGTTAACTTGGAGTAGCACTGTCCTGAAGATGGAAATTTTTCTCATTTGGAGCCTACAGAATTTATACAGGAGGTAAAATTACTTGTTGTTGAGACAAAGGGGCTACTTGCCACAAAGAGTCCACAGTGAGGACTCGTGGTCAGGGTCTGACACACACAGGCTCCATTGACGTGTGTTTTGAGCTCCTTAACACATGCTCTAGAACCACTATAAATACAGTTTCCATCTAGGCCCTTCCTAACCCATACTGAAAATGATGGTCTTCGTAAAATTTTACGCCGCACTTCAAGGTTTACGGGTCTGTAACGCGTAATTTACCCCTGGTAAGGGACGCAGTGGTGGTTTCATGCTCTATGTAATGCTCAGCCAACACCAGCCCTAAAGATAGCTCATCAGCATTTAAATTGTGAAAAGAATGTTGATGACATTTTCTTTTCTTTACTCCGCTACAGACAAGAGAGGTTCATGTAAAACATAAGTTCTGGCCCCTTTCCAACATTAATGCAATTTACTGCAAAAGTGTTCACTTTTTTAATTAAGCTGGAATGTTGCTACTCTTCGTAGGAATGCAAAATGAACCGGTTACTGACAGAGGGAAGGGCTAATGACTGCAATCTGCTCTTAACTGAGCAGAGCAAGACTTTGCCACCTCTTCTGGGCTTTGCTCAGGAGTAAAATTTACTTGAAGGAGCAGACAGTGAGCAGCATTGGGTCCCAGCAAGCTGAAAGCCTGTTCAAGTGTCTTAAGGAGTAATTCTGTAAGCCTTTTCCCTCTTCGGTGAAGTCACTGTGATCAAGTGGCTGGGATGTGAATTTCATAGGCTGATCTAGTTTCTGAATAAATAAAAGTCTGGATTTTTTTTTTTTTTTGGAACTTCAAATGGCTCAGAATGAAGAGTCTACACCCCCTCCACATGTGCCCATAGCAAGCTGTTTATGAAAGTAGAGCATAAAATATTTGATCATGGGTTTGATCCAGAACATGCAAACATTTGTCCTCTTGTGCTGGCTTCACCTGGTGGCTTTCATTTTCTTCGACATAAAGACAGGGTGAAGCAAAGTAATAGAAAAATAGAAAACATCTTTGTCGAAAATGAGATTGCAGCTGTGTAACTGGAGCACACAACCATAAATCAGAATGTCAAATCCAAAGCACATGACTTTTTGCGAGTTCTCCATGTGTGCTATAATGTGATTACAGCCTGGTTACTATTATGATTTAAAACAAAGTCTTTCATGCTAGAAACAAAATGCGGAATGTGAGCAGCCTGGGGGAGAGAGACGGGAGACTTAGCTCTGACTGTCAGAGGTGGGCTAGAGGGTTTCAAGTGCTTCTCCGTCAGGTGTGAGGGGATGAGGGAAGGACTAAACCCCAGCTTTGGCTGCAGTCTTAACATCAGGGACAAATTAGCTGGTGGTGTTCGGCTCTGTCTAACGATCCTCAATTAGGGATGGGGTAGGTTTCTGTCTCCCCACGTCGTAGAAAATCCTGAAGCCAAATACACAGATTACAGAAGTCATTCTTTTCTGTCTATCACATAAACAAATGGTCCAGCTGTTATTGCTAAGATTCCAGTTTGAAAACTTGGACTTTCTTGTATAAACTTCAATGTAATGGTATTTAAAGTGTCATAGACAATAAGCATCTAATCCTAGTCAATAAATTGCAGACTAGTTGCATGAGCTTCGAGAGCTGTTAAAGACAGCTGTGCTTTTTTTGTAATTCAAGTCATTTCCAAATTGGGCAGCCCTCCTGGTGTATTTTCAGACAAACACAGTGTGCTCAGAAAATGTGTTGTTTGGAGCAGCACGAGCATGAACACAAGGGCGTCACATCACCCGGAGACCGAGTGGAGATCACATTCTCCATTTCTAAGAAGCTCAGGTTGATAAGGGGGAATTGCTGAGATGTCTGTGAAATTAGTAAATGGCCCTACAGATCTCCCAAGGGAAAAACATGGCCCCTGTGGAGAAAAAGGGGAATATTCTTATAACTTCAGTTGAGCCAGCAATATAAATGGGTCCATAGAGACTTACGTTCCTTTCAGAGAGAGGGGGAAGAGGGCAAATATTTTTTAACTATCACTCAGCTGTTTTGGAGAAACAGCAGCTGTAAGGTCTGAAAGAGGTGGACAAAGTAGTATTTTCCTGGAACCAGCCTGCTGCCGTGCCCCTGAGGAAGGCTGGTTGGAGCCACATGTGTGCCACCAGCATGAAGTGTCTGGGACATGTCTCAATGCACATGACTTCTCCCATTGGGATCAAACACGAGGGGTCAGAACAGGGCTCCCTGGGAAGGAAATTTTGGGATCATGATCATGGTTTTGCAAAAAGAACAGCAACCACCAGCCTCTCTAATTCCTCTTGTTGACCTCAGTAGGAGATCAATGCTTCTGAAGACCAGACAGGTGCTTGCAATAAGCTTCCAGAGCCTCCCCACCAGGCTCCGGGTGGAAATTTTGGCTCAGATATATGTTTGCAAGGTATTTCAAATGTTACATTTGAAACCAGTTAACACAGGGTCACTGCCTGGTATTGTGAGGTGCCCTGTGGGATTTGGCCGAGTCGAAAGGTGTCTGCGCGCTTGCTGCTGGGCTGTCATTCTCCCTCCGTTGGCAGCTGTGGTGACAAACATCCAGTTGAGCTATTTCAAGGGTATTTTTCCACATCTGTGAGCACCAGGCAGATTAATCTATTGCTTTCCTTCCCACCCCCCTGTAAGCCATTTTATGACCATCAGACGGTTTACACCTGAGAAGCAGCCTTGCCTCCTGCAAGCGCTGCTCTGCGGTGCTCAACATTTGCCCCTCAGCATGTATCGAATATCCCTCTCCTTGTCAGCAACATGAGTAAAACAGACAAGCTGGTGGAGAAAATATAAATCAAAAACCTCCACTGAAGGGCAGGTTTTTGCCAGACCTTTTCATGGGTCTGAGTCCCCAGCACGTTTGCTCGGGGGTGTGAAAGTCCCACTAAGCACCTGCTGCAAGGGCATCCCACCACCGGGCTGGGTTTAAATATGTGCAGGTGAGGTGCTTTTGTTGCACCCATGTCTCCCTGCCTGCATTGGCTCAGCACTACATGGGGAAGGGTCCCAGGATGGCCCCAAGCCCGTTGCCAAGACCCGATCCTGGAGCTGGGAGCCTGGGGCTCAGTTTCTAGCTTGGCCACAGGCTTCCTGTGTGGTCTTGGGCAAATCATACACTGCAAGGGCCACTCTCAGTTTGCTGATATTTTGAGAGAGCCGTGGTTTGGCAGGTGAACGAGCTGCATACGTATGTGGGGAGAGGAGGTTTTATTATTAGCGCTGGTCGAAACACAAGCGCCGGCTCCGTCTGCGTGCATTGCACTTTTGCAAGCGTCTCAGTGTGGGGTTGGGAGGAGAGAACTCATCGGAGCATGTGTACACCTGGGTTTCATCCCTGCCTTGTGTGTAAATGGCAGCATCTCCGGGAAAGGAACCCTTGCCGATCCGAGCAGCCGTGAAACTAGTCCATCATCACGTATGTTCTCAGGAATGTGCGCTTGTGTGGGTCTCTGTAGACAGCCCTGATTCATCACCTCCAAAGCAATTAATAAACTCAGCTGGCCCTTCCCCAATATATTGAAAATGATTTGCAATTTGAGAGTGAGAGTCAGTGTTGTTTTTCACATGGAATCAGTTTAATTAATCACACTGTTTGAACAGCTGGGTCCGCCATGCATTTCTACTTGAGTTCAGCATTCCTAGAAAACTCGTCAAGTATGAATCAAAATAATACCATCTCCCTGCTTCCAATGATTAATCACATATCTCTCCTCATTGACACCTAAACATCAGCTAAATCAAAAGCAGCCTGCTTCCCCACCGTTGAGTTTGTGGCTACTCGCCAGTCTAGGATAAATTATCTAGAGAAGGATTTGAAAAGCTGTTGGTTTATCCTGAAACTTTTGTTATCAACGTCTGTTGCAATTTCACATGTATTTGTAGCCTCTAGGAGCCAGAGACTGCACAGGAAAAGTGTGCATTCCAAAATCAAGGATTTGTGGCACAGAATTAAAAAATAAAATTAATTTCTAGCATCTGGAAGGCCAAGTGAGGTATTTGCGGGAGGTCTCCAAAGGGCGTCTGAACAAAGGGCCAGAGTTGAAGAATATGACTTTGATTTCCAACATGAAGTCTGGTATGTCCCAAACATTTCTGTTTGCTTAAATCAAGACTTTGTCTTTGGGTTTTCAGCAGTTTGCTGATGCAGATGGTGGATCCTGGTCACTAATACCATATGTGTTCTTGAGCTTGGGTCATCAGAGTTCATGCACAAAGTGGTAGCTGTGCAAGCAAGGATGAACACAGAAGAGGTGAATGCATGTGGGATTTTTCCATGAGTCCCTCCAGGTCTGGGAGGCTCTTGGCAAGTGGGTACAAGTTACAGCCCCCCCAGCCCTATGTAACAAACACCTGATTTTAAGAATGCAAAAGGGAAAGCTTCAGGCAGAAATGAGAAGTTTGGCTATTCAAGGGCAAAGAATGCTTTGGGCTGTTTGAATTGTCTACGCCAGTGGAGTCCCAGTATAGCAAGGTTCTTAGCAAATCCCCACTGCAGAAACCTGCTCCCAGCCCTGGGAGGGGTCATGGCTTGTTTTCCTCTTGCCATGCAAGGAGGCAGGAATATAGCATCAGGACTGAGCCTTGAGAAAGCAAAAAGAGGTTAGAAATAGCTGAGTCTTCCCTGAGGACCACCCAAGGGGAGCTAAATATGGAGGTTTTTTTAAGTGTGGTTGAGATCAAAGAAGAAAGGAGATTACATCCAATAAGGAGCTAAAAGGTAACATCTGGTCCTTTGCAGGGATCACCAACAGAAAAAGGCTTTCTCTGGAGAAGAAAAGTGTCCAGAGGAGCCTGTACTTCAGCATGACAGAGGATGCAAGCAGGAAAGTCAGGCTTGGAGATGTTGCTTTGATGTCTTCTTCTGGTCCCAGTATCTCTCCATGCTGCATGAGAAAAGCACCAGGCCTGGAGCTGTGGTCTCAGTCACTGCAGAGGCTGCCTTAACCCACCTGTGATCCACAGAGAAGTGCTACATGGAGGTACTTGAGTTGCCTTGAAGGGAGGAAAGTGCTGTCTAAAGGGAATAAGTACTGTCCTGGTGCTGCCTCATCCCTGTCACGGTGTTACAGGGCCAGGACAAGGCAACACGCCCCACCTCCAGGCAGCACAGCATCCTCCAGGGATGGACCCATGAACAGACAAGTCCAAGGCTGCTCCTCTACCCTCTTCTCACTGTAGGCTTCCTTGACAGTAGTGACATTACACCCATCCATTCCTCCTGAGTGAGTCCTTCCCCATGTCTCCTATTTCCATGGGAAACACTGTAAAAGATGGCAGTCGAGGGTGAGGGCAGGCTTTGGTCCTCCCTGGGCTCACTGTGAAAGGCTCTGATGGGAGGCCATCAATCCGCCCTGTCACCAGGGATGCCAATTAACCAGAGTAAAGTGCCTCTAGGCGATAAGCAAATCCAGTCGTTGACCTTCTGAGGACTGAACGATAGCAGGACAAGTCCTTAACTTGACAGCTTAGTGGGCAACACGTGATGAGTCCCTGTTGCCAGAGCCCAGCTAGCTTTTCCCAAAGGTTTCCTGTCTGCTTTTTAAGACAGTGGTGCAATAGTTTGGTGGTGATTTTGTTAATTCTTAAGGAGTGGAAAAGGGTGGGTGTAATTTTCTCATGATCATTGTTTTTCCATCCTTGCCATCCACTGACCCATCTGCAAGGGCCTTGCCACAACTTCTGGTAGAGCAGATGCCTTACAGGCTTTTGAATAGAGACATACAAGTATGATTGCCAGAATACGTATGTTAAATCTCCTGACAGGGTTTTATCCTTAAATGTGCTGTTGGGTGACATTCCTTGGTTTGCTGCAAATGTATTAAATACCAGATTGCTGCAGCAAAAATTAGCTCTCAAAATGAATCACACCTCACTGTCATGTGATGGTGTTCAAAGTAGCCAGGCAAACCCGGTTTGCTCTGCAAATCCTTCAGGAGCGCCCTGTCATACTATTTAGCTGCCTGGGATTGTACATGGCAGCAAAGGGAGGGAATAATCTGTCCTGTACATCTATTGTTGGCAGGAAAAGCAATCCTGGATTTATCTTGCAGCAAATTCAAACTTTCTGACAGGGATGATAACAAAGTCAAGATGGGAGTATCTGGGGAGGATGTGGTGTCTCCATCACCAGGTGGAGCTGGTTCTGCCACGGGGCAGGATGATAGAGGAGACCTCTGGAGTCCTCCCAGCCCTGGGACCCACACATCTGTGCACATGAAGGATGTGATGATGAAATCATTTTGTGGTTCCCTCAGGCTTCTCACCCACAAATTCCCCCCATCAGGTCCCACTTCTTCTATACGTTTCTGGCAAGAAAATGCATACTTTTAAAAAATAAAAAAAAAAAGAAAAACCCTGGGTTTGCTCTCCATAATGATACCAGATAGCCTGCCAACAAAAGCACAAACCCTGAAATGGATCTAGTTCTTTTCCCACATTTTTCTAAATATAAGGTCTGAATAGCAGCTCCAAGCTCTCACTTGGAAAGAAAGCTGCAGCCCAGTCCTGGGGCTTAACTCAGCAGGGAGATGATTGTCTCCAGTGGTACCTCAAGATTGCAACCCAGCTGGGGGGTTTCCCCTGCAAGGTGCTGCTGGCTGAGCTGCTCCATCAAGGTGGAAGCACGTGGGCAGCTGTGTAGGGCCAGCTCAAGCCAGCAGCAGCACGTGAGAGCTAGTGGGAGACCTTCGTTGGGATAACAGATGGAGCAAACCCAGCCAGGTGCTGGAATCTTTGATGTGTCTGGGTAGACTAGGGCACCAAGGGTACTTGCAACCAGGTGAGCAGCCACTGCTGACCTCAGATTCCTCCTCGGGGGCTCCCTGCCGGGCTGTATTTTGATCACATCCCAAAGTTGCCTACTGGCATCCTTATGAATTGTCTTCAAAAGAGCAACAGGGAACTCCAAGTCACACAGTGGAGCCAAGCAGTCATACTGCCTACGTTAGGCGTTTCTAGTAGACTCTTTCCAGTCTCCCTTTCCACTGCTTGGATTGCAACAATATTTTTTTTTTTAAATGAATTAAGTAAAGATAGAAGAAAAATATAACTTTGAGAAGTGATTTTTCTTCCACTTGCCCACATGCAGTTCATCCCCTCGGGTCTTTTTGAAGGGTCCAGGATGGAGACCATAGAGATTACAGCCCAGATGAGCACAGGTATCTAGAGGTTATAAAGGTCTTGACGAGTTCAGCAGCATTTAGGGCCAGTGCAATCCAATGCATGCTGTAGAAGACCAGGATACATGCATTTCTGATTTCTTCAGCTCTCTTTAGATGTTGTTGAATTACTTGTGCCCTGCCTGGGGCATTCTGGGGCAGGCATATTCACTCATGGGAGGTACAGCTGGAGATGGGAGCATCACAGGCAAGTTCAAGGCCAGGTGGGGCATCTGACTGAAATGAGCAACCTTCTTAGTGGGTTGGTGTCTCCATTAAAACCTGAATATTTGTGTGCTTTCAGCTGCACTATCCTCCCATAGACTGCAAGGCTGGGTTGTCTTCCACCTACAATTACATCATGTCCTTTTCAGACTCTTTCCCAGGGCTTGGATTGCATTACGTTTACAGTATCATCCACCACCTCCCTTTCAGGTTGTTCGCATGTGGTCCTTTTGCTCCTTCCAACTCATTTGCCTTGGCAGGAGCTGAGGAGGTTGGAGATGCCATGGCCCTGGAAACACAGACCACACAAACCCCAGCTTCTAGCTCTGGAAGGGTGGAATGCACCAAGGAAGCCTAAAGAAAGCCTTCTCAGGTGCTGGAGGTGGGAGTGACATACACCTGGGGATCCCCACTGAACTTGCCCCCAAGCCAGTGCCACCCTCCCAGGTGCTTCCTCAAACCATGCTTGTCAAACACTGTCTGCTAAAAGAAATTATCTTTTTCTCAAATGACCTTTTGGAAAAGGTCAACATTTTGGAAACTGGCATTTTTTTCAAAAGGCATTGGAAAACACTGATTATTATTTTTTTCCCCCACTCCATTTTCATTTTTTCCCCTCATTCTCTTTTTTTCTTTTCCATTTTCAGTGTCTGGATCCTCTGGTCCTCCCAGTAAATGAAAATGTTCCTTGGAGCAGGAAGCTGCAGGGATGTGTCTGGGTGAAGCCTCCCAGGGATGTCTGGCCCCGAGCTTGGTGGGAACGGATGCTCATTCACTCGGAGCAGACTTTCTTGTGTGGCAGTTGCTGAAAAGTGCCTGGTATCTGCCTGCGCTGTTTCAAATGTAAGTCATTCAAAACATTCCTTGTGTTTTTTAGCTCATAAAACTGCTGAAGTACATCCTGTACAGTGAACAAATTACTCAGCTTTAAGCAGATATTTATGCTAATTATCCATGGGAAGCTGTTTCTGTCATTGTAGTTTTTCATCTGCTGGCATAATATTCGAAAGGTTTTATGTGGCGTTAACTATCAGCAGTAAAATCCCCTGAAAGTAACATGAGAAGGAAGAATCTGCTCTGCATACATTTATTTTCTTTAAATGTTCTTGATTTGCCATCTATGACATGAAAGAGTTTATACTCAGCACCCTCTCCCCATCACTACAGAAGCATTATCTCCTTGCTTGCTCTTGCTTCAGTTTATTTACCGAAGAATATTCATATTTTGTAAATCCCAGGTATTTATTCCCATGATTATTTTGGCATGGTGCATTTTGAGGATGTTTGCTTTGTTTTAAGCAAATCCTTTTTCTGCCTTTGAAAAGCAGAGCACTAGTAAAAACAAAGGCAACAGCAATATTTGTTAATGTAAGTCCACGCTCCTAAAATATTTATTCTTTTTTCATATGAAGAAGATTAAATGCTTGCAAAATTCTACAGACACATGCACATATTTGACCCAGAAGGACGTCTCTTGGGATTTGTAACAGCAAATGTGTGTTGAACAAAACGTCTTGGCCCTGCGCAAACTTACTTTGTGTTCTAAAAGCCAAAAACTTCATTTTAGCATGACCTTAGAAGAATAGTGATACTTTTAGTATTTCCTGGTATTTGGTGCAAGGAATGTTTTTATTTGAATGCAGATGTCATTTGGTTTACAGGAAGGATTTGGTAACATGTCCATGCCAGTACTGCACTTATCCCAAATTTCCTGCTATGGAGGAAGAACATATGTCAAAGCTCACTGTTTGTTAAATTGAAAAGATTCAGTACACCAGAAGCTTCTCTTCTAAACATTGTGACTTTGTGCAATTTACAGAATGTTCTATCTCCATTAAACAATAAACCCTTGACCTCTGGAGCTGGCTTTCAGGATCCTGCTATTTGAGAAGGTAGACATAATGGATGGCAATAATAAATGAAAAGTTCAAGAGGTTAAGAAAAACTGTTTAATTATTTCTCTAGAGCGTGGGCTGCAGAAGAATTGCATATCTGCCTTCTCTCTTGTAGAAACCCTGCAAGGAATGACTCCGGCAGTGCAGCTCGGGCAGGGTATAAAGCAGGTTGCTGGCCCTCAGCTGTGTTTATGAACAAATGGTCTCTAGATACTCTTCCATCCCTGAACCTTTCAGTTTTCTGTGAGTTAACTCCCTGCCAGCAGCGAGCCTGTGCCAGCCCCAAAAACCTCAGCATCTGTTTTGCAAGGATCTTTTATTTGTTAGCATGTGAAAGCTATTGCTCATGTGTGCTTCCCAGCTGTGGTGTACTTGGGCTTGGTATCTTTAAAGAAATCTTTGCCTTATTTGCTTGTTAAACTCAGACACACACAAAGCAGCGCGTTCTCCTCTTGTTATGTGAGCCTGTAACACAACCTCTGCTAACAGGTCACCATTCCCTGCCTTCCTCTACGGTAAAGCAAATCCAGGACAAACTTCACCATGACAAGAAAATTGGTAGGCTTTTCCTTCCTCACCTTGAACAGACATCTCTTTTTTACCCTCCTGTTTGGTTCCTGTCACATTGCTTGCTGCATTTGATTACTGCAGGCTTTATCATGGGACTGAAAGCCCTGAGCTAAAATCATCATCCAGTTATGCAAGTCACTGTACAAACACCCAGCAAGAGAAAGGCTGCTTCAAAAATATCCACAGCAGGGCAAGGGAAGAGACAGGGATGGGGGGTTGTGCCCAAGGTAACCAAGCACATCCAGGGCAGAGCCCCAAATAGGAGCCTGCTCTTGAGGTCTGACCCTTGGCCACCCGCCCAGGAGCACCCCCATGACCTCTGTTGTGATGTCCCTTGGGAGGTCTTCCACTTACATAGAGTGTGGCAGGACACAGGTAAGGGGATGGATGCAGCAGTAGGGTTACCCAAGGAGGAGATGCAGCCTTTCTGCCATTGGGACACAGAGCCCTGTACTGCTATGGGAGGGACCACCCTGGTAGATCTCCATCAGTTTCCAAGGGCAAACAGTCTGCTTTGAGCTTACAGCTTGCCACACAAGACATGGTTAAGGACACAGTTCAGTGGTGGACTTGGCAGTGCTAGGTTAACTGTTGGACTCGATGATCTTAAAGGCCTTTTCCAATCTAAATGATTCTATGATTCTACATCCGACACCCTTTTTTTCTGTCTTGCATGGCTTGAGGTCACTTTTGAGGGTGCTTTGGAAAGGGGGAGTCATCATTTAATGCTGGGCCTGGGAGATGGAGCAGACCTTCCTTTGAGGTAAACCAGCTTGTACATGTGACCTTTAAGATGCTAGATGAATCTGCACTGTCTAGAAAGCTGGCCAAGGGCTTTTTATGACAGCTTTTGAAAGGACTTTAAAAGCTTTTCACATTCACTTTCTCCTTCTAAATGCCTTGATCTACAACTTACACTATCAGGAGTCATTTTCCCAAGATGTGCCTGGTGCAGAAAGCATGGCTTGACTTTGTTCTTTCTGAAAAAGTTCCCCCAAATCAGCTTTCCCTCTCTGCCTACTCTGTTGGGTATGAAAGCATCCAAACGTAAGCCTCTGGTCTCCCCACAGCACCGTCAAGCGGGTGGGAAACGAGACGGCAGGTTGTGACCCTGATGGGACCCGCTCTGTTTAAATAAACAGTCCAGGTTTCATGTAATATTATACTCCACCATGAGCCCTGGAACAATAACAGTGCGGGAACCACTCGCATGACTTCGCTGGGATACATCAACAAACAGAAGGAGCAGTGAGCATTGGTGGCTCATGCTGCAGGTTGCGTGGGACATGCTCTCGGTCTGCCACCAGATAAGCAAAGAAGCTTTCCAGAACCACCACCTGTACAGCATGGAATAAAAAAGTTTGAGACAGAAGATTTTTTTGGCCTGAGGTAAGTTGTAAGAAGAAGTACACAGGGTCATGGTTTCCAAGCATAGAAATTAGGCAAAACAGTCTTATGGCAATGGAGGGGGTCATCCCCAAAATGTCTTTGCAAGCAGTATCCTTTTGAACTGCTGAGCTAGTGATGCAGCCTCCTGCTCAGGTTTGTTTTTTTTCCAAGGGGGAGCTGGTTTTGGTCCATTAGCTAAAGTGAGATGCTGCAGCCATGGCCTGTAGGTGATGAACTCCCCCCAAAAAGGTCCATGGAGGTTGGAGATATCATGAAGTGAGAATGTAATTTGTGTACAGGACATGGGAGCTCATCCTGGCAGAATCACCAAAGCTGAGGATTTTCTCCTCTCTGTCATAGTTCTGGAGTACGTGTCATTTTCTTCACACTGGCTTCTTCTAAGAGAAAGCCGTGGGATTTTGAGCTCAGTCTTCCTTGGTAAATTCCCCATCAGCTAATGACTAAAATAACGATTCCCCACCCTGTCCCCACCCTTCCCCTTGTGGGTGTGGTGGGAGAGCAGTCAAAACCTCTCATTTCCGCTCAAGAAGGTATAAGGAAGAGCTTTGGCTCACAGCAAAAGCTGTCCCTGCTTGACCTGGCTGCGGCAGTATCTGACCCTTTGGCCTGGGAAGGTTCAAGGAGACTGAACAGGATCATGCCTAAGACCCTCCCTTGCATGCTGCTGGTCACGCAAGCTGGCAAGCCCCAGGCTGGGAAACATTCACTGCATCCCACTCCAGGCATTCTTGAGTACCTCTTGGCTCCACGCCACCAGGGCAGCTCCACATCCAACCGGCATCTCGCCAGCACCCATCCAACTGCACCACAGAGCAGCTTTGGGCCATGTTCAAACTGCTCATTGCAGCTCCAGTGAGAGATTTAGGCACTTGGACTTCCAAATGACCCAAGATCCTTCCACCTTTCCCTGTGAGTAATGTGTGCTATACCCTCAGTACTCCTCTCTGGAGTACCTCCAAGTGCCCCATCTGACCCAAAGCCCAGACAGTATTGCAGCAGTGAGGACAGCCCAGGGGACCTGCCTGGCTTACAGATCTCACTCCTAATTATATGTTGTGACACTAATGACTTTGCTCAGCTTGTGGTTCTTCCTTGTGTTTGCACAGTTGCAGATTATGCGTATTGATTCATACCCAGTTTTTCAAGTCTCGTATTGCCCACAATGAACAAAATTATGCTTGTGTTAGGAAAGACAGAAGGCCAGGGAGTTTCTGAGATGCTTGCTGCTCCATGAAATGCAAGGGGAGGATGAGTGAGTCTGCTATGTATGTCCACCTGAGTGAGCTCCCGGATTGTGGAAGCATTTCAGCCTGCCCAATACCTGTGGTTCACTTTTCATGTCCAGTGATTTTGTAGGAATCTGGGATAGACCAATTACAGGTGTGCCAGAGCAATGTGCATGTCCCTGTAGCCCCAGCAGTACAGCCTTTACACTCCTCCACCCCATGGAGAGGATGAGGGGAAAGAGGGTGTACTGCTGAGGGCCTTTCCAACGGCGAGCATGGCCAAGCCTTCACAGCCCCTTTGCTCTCTTTGCAAACCAAAGCTAATTTGGCCTCCAGCCTAAGGCGACCAGCTGATGGGAGGTTCCCCTTCTACTCAAACCCAAATCCTCAGGCAAAAAAATATTCTTCCTTATGTCAACGTCATCAACTGCAAGCTCTCTGTCTCCAAAGCTCCTCAGGCAGCTTTCCCATCACTGTAGGCCAACAGGTACAAGCGAAGGCAACAACCAAAGAAAGCCCTGAAGTCACTGGTCATCCTGAAAGCAAATGGCACATATTAAGCTTCCTCTCAGGAGATTTTTCTTTTACTTTCTGTTAGTGAGGGAGACTCTGAAGCATACAAGAGACGTGGCTGGGGCAGGATATGGCTAAACTCCTAGGTTTTTTTGCTCATACCACATGTCAGCAATGATGTCTTCCTTCTATAAAACCACCCTTCAGCCCAGCCAGGGGAGATACAGACCCACCAGGCTCATGGCTTTCTCTTTTAGTGACTCAGGTATTGCTAAGGGCCACAGTTTCGAAGGAATAGCTGACGCCATATCTTGGCAATTTGAAGACAGCAAAGCAACCACCATGGCAAATTTTCTTCTTCTGTGAGTGCGTACAGAGGAGACTGGAGTCACCCCTTCCCTAAGAACCATCCCTTCTCACCTTTGCACAGCATCATCAGGACAGAGTTCTGGCAGTTTGCAGCTCTGCCAGAGGAACAAGGGGGAAATAGGTGGCTCAGGAGGTACAAACCTCTTAGGGACACCCTGGCCAGAGAAAAGCCAATGAAAATAATGACTCACTTGACCCCTCACAAGACAGCCAGCACCCAAAGTTTTCCGCACGGTGTTAAAAAACACCACACACTGGCTTCAAATCATGTCGGCCATGCCAGACTCCCACCTGTTTATGTGGAAAACTTTATGCACCCAAAGCATGAAGTTTTTGAGCATAATATGTTGAGCGGATTAAGGTTTCTGTGTGCTTTAGTGCTGTCAAAAAATGGTGTCTTAGCCAACATAGGACGATGCGAGGAGGGCACAGAAAGTTTGAGTCTTCAGGAACTCATTTGCAGAGACTCTTTTGTCCCTTAGGCATCCAGAGACCTCTCACCTCCTGCCCTTCAGTGCACCGAAGCACTGCACATTCAAGCAAGCTCTGGAGGATGAAAGAAAAGCCCCACTCCTGTACTGTTTTGTAGCTATGCCCTGGGGAAGAGCCTCGACTGAGGTACCCGCTAACAACTGAGATTGAGAGGATGATGGGTACAAAACCTGGCGCCTATGGCAAAATAGAACATTGACTTAGGTAAAACAGTGCAAGATGTAGGATCCTAAAAGCAGAAGAGCAGATGATTAGAGAGCCTGGTTAGGTAAGAAGGTATGCAAACTCTGCACAAAATGTTTGTGCACGAGGATGAAACACAAACATCCTCTTTCAGGAGAACTGCCCTTGCCAAGGAGCAATGTCAGGACTAGTGCTGGCTGGCTTTAAGCTAGGAGAAACTGGCTTGTCTGGACAAACTGAGAAACCTACCAGGACAGAGGCAACAGCACTCCCAGATGCTCTGGAGCCTATGAATGTGGGAAATGGTGCAACCTCCCAGCCAGCTCTTGTGCAAGGGCATTGGGTGTCCTCATCCCAAACTTCAGTCTTCTTTGCTGCCATTTGAATGCTTGCCCCATATTCTGTCCCCTGAAAGGATGGAGAACAGAGCATTTCTTTCCTCTTTGCAGCCGCCTTTTATATATTTTTCCTTCAGCCACAGAACTGCAGAGTGGTTCAGGCTGGGAGGGCCTTGGCAGGTGTGTAGCTTAAACAGGGTCAGCACTGAAGTCAGATCAGTTTGCTCAGGGCTTTTCCAGTCACATCTAGAAAACCTCCAGGGTTTCACTCTCCAGATTCCTGGATGGTATTAAGTCCCCTTATAAACTTTCTCTTCCCAGGCTGAACAAGACGTGATCCTTTTGCATCCCTACAGGATGTGCTCTAGCCCATCTTGGTGACCATCTGCTAAACTCAGTCCAGTTTATCAGCATTTCGCTTGTACTGGGGACCCAAACCCAGATGCTGCATCACAGCCAAGGTCTAATGAGTGCTCGTTAAATGGGAATCGCCACAACCTCTCACCTGCTCGCTGTGCTCCTGTTTCACGCTTCTCTCTTTACTTGTCACAATTTGCTATGGGTGCCTCAGCAACCAGTTAGAAAAGCTCCAGGCTAGAATAATTTCCAATAGCAGAATGCAGTTGCATTTCTCAAACCCAGAGCAAGAACTCACCAAAGAATAATAGTAAAAAATGATGTTATTTGACTGAAAAATACATGCCCCAATTACGAATTCTGGTGGTGAATTCTCTTGCTAGACAATCCATGCTGTGAAAGGCTAGGCATCCTGGGGACACTTGCACTAAAGCAATGCAATTCTTCTTTGATGTGTTCTGTTCTTGGAGATTGCTGTGTTGAACTCTAAGTTGATAGAGGTCCTGAGACTGCAGCAGTGAGTGACAGCTTTGTTAAGCTATGATTCATGACTTTGCTACCAAATTCAGATTAATGTTTCGTTCCAAACCCTCCTTGCCCTTGCAATATGCTGTCCATTAGCCTCTGCAAATATCTGCCTAGAATAACCTTCTTGCTGTGATAGAAGTTGTGTGATTATAGTTATCTAAACGTGTGAATAATTGGAGGTTATGCCATATTACATGCTTCATCAAGTTCTCTATTCAAGTCTCAGGGAAACATTTGAAGTTCAACACTATGTCTCAATTATGCTTGAATTTCTGGCAAGGGAAAAAACAAGTCACTTTAATGAAGCTGTCAAAAACACATTCTGCTTTAAATTTCCTGGGACAATTGGACAATGAAACTTGTTCACTCAGTGAAGAGCTGCCTTCTCCTCATACTCTTAAGAGGCTCTTGAATTTATTGAATTTCTTTCTTGCTAAAGCTCTGAAACTAGATTTTATTAAAAAGAAGTTGTGCAGTAAAAGAGTAAGCTCTGTAAACAATAAATTCTGCGCTGAAACATTTATCTCCATACAGTCTATATGGAAAGCAATGCTGGTTCTGTTGGGATGTGTAATGAGTTTGCACTGTGGTGATATTTGTAAATTATAGAAGAAATCAAATAGGTCTGTTGTTACAGCTCTGATGCAATAGTCTTGTTACTGAAAATGAGACTTTATTCTTGTGTGTGCTCTGGAGGACACGTCTCTGTACTGGGACGCTGCCCCAGGCAGCTTTGTGCTTCAGGACTTTAATGGGGGACAAGCCTATCTACAGTCTAACAAATTCTTTTGAAATTTCAGGAGCAAAGAGCAAAGCATTATTGCTGAGTTATAGATGTCAATATTGGACACCATCATGGGCTCTCCAAGGGATTGCTGGACTTTTAACAGGGAAGCCAGACACCTAGCTGGTTTTTCTCCCAGTGATCACAGCCCTGCAAGCAGCAGGACAAGGGAAACTGGTACAAGCTGAAGCCCAGTGTGAGCACATACCAGCTGAGAGGTGGCTGGAGAAGTCCAAGAGGTTGTCCAGGAAGAGGTAGGAGGGATAGGAGGATAGCGATAGCATCACCTCTTTAGCTTGTTCTGCCCCTATTTCTAGTGACAAACTGGTTTGGGACTAGGAAGTCACCATTGAGCTTGTCGTGATAACAGGTAGATGACATTACCAGAAAAAAACCTTTTCTTTTAGGACAGTATTGAGGAGTTTTAGTTTGCACAGCGTCTCCATGGAGTGGAAGCTATCTGCATATCAGCTTCCTGCTCAGTACATTGGGGCTGTAATTTTGTGAAGGAGAAAGGCTGCTGCTCCATCATAACGGGAACCAGGCAAGGACCTGTCCATGATCATTAATTTATGGGCTGTATAAGGTAACACAGGGCAGGAGCATCAGTGGTGACAGAGTAGGAGTGGTGGGTAATGCTTTATGCCCTTGCTCTGTGTGTGCTGAGCAGGGGCCACCAGCCTTGTCCACGGGTCTGGAGGGATGGCTGTGCAATACCATGTCACCCAGGAGATGATGGCAAGGCCAAGTCCTGCGCCTGCCCTGGGGCTTACTCAATGTATCAGACAGCTACACCACTGGGACTGGTGTGACCAGGGTCATCTCCTTGCAGCCTCTGTGCCCTGCTCTCATGCTGGGAGGGCAGGCTGGCAGGCTCAGTGGCAAGTGCACAACCTCACAGCATGCCAAAGCATGAAATCATCTTTCATAGGGACAAGTAGCCACACGGGTCATAGCTTTTCCACACCTTCCCCCTCTTTGGATCCTTCCCTTCTTCTCTTGGGGTGCTCCCTGCTGAAAATCCCACCGTGAAGGTCCCCTCTCCAACAAGGGGCTGGCCATAACTGCAGCCATACAGCTTCTTGCTGCAGCAGTGGCAGGAAAACAAGGGAGTGAAAGGCTGCAGAAAAATCGTTGCAAGGTGAATGACTGAATACAAACCAAGTGTATTTATCTTTCCCGAAATACCGCAAAATACATCCAGGCTTGGTCTACAGTGAAAGCACAAACAGTGAAGAAATCTAAAGTGTGCAGATGCATTGCATACCAGCGTGGAAAAGTGACAGCAAGACAGGGCCAAAACAGGCCAGCCACACTCCCTTGGGAGTCTAGGGAATAAGTGAATCAAAGAGGGCCTGGGGCCAAAACAGGCCAAAAAAGGATCCCTCAGGAGTCCAGGAAATAAAATGAATCAAAGTGTGTTTGGGGCTGATATAGGCCAACCACAATCCCTCTGGAGTCCAGAAAATGAGTTTAAGTGTTGTGCGGGCCAAGACAGGCTATTGAACTTTCCCCCACCACCGAGCAAGTCAGCTGTGAACTAAAGGAAGTGGGGCCATTCTGCCTTAGTACGGGCAGGACCCCAAAGCACATATCAGCAGCCTTCTGCTCTGCCAGTTCCCCTTCTGAATCATGGTGCCTCAAGATGCATGGCTGATGCTTTGGGCTAGTTACCTCCTGTCCGGGACCCTCCCTCTGTAAATTCTTTTAAACTTTCTGTAGTCCCTTAATGAGCTCCTCTGCCGCCTTCCAGCATTGCCCTGGAGGGTCAGCTGCAGATGTTTGGGGCCAAGGGTTGTCCTGGCATTGGTCTGCTCACGGCAGGCCATGGCCTGGGGCACTGTTGACCATGCTTATGGCAGTGCTAGCCACATTTGCAGCAGCATTGGCCATGCTTGCAGTGGTCTTGCCCACATTCAGTCATGGTGTTGGCCATGTTTGTGGCAAAGCTGATCTGTGGACTGCAGTCTTTAAAAAGGAGCAAGAATAAGCTACTTCACTATTCTAGGCTGCCATGTGGGTCTAGGCCCATAGATACTGGTAGGGAGCAAGACATTGATTGCAGCTTCTCATGCTCAACAGTTGTTTCTCCACCACGTGCTGCAGAGCCCTTGGGAGCCATGAGTTTTCAGTAGGACAACTAAGCCCAGTCTCCTTGGTGTGCTGGTCCTGGTCCCTGGCACCCAGATTGTTGGGTTAATCCATCAGCTGTGGGTCTTCACATACCCCACTGCCTCCAGCCCAGCATTCTCCTCCAGCACTTTCCCACCATGGGAGTGCCACTGAGCAGAGCAACTGCCTCCAGAGTGGGTCTGTGAGCCCAAGCCCTGTCAGTCCCACAGCTCCTACATCTGTGAGGCTGACGGCCACAGTGTGGGATGGGGCAAAGAGCTGTGGCACCTTCTCAGAGCAGAAGGAGGCAAACATTTTCATGAGGACCTGGTGGAGTACCCCGTCAAGAGTGGCCAGTGGCCCCGTGTCCCTCAATTTACCTTTCTCTGGGGTATCCTGCATTTGGGCATCTCCATATGAGGATTTTTAAATGTATTTTTTTGTTTGGGCTTTTTTTTTTGGCAGTCACAACCACAAACCATGGGGGGCCTCAGCACCTTCTCTTTGAGGCTGTCACCGCTATCACTAAGGGGTCATGAAGGGAGTAAAACTAGCGGCCGCTTCATTTTATCCATGAAGCAAATGGCAGGTAAATGGAGAATAAATCAGAGTAGGTACTGACAGTCTGCAGTCAGGAACAGGGATTTACTGCTGCGGAAGGTTTATTAATAGACCTGTGGATATAGCAGCACTGTCTGTAAAGGGCTGTGGGATAATTTAATGACCAGCAAGGACAGAAAGCTGAGATAAGGATAACTGTAGCATCCGTATTAACAATGTTTCCTCTCTGCGGTGGCTTAGCTCCCTCTGAAGGGCCAGCCAGAGATGAAGTAAATCATGGTTAGCCTCACCTTGCGTGTCCCTGTCCTGTGCCCCTCCATTAATGCAAATTGCTATTTACTAGTGACAAAAGTCTTAGATACCAGCACACATCTGAGAGCTGCAGGTGGTTAAGTGTCCCCTTAGGCTGAAGGCCAGAGGGGGACCATGGAGGTTCACCAGGACAAGCACTTCAGCATGGCCTTCAGAGGGAGAGATGCCACCAGCACTGTGCTGCAGCTCTGGAGGGTGAAGAGAGACACACTCTGCCAGTCAGTACCTAAAATGGGACTTTTAAGTAAGTGACCTAATCTTAGTCACCCCTGAAAGCCATAAACAGCTCAGCCAAGGTCATGAGGAGTCTTCTATGAGGTACCTGCTGCTAAAAATGCCACCATCACTCATGTTGCTTTTGGTGACCTTCAGAGCAAATAGGTTTCTTTGCTTCGTGACATGCTTTACCTTCTTAAAATGAACTGAGAACACAAATTTCACACCTTTGGGGTTTCTCTCAGCCTTTTAGCTTTGGGTCAAATTGCTGCTGAGGAAGGGAATTTCTATCATAGGAGGCAGAGATGGAAGCAGCAGCACAAGTGGCCCAAATTGAGTTTATTGGTGTCTCTTTTTCTGATGGACACACCGAAGCAAAGTCATTCCTCTCCCTGCTTCTGTGATATGCAGTAAGTGAATTGACCTGGAGTTTATAATATAGTCTGTTAAAAGAAGTTTCTGGAATTAAATTGAATGTTATGGATGAAAAATGCAAATGCACCCAACGCAGCAAAATCAATGCAAACTCCTTTTTATTTGGTTTAGTGGTGGATGCTCCCGAAGTCTTCCTAGGAAAGTAAAACCCCATGTCTGTCTTGTAATTAGATCTAAATGATTATGAAATTTTGGGAAATTGGTGTTTATGACACCTGCTGAGGTACACTTCCTCCTCCTGCTGAGAGACGACAACGCAGGAAAAAGACCAAGCCTAACTTGTCTGACCTCCTCCTGACCTACGACAAAATCACTCAAGACAATTTAACTTGAAAAAGTGATGGGCTCCCAGTTGTTTGTTGAACTGAAGAAAATCCGTCTCACTTCCAAGTACTAATTTTCATTATTTTGCAACTTACTTCAGGGGAAAATTCAGAGTTATTTTGAAACCACAGGTGATATGACCCATTAAAACTGGGATTTTTAGGCATTGGTTTTATGCACCAGATGGATAAAGTATCAGTCACTTGCCTGTAGGTGGAAAAATCTTTGCTTAATCCATTAACACTCCCTAGTGTAATACTACCTGTTTTAAGCAAAAGGAAATCTGTTTTCTTACTGTGATTTGATATTGGGAAATAACAGGAGAAGATAAGCTTTATAACAGCTCTGGAAATGTGTCTATGATAATAAATTAAACATGCAGTAAAACCATCCTTGCTGCTTAGCCTACATTGGCATGAGTCTGGCTGCCCACTCTCCCACAAGACGTCGGTGGGCAAGACAGTCCTGGGACGGGCTACGGACAAAAGGAAGAAAAGAAGATGAGCATCATGTCTCATCCTATGTGTTTCTACCATCCATCCTGCCATTTTCACCATGCTCTGCAGATGGATGCCCCAATTAATGCAGTGAGAGCAATAATGCAACTGCAGCTGGTTGCAGCTCTTGCAGAGAACCCGCAGGCTGTGGCATTCTTGTATCACTATGGAGAGCATTGCTTTACAGCAGAAATTTTGTCCTTAGCTGCTCCCATTCATTTCTGCACACTCTGAGTGTCCAGATCCAAGAGGGGGATGGCTTCCAAGGCAAGGAAGCACAGATGTTGGGAAATCCAGGAAGGAGGCTCATCTAAGTATTTAAATATGTAGCTGCCTAAGTGCATGGCTTACCCATGGAAGCTTGTGCTTCTGATAGGCCCCATCCAATAGTCACTGAAGTCAATGAAAAGACACCCCTAGAGTCAGATGAGGTTAAGCTGCACTTGGAGAAACAAACATTTATGCTCCCTTGAAATGCATATACTTAAAAAGCCATAGCCCATCCATCCATCACATGGCCCTTGACTTCCACATTTCCCCCGAGTTATGGGTTTCCATGCTCCAAACACGTGCCTGTTTCAATGCTACTGGCTAATCTCACTGTTTTTTGCTGGAAGGGATTTCTGTCTAGCCACTAAGTGAAGGTCGAGGGGTGTGTGGGGGTGGTGTTCAGCTTATTATGCCTTTTTCTCTTGTGGTTCTCCCTAGGTTGGTTCCCAAAGCCTCCCATATGGATGCAAACAAAAGTTTACATGAGTAATGATGATGGTGATGAATTTGGCCAAGGTTTCAGTCTTTCCCGCTTTATGAAAGCAAGAATAGTGCTGCCCTGAACGTTATACCTGCTGGAGTGGTCAGCTGCTATTTTCTCTTATTCCCAATCAAGTAACATAGAGCTCCTGTTTCTTCTAAAGCAGGGCGAAGATAGGACACATTGGAATATCTTTATCATCTCTTGCATCTTGACACATCTGTAGCAGAGACTGCAGTGGTCTGGGAATAGCTTCCCAGAGTACTGTGAAGTGATTCTAAAATGTAATCCCACCCACAAATGTAACAAGCTGCTTCTTCAAACTAACAAAGAGCCTTTTGCCATTAGTATCCCACAAGAAAGTCATTCCAGCGTTACATCTTTACAGGAAGAGAAAGAGTAGTTTTCCAGTCTCCTCTGGGAGATTGGCTGGGACCAAACTTTTGAAGATTTCATTCACCTGCAGAGGACAGAAGGTCTTTCTCACTCAAGGTGACCCTGGTGTTCCTGGTGCTATTGTTGGAAAGGCCAGAGGTTAACACCCATAACCCAAAGTCATTTGTTACGTGTGGAAGGGTTCCATCCACCGTTTCCCAAGTGCCTACGTGAGCCCAAGCCCTGGCCTGACTCACACAGCAATCCTCCCCAGGATGCACCTAGGCACCTTGTGACCAAGCTGGCCATGATTTCTGGGCCAAGGCATGGCTTTATCATCTGTATGGAAGCATGTTTCATTTTTTGCCACCATTGAACCTTTAGTATTCCAGATATCCTCCCAGGCTTTGTGACCACTCAGGTACATAAAACTCTAACCCCAGGAGTAGCTAGTAGTTGTGTAGAGGGTCCACCTTGTATAACACCATGGGCTTTGAAGTGTTGAGTGCAGCAGGTCCACACCAGTGCTGGTGACTCTAACCCATTGTTGAGCATGTCAGGTGCCTGGGCCCCATGGGCTGGCCCAGCGTTGCACACCTTGGGGCTGTCCCTCAAGGCAGAACCCAGATCAGAGATGCTAATGCTCTGTGGTGGTTGGGCACTGTCTTGCTCCCTACCACGCACTGGGGCAGACCTGTACTTGCACCGATTGGTATGTATTTCCTAAAGCAGTGTGTACTTTTGCATTTCCTTTCTTCCCTTTTTTTCTCTTTTGCAGCTATGAAGGCCAAATCCAAACCAGACATAAATCAGACGTGCAGAGCTCAGACCAGTTTGTCCCAGCTGAAGATCCTTGAGGGATCTAGGATCTCTGCATCTCAGTTGTGCAGGTCCTCAAAGTTCCAGACACAAGAGCATTTTCCCAGCCCTTTCTTGCACAAGCCAGGTGAATCCTGCCTTTGTTTTCCCAAGCAATCCCTCTCCACCAACCCTCTCTCTGATGCCTCGAGCTGTTTATAAGGTGAGACGGGGACTGTACAGAACACCCTGACTCTCATCTTGGTGTGACGTACATGATGTACCTCTTGGAGACTTTTCCTGAAACAGCCTACAAGAGTGCACAGTCTTTTCTCTATTTCCCCCCTTTCCTCTTCTCTTCCTCTGCTCCTGTTTTCAATCATGGACTGCCCGGGCAGCGTAGTGGTCAGGCTTAAAGACTTGCTAGAACTGGATTCAAGATTTATGAGAACTAGATGTAACCAGGCCTCTCCCAGAGGTTTGGGAAGAACAGCTGGAGTCTGGCACTTTCCATCATGACAAGGACTATTAAAAACTAAGAGTTGAACTGCAAACGCGGGGGGAAAAGAAAAAAATGTTTAGGCTTAAAATGCAAAACAAGCGCCTGCAGTATCCAGGCCGTCTGCACAGGGGCCAATTCTGACAGCAAACGGCTTTCGCAGCTGCTGCTCACTTGGGCTTATTTTAGAAACCACTTTAGAAACAAGAGGTTAAAAGAAAAGAGGGAGGGAGGGGGGTTTCAGCGTGAGGGCTGTCTGTGTGCGATCTCTGGATGCAGAGCCCTGACTGGAGCGCGGTGGCGGAGCGGTTCACATCCTGCGCTGTCTGGAGGCCGTTTCGGCCGGGCCACCCCACCCAGCGCTGATGTAATGCACCCCGGCCGGCTGTGTTTGTCGAGATCACTAAGGCGTGCGTGTGTCCGGCCATCCCAAGCCAGGACAGCAAAGCTGCTCCACGACGAGGAGGGAGGGGACGCCGACGATGCAGGGAAATTTGAAGGCCATGAGCTCCCACTTGCATGCTGCATATCCTTGGCACTCCCACCCTGTCCTCACGCTCCACGCTCTCCATCCTCATAGAGCCACCTCAGTGTACAACCTGTCCCATGTTCAAGGACTGCCCAAGGGTTGCCGCCAGCTGGGGTTGGGAAACTCATGGACCTTCAACTGCTGCCACCTGGCTTGCAACCAGGAGTGGGATGGGGGACCTGGAAGGGAAACCAGAAATGGTGTCACTGCTGGAAAACTGTGAGCAGCACTAGCATAGAGTCTTCTGGCCAGGTGGCTTGTGCCTTCACTGATGGCAAGGTTGGGGAAGCGTCAGCGTAGCCAGGTTGGCCATATTAATTTTTCCCTTCCTAACCAGCACAGCACCAATGACTAATCAGACCTGAATTGCACACTGACTGCAGTGTCAGTGTTGGTTCACAGGGGATCCCACACTCCTGACTGCTGCGTCCCACTTAAACACCTACAGCTTTATGGAATGAATCCATACCAGGATATTAGCAAACAAGGCTGTTTAGGTTTGCCAGCATTTTTATCCACCTCCGATCAAGGCTGCTCCATGCTGTAAAATAATATATTTCTAATTCAAAAGGAAAAGAAACAACATCCCTATATCTTCTTTTGCCTGGTCTGCTCCATAGCTTTATCTGACAGATGGCCACCAAATGGAGTGACATCCCAGTGTGGCCAAGCTGAAAGGTTCTGTGCCGTCTTCTGCTCTAAGCATTTTGTCCCCCATTTCACCAAGAAATCTGGGGGTTCTGGCTAGCCAAACACTCATCTCTATCCATGGTTTTTGCTTCATGCCAAACTGTGTTTCAAAGCTGTCCATTTGCCCCAGGCAGTAGTCATAAAAAACTCAAAGACTTTACAGGGTGACCTCAACATCTGTCTGAGTATCCTATCCGTATGTGGTCCATTGGTGGAGCATCCCTCCCTCTTGACCTGCAATACTAATTGAGGCAACCCCACCACCACCGCCATGGACCTTTTTCCCCAAAATACATGTACCATGAAGTCCTTGGCAGATTGGTGTTCCTGTCGGTAGGGAAAGCTCTGCTAGAGAGATGTGCTGCACAAAGACTGAGTGCGTTACATTTCCAGGCACCCACTAGCAATTCAGTACCCTTCATGTCAGGCCACGTGCATCATTCCTTCTGCCTGCTGAAGACAACCCAAGGGGAGGCCTTTCCCATGCAGTGCCTCATGCTCTGAGGTTCAAAGTCAGCTAAGTAAGCAATGGTGCTGTGTGTCCCCATCTCTACTTGTGCAGGGTCTGACATTTGGCCTGGCATACAGAATGGGGAGACATGAAGATCAAATCAAGCTGAAGCCAGCACCCAAGGAAACCAACCACAGGCTGAGTGAAACAAGGGAAATGTGCTAGTGCAAAAAAATGACAAAATGATTCAGGAATAGTCATGATGCCAATCTTAGAAGCTTCTTCCAGATTTCCTGGCTAAGAAGAGTGTTATGGTGACTTGCTTTGGTGTCAGAAGAAGCTAGTAGCAAGAGAAATGACCTTGTCCCTGGTCAGCTCTCACGTTGCCTTGAGGTCCATGGACTTGGGCAGGAGCCTGCTACCTCCTTCCAGTATGCACAAGCAAAGCAAGAAAAGCAATGCAGCCAAGACAGAGGGTATTTAAAAGGTAGAAGGAATACAAAAGCAAAAATAAATGACCCATAAATCATAGCTCCCAACCCCATTCTAAAAAAAAAAAAAAAAAAAAAAGGAATAGTTGCACAAAAGACAGCTGTAAACAGGGGTTGCATGGCAAAAGAAAGGGAATTCAGCCTTCATGTGCCAAATAAACGAAAACGACAAATAAAGCTGCCGTCTCTAATGAGCTGCAAGATGGGCTGCCAGCTGGTCTCAGCTGAAGCCAGGTTGGTTCAGGAAAGCCCAGTGTACTGTCAAACGAAAGATCTTTTAAGCACAAAGGCACCCATTTGACCCAGAAAATGTTCAGACATGATGGTGGCATGGGCCAGGCCTCCTTGGGGATGGCAGCCCAGCTGCCTTTCAGCAGAGAGGTTGTTTGGCATCTACATCTGGCAGTACAGGGTAGTCCAAAACTAGGTTTCTCCTCACCCTAAATTAAGCTGAACTTGTTCTTGTAGCTCTACCCAGGAAAGATATCTCTGTGAAGGCCACTTTCTCACGTCTCCAGAAAATATCAGTTTAAATTGCACTTCCTACCTCTGGCTTCTCCCATCATAGCGATGCTAGCCCCAGAGACTGTAAGACTATGACAGCATTTCCCAAAACAGAAAGAAAAAAATACGCAATATCAATATTTCTGAGATGTACCTTTTTCCTTTAAGAAATATCCTTGGTCTTGGAGATTCTGCAATATCATTTCAGCATAGTTCTTAATAGCGTGTAACATAGAGCAAAGGCTGGCAAACAACAGGAACGCAATTATTACCAGCACTTTTCTAAAAATATTTGTTTCTGGGTTTTTTGTTTAAAAACGTTAAATAATCACCAACTTTTCTTCAATTTTTCACTGTCTCTTAGCAACTGAACAGTTTTGGTTGCACACAGATTTGGGTAAGGAGATAGGGAGTGATTTGGAAAATATGATGTTGCAAAAAGGTGACCTTTTTCTGCTCAGGGTTTTCAGATTGGCCAAACCTCTTGGGAAAAATTACAGTCAACACCAGCCCCAAATAAACTGTCCCCTAATGCTACAACATGCAGGCAACAACCTCCCATCAGAAATCTCAATGTATTTATTATTCCTCCTGCTCTTTTGGATTGCCCTCTGCTATGCGCTGTGCAAATACAGAAAGAGGGTCTCCTGGAGCTCATAACATCTGCAGAACAGTGGGCACAGGTGTGTTAATGCCTCACACTTGTTGCTGCTCCACGTGAGATATACAGGCAGAATCTGGCCCTGTGGAGTTTCACAGAAGTGGGACGTTATCGTACCGGGACTGCAGGCTTGTAACGCTGCCAAGACACAACAAAAAAGAGCTGTTTCATGGTGGAGGAATATGAGGAGCACATGTTTGGTCAAGCTGGTGGGCAACGTTGTTCCTTCACCTCCCAAGGCTGGCTGGGTTCTGGTATGCCCATAAAAACACCCCCAGCTTCCTCCCCTTGCTGTGGAGGCAACAGAAAACCTTGACTTCAGCCCATGCAATTAAAACAAATGCTTGCCACTTGTAAATATTTGTGTTGTTATCCATCTCACTTCATCCATGGAACTCCTAAAAACAAACAGCAAAACACAACCCTGGCCATTAGAGTAGGACCTGAGGTGTGCTGCAGTCTGAGCTTCCTTGGTGCCTTCAGCAGTAGCCAAACCAGCAGGGGCAGGAGGCCAAGGGGAGCCTGAGACGGGACCCTTGCTGGTCTTTGGATCAACACAATGCTCAGGGAGCGGTGCTGATCCTGTCTGTCTCTGTGTCTCTGTAAGCAAGTCAGTGCCTCTGTGAGAAGACCCTCTTCTCACAGCCTCCCCAGCTTGCTTTGGGTCCCACTGAGTGTGCAGCTGAGGGGACTGTCATGCATGTCCATGTAAAAACTCATGCTCCAGAGGTTGGAAATCCATGTCTGATCTCTTAAGCATGTCTAAACCATCTTCCCCAGCAACGTACCCAGAGTGCTGGTCCTCAACAGGTGTCTACCACTAGTCTATGTGGCACCTATGTATAAGCTTGTATATTGTCCAGGTTTGTTTCAGCTCAGCACAAACAGTACAAAATCAGGTCTTTACAGTGCTTGTCTCCAGGGTTCTGCCTTTTGGCATTTAGGAGTGAGGTGGACAATTATACAGGATTTTTTCTTCCCCTGGGAAAAGACATGAAACCTGGATCATTTCTGGCTTTCCTTGGTGGCTGTCCAAGCAGAAGTTAAAGCTCTCACAGCGATTTCTAAAATACCCCTCTAGATAACACAGCGGCTGGGTTTCAAGGTTATTCTCAAGGGTGTAATAGCAGTATTTCTTCTTCACTGCAACACCATGATCTAATGCATGGTTTCAAGAAGCTTTAGGACAACTTTAAAACTGGAAAGTGTTTTGCAAAAAAAAAAAGAAAAAAACAAAACAAAACAACCAACAACCAAACCACCCTGTTAATTCCAGACTGCTTTCTTTGTGCTGTTTTGAATAAGTTAGAAAGCAAACTGGGAAAATTTAATTTACACTGGCGGGGGGGGAGAATACTGCTATTCAAGAGGAAAAAAAAAGTCTAAACTGATACTGTTCCACTTCAACAATTATTTGTAGCATATCCCATATATATATATATATGGAGTATATATATATACAGACATATATATGTATAAAAATGTTTTTCCCCTCGGGGCTTTCCTTTTAAAGATTTTTGCCTTTTCATATGTGAACTGTAAACAGACTGACAGATGGAATTCTTTTGTATAAACTGTTTCAGATACACTATTCTTCCATGCCTATGTCAGTTGTTTACAGTATCAAGAAGCCACAGATACGCCTAAAAGTAAGGAAAGTTGGAATTTCTGCCAAACATTTGGATACCATCCATCCTCAGAGGCTATACCCTCACTGCACCGGGTGGTGCTGAGGAACTTCTCACTAGAGGCATCTCCACAAGATGTGTGTCAGCAGGAGGCTGGGGGATCTTCAAAGAAAGGGCTGGGGAGGGAAAAGAGGGGCAGTTTTGCAGACTGTAGGCCCACAGATTTGCTGCTGCCAGTGTCTACACTTGCTAATGAGCGTCTAATAGACTGGTGGCTGCTGGGCTGGTGATGGGAACATCTGGAGCTCTCCACGTGGGTGGTGCATGGTCCTCACGGCTTTTTTCTTTTTAGTGTGTGTGTCTGTGTGTTTGTTTGTTTTCCCTCCTTGTTTTCCTGCCCTAAATGCCAGGCAGAGAGTCTAACCTGAAGGGTCATCATGTGCTGGATCTCAACGGCTGTAGCTCCTGGTGTGTGAGTCTTTATCAACCTAGTTTGGGCCTTTAAAGTGTGCAAAAAAACACTGCCTTTGAAGAGAGTCCCAAGGAGTCCTCTTCTAGAGTCTGTTTCACGGAGGCACTTATTTAAGCTGTCTCAGCTAGCAAGCTTCTCAACCCTATCGCAGAAACTGTTGTACTGTGATCCTCAGCCTGGGCTGGGTCATGCAGCAGAGTTAAATACCACCTCTGGTGTCCTGTGGCTCACAAAGGTTGGAAGAACCCTCCAAGTCCAGCAAGGCTTTGCAAAAACCAGCCACACTAGTGTATTGCACCTCTGCTACAAGGATCCACAGAAGATTGGCCATGCGGCGGGAGTAGATAAGACCTGCTTCAAGGGAGCCATCTGAGGGGAGGCAGGGAAAAAGCCACTCTGGGAGCAACGGGGAAGGTTGTCAAGGATTTCTGCAGCATGGTCCTTCAGGAAGACCACGGGACCTTCAGGTCTGAGGGACTGGGAGAGACTGAAAAGACCAAACAGTCTTCAGATGAGAAATCCTCCCCCAACATGACTGAAAGCTGGGGAGGGACATTTTATAAGGGCCTGTAGCGATAGAACAAGGGGGAATGTCTTTACATTGAAAGAGGGCAGATTAGGTTAAACAGTAGGAAGAAAGTCTTTACTGTGAGGGTGGCGAGGCACTGGCACAGGCTGCCCAGTGAAGCTGTGGATGCCCCATCCCTGGGAGTGTTCAAGGGCAGGTTGGACAGGGCTTGGAGCAACCTGGGCTGGTGGGAAGTGTCCCTGCCCATTGCAGGGGGTTGGAACTAGATGGTCTTCAAGGTCCCTTCTGACCCAAACCATTCTATGACTCTATGATTCTGTGATAAAAAAGAGGTCCCATGGCACAAAGGAAGGTTTTGCGAGTTTTCAAGTTTAGGGAAATTAGAAAAAAGGGCCTCTGAATGACAGTGTGCACGACTTGACCCCAAAAGACTCTCCAGGGATTGTCTCAGAGGCTGACCCCGTTCTTTCCCAGAAGATGTGGTTTGTGAAAGATTTTGGGTTTGTTCACCCGGAAATTTATTCATCCAAATTTGGAACTCAAAAAGGTATGAGCACTGAACACTTGGGGAAAAATCTCCATAAACAACAACAAACAAACCAAAGAAAACAACATCCAACTGGCCAACACATCCCACCCCCCCCCCACATTTGCCATCAGAAGTTTTTTTGCATCACGTCAAGCCCATAATCACCATTGGAACAAAATCAGTCAGGAGTTGGTCTGCACGACCACCGGAGATGCTCTGTTTGGGGAGTGTGGATACAGCACTGCCCTCTCCTGGCTGGAGAGCCAGAGCTTGCCGGCTCAGCAGCTGCCCACGCACGGTGGGGTGTAGAGCCTGGTCTCCTTGGGCAACCAGGAAACCTGCCCTTGGCACTTACTTGGCAGGTTCAATACCTTCTGATAGCTACTTCTTCATGCCACCATATATATACAGCCACATTTCCACATTTCCAATGGGAATAATATATTGTAATATTGGGGATATGGTGGCAGACAATGAAGATGTGCTCAAGAAATGCATGGAAGATTGAAGAATAGGCCTGAGAGTTGCTATGTAGGTCTCCAACCTGTAAGGGACCCAGCCCCTTCAGGCTTTCTCCAGTCCTCTGCACCACAAATGCTCCAGCACCAGCTCATCCTTTGCAAAGCCTGCACCCATCCCTCCTTTTCCAGTCAGGTTCTCAGCTGGGAGTCCACCTGACCTGCCTCAAAGACTGTCCACTGTGGGCTGTATGCAGGATAGTAGGATGCATCCTGCAGCATTCCTAGATCATAGTTGTGCTACCTTGGTGAAACCAGACAAGGCTGCACGCAGAAGGATGAGCTCATAGGAGCAGGAAGGAGTGAAGGAAGCTCACTAAGCGCATGGGCGAAGTCCATTAATAGATCTGTGCTCTGCTGCTCTAAGAGGAGTGACTTGAATGTGCCAAGATCAGGCTGGACTCTGGAGATGAGCAAGGACCCCATATGGTTGTCCCTTAAATGGAACCCACCCTGACACTGTGTGATTTCACTGTTTCTTTGCAACACTGTGCAGAGTGTTTGTACCTCTTGTACCTGCCATTTGCAGGTGGGCAGGTCAGCAGGTCCCATCCCTCCTCCTCTGTTCACTGTCGGTGATGTTGTGAACCAAACAGCTCGGAGAATGTGCACACCCCAGCACCTTCCCGAAACACATCTGAGGTGCAAGTGAGGGATCTGGGGGTTATGTGACACATGCTGTAGGAAGGACAAGGGCACACAGAAATCCCAGTTGCGCAAATGGCCTCTTTGGAAGCATATTGTGGCTCTGAGATGGAGAACACCAACACAAGGGTGTGCAGGACTTTTCTGGTTCTCCCTGTGATGCAGGCAGCACTCAGCTACTTGCCCAGGCAAGCGCTGGCTCCTCTGGCTGAAGGGGAAGAGGGCTGCTCTCCTCTGAGCACACGGGCTGGAGCTGTTGTTCCCGAGGTCTATGTAGCCATGGTGAGCTCTGTGGTCATGTAAACATTACACAATCACAAGCCCCTGCTGTCTGAGGGCAGCGGAGGCACCACCGGACTCCTCCTCTTTGGATTGCTCTTCCTGGGGGAGTGCAGCACTTCGTGAAGTCATGACAGCAAACTCCAGAGGTGCCGGCAAGCCCGTGGCACGCTCTGAATTATACTCACATTGCTGAGAGGATGGGTCACATTTCTGGGAATCCGCCCTGACCTCCTCTGGTGATGCTCTGGCTTCCTGAGGATGGAGAGATGGAACAAATAGATGCTTGTTGCCCAGTCTTCAGTTCCGCTTGAGGAACTTTATGGCTCTGGGTGATTAACAAGCTCCAGAATGCTTGCAAATGTGGCCTTGCCTGGTGGACAGACCTCCTGGAGATATGGTGAGGACAAGGTGATGATGTGGGCGGCACATCCTGGGGCCAATGGGGCAGGAAGCAGGAGGAGACAGCGGTCTGCATCTGCCCCAGTACTCCTAAAGGGCTACCTCTGGGTGACAGCAGGACACCATCTCCAGCACAAGAACTTGATGTGCTCCTTGACTCGGGGAGCAACATGGTTTGCAGGTAAGACCACAGCCTTGTCTGTGACAGGGAAAATCCTATGGACACGTTAATTTCTGCACAAAACCGCCTCCTCTGTTTGCAGAAAGGTCTAAACCTGTCCTGCAGCTAAATTTGAGACAGATTGATTGAAGCTCCCTGAACTATTTTGCCACCTACAGTTTTTAATTTGCAGACTGCAGTTTTCTTTAAAATTTCAGTTTTAAAAATGCAGGAAGAAAAAATTGTACATGGGCAGCTTTAGCCCTTCCTGAGAAGCTGCTGGCTGCTCTGGTGGGAAACGTCAGCCCCTCGAAAAAGCTGAGGAGAGGCGAAGCAAGGTGAAAGCAACTTGATTTCTTCAAGTCTTCATCCCCAACAGGTCCCTGCAGCAGCAAGAGAGGGGAAGCTGCGGGTAGAGCCGTGGCCGTCAGGGTTGAGAGGGGCAGAGCGTCACGTTGAAGCACAGACCCTCCCCACAAGCTGGTCTTGGGCCAACTCTGAGCCTCCCGGAGCTGGCACAGCTCTGCAGACAGTCGAACAAATGCAAAACGCCCTGTGAGACACTGCCAGTGTGCCGCCGTGAGGAGCTGCGAGGGCTTTTTGTGAAACAGGAGTACGATGAGCAGACCTTTTACCGCCTATTGGAAACAGATTTTTTCTTGACACACAAGCGCAGAAGCGATTCCTTTGGAATGAGAGTCCTGACCAAGGCTGGGCGACAGAAAAGGGTTTCCAGCAAATTGCGGGGAGGAAGGAAATCCGCCCGTGGGACAGACAATATTGTCTTTTGTTTTACTTTGTAGTGCTGATTGTTGAATGCTTTTTGATTTCACAAGAATTTCTGGGTTTTGTAAACTTCCTTCAGAGATTTTTCTGGGAAAAATGGAAACCATGCTCAGGGTTCTCCTTTTCCAAACAAACTACTCAACATTTTCATTCAAATCTAAATTTTCCATGGATAGTAATGCATATTTCTTGACCAGTGTCATAAACACGGTAGGCACTGCATAACTATCTGGATAATATCTGTATTCCAGCAGCGGGAACTTAGGTCAGAGCCCTCTTCTGATGGACCTTGTGCAGTAGCACACAACCTTACTCTGAGGACTTCATAATCAGAACAGAAAAGACAATGAGTGAGAGAAAAGAGAAAAATACTATAAATACGCTTTAACAGATGGGGCAATGGGGTGGCAAAAGATGAAGTGATTCGTTTTACGTCACGATCATAGGAAAACTAAGCCAAAAAGAAGAACTAAATTCATCCCTCTTGGAAGGCTCAGCACATATCTTGAACCACAGCCCATCCTTTCCCTCTGATGCTATTGACTTTTGGTCAGGCCTTCACTAGGGGATGGCACTTGGTACAGCGCTATCTGCTGTCAGCCCTCCTTATCAGGGTCTTTCTTGGCTGAGTTATCAAGTTCATCACCTGGCATATGGGCGTAATGTGTGATGCCTGCTTGTTCCCTTCATTCCCTCCTGGAAAGACTCAGAGCCCTGGTGAAGCTTTACTCTGTGGCATTGGGTGTAGGCAACGCTGACGTTGGACATCTTAGGCTTTGCCACTGATTTTGTAATAATAATAATAACAACAATAATGATGATGATGACAATAATAATAACAATGATAATAATGATTATGAAAACAACAACAACAACAATAATAATAATAATAATAAGCAACAAAGCCAGACCTTGATCTTAGTGGCTTTCCCTGGCTGCCTGGCACCTGCAACCATGATTGAAGGGAGATTGAAGGGATCCTGCAAGGTAAGCAGAGCACCCTTGGCGGTATCACCTCTGCAAGGACAGCAGAACAAGGAGTTTATCCATCATCTGGTAACTTGGGAAGATGCTTGGGCTTGGTTTCATCCCACCTGGCATGCTGGCGGATCCCTAGCCGTACTTCTTTGACCATAATGGAAAGCATGTAGAGCAACACATGACCAAAATCTGGAGATTTACACTCACTTTGCTTCCTGCAGCAGCACAAATCATAAGATGGCCAAGGAAGCTGACCCTGTTCTTTGTCTTCCTCCTGTGTTTCTTGCAATGATGGACAACTTTCACAGGCCAAGTACATGGCCCAGTGATGGGGACAAGCCAGTTGCTGCTGACCACAGAAGCCATCGATGCTTTGGGGAGGGAAGGGCTTGGGGCAGTGCAGTGGCAGTGGGGCATGTTGCCGAGCTCTGCTGGGGCTGGCGTGCAGAGCGGGCTGGGATTACGGCTGGAACTCACAGCATTTGGGCCATTGTGCAATGCCGGGCAGCTGGAGGGTTTCACTTTTCAGAGGGGAAAAGAAAATGTGAAAAACTAGAACCAGAAAAATCTTTTTCTTCCCTCTGTTTTTTTGGGTTTTTTTTTTTTTTTTTTTGGACCTATCCAGAGCTTTCCACAATGCTAATGATTTAAACCAGGCCCGGAATATGAATGCAACTCTTAATACTTCTACCTTATTCAGTTACATTGATGAGTCAAGGAGCTGGCTGAGGCTGAGATGCAGCAATGTATGTACACGGGCTACAGCTGAAACTCCCCTTGCATAGACACCTTGTCAGCTAGGGCTGGATCCAGAAGGTTAATAATGTTCTGTCCTTTTGGCTAATTCTGCGAGCATGGGAAAGAGAGTATGAATTTAATTTAAAATCTAGACATTCCTTCAGCTCTGGGACAGAGAATACAAAGCTAATTTCACCGGTGGGTGGAGGGAGATGGAACAGGGGCACATCCTGAACTCTGCATGCAGGCCAAATCTGGCCTCGGAGCTGACTCCTTGTGGCATTCGAGCCCATGGGTGTAAGAGAGCAGTGCTGTTTCTTGGGGAGGAATGAGGCTGCACCCTGGTACAGGGCTGAGAAGGTACCTAGGGTGGAGGTCAAGCACCTCGAGTGCAGGCATCCCTTGCTGTCTGGACTTGCAGGCAGTGGTGGGGTGAGCCGTCAGTGTCTCTTCACAGGGACCAGGGGGTGGATGTGGTGTCAGGGTCAGGCCTAAGTAGGGAGCAGAGGAATCCCTCAGCTAAACATCTGCCCGGTGCTGGGAGCAGGCGCTGGGCTTTGCTCTCTGCAGCCCAGCCAGAGATCCTTAAAATGGCCTCCTCTCCCTTTTCAACCATCATCCACATCTTCAGCCTTCTCACAGTCTCCCCTCCTCCATCCTCCGTGCCAAATAAATCTCCTTAGAGTTTAAATAAATGCCATAGTGTCCTAAAAGTCTTGCAGCCTTGACGAGAAAGGGTAGGGAAAAAAAAAAAGGAAAGAAAGAAAAGAAAAGGTATTAAACCTGAAAGAGAAATAGTAGATGTGCATCTTCTTCCCTTTGGTCTCTCTGAAGGCTATTAAGTGATGCAGGGTGACTGTGGACAGGTACATGCAAATAATAGGATCAAGGCAGCAGTACAAAGGTTTGTCTCCAATCTTAATGCAGGTGTGGGAGACACAAACCAGGTGGCTAAAAGGCTCCTTTGTTTGAAGCTGTCAGGAGGAGAAGCTGATAATCTCATGCCTCATCCCTAAACTCTCTTTCAGCCGTGTCAAGGCATCTCCTCACATCAGGAAGTCTGCAATGACATGGCTATGTGCTAAGCTCAGTTAATGTGGTCCGAGGTTTAAACACTTCAGGTTGAAAGTGGATAATTGGTGGTGGTGGATTTTAAAAGCTCACACAGGTGCCTTTGAAAAGAGGTCAGGAGTCAAGTGCATCTCTCCTATGAGAAATGGTGAGCCTTTCCTAAGGAGATCAAAATTCTTCCACGGAGAGCCCCAGGGCCTTGTAGGAACTGTTATTAATTTAGTTCTGTATGTTCCAAATAATGGAAAAACGATACCACATGTGTACACGCCTAGGAACCGGGGCACGTTCGCTCTGGATAGATAGGCTTTCACCTGACACTCCTGGATCATTAATTAAGTAAACTGCTCTCAGCCCAAGCAGCAGCAGCAGCAGCAGCAGCAGCAGAGGAGCCGCCGTCAGAGGGGGTTCTCCCAGCTGGGGCACCCAAGGCAGAGGAGGCGCTGGGTGCCAAGAGAGGCTGGGGACTGCGTGACTCCAGCCCAAACAGTACCCCTGGGGGCGAGGACAGACCCCTGGCAAGTGTCTCCCTGGGGGTCTGGAGAGCTGCGATGTCTCTTGCTCAGGTTTCCCAAGCAGCCAAGGGGTTTGGGCACCTGGGGTGCCACCCTTGCTCCAGAGGGTGCTGCGCCCAGCCCACGAGCTCTCTGTTTTAAGGGCCATGCTGCAGGCATTATACATGTATACAGCCCACCGGCTGAGACCTCCCTGCCACAGGCAGAGCCTTTTCTCAGCCAAGCAAACACTGCAAGTATCTAAGTAAAGCACACCTTTCAAAGATGACTGTTCTCCCTCGTCACTCTGTTATTTTCTTGAATTGTGCTTCCTTAAGGGAAAGCTGGTGGAAATTTTCTTACAGTAGATTATTTTTGTGTCAGCCGCGAGACATAAACTTGCCTGAACACGCAGAACATGAAAGCAGCTTTTGCCTATGGCATATCGGGTTGCAAAGGCCCCGCACTTGCACCAAGCTCTCCCCAGCGGAGCCCTGCACCTGCCCAGAGCTGTGGGGAATTTCACTGGGCTCAGCACGGACCAAAGACAGCTGGGCAGATCAGGGCCAGAAGAAGCTGGTTTTGTCCCATGTTCACCATGTGTTTGAATTTGCAGTCTGAGCACCCGGGATGACATGTGCCAATAAAGCTTTAAATAGCATCGTTATTACTCATATTTGCATTGAAAGCACAATTTGGTCTGCTTTTGTAAGTGGTGGCTATTATTAGCTCCTAACCCCACTGGTGCAGGTGCCTCTAGTTTTATCTATGCAAACAGCTCCTTTGATTTGAAGACAGTATTATTTGCCATTTTGGTGAGGGCAGCCCAGACACACGCAGAGTCAAGGCGTCACCCGAGAACACGCTTATTTCAATTATGAAAGAGAGAGTGGAATTTGCTCCTTGAAAATGTGCAGATGAGTTTGTTGATGTTTTTTTGAGTGGGATGATACGGCACTTTTAGCGGTGACACACCTACTGGTCCTGGTGACTGGGTGCTTTGTGAGCAGGTGCTCATTTTGCCAACAAAGCTGTTCAATTAAATAGCTGTTCCCTTCTGTCCTATTTAAATCTTTGTTTCTATTTGTGGCTGGGGAAAATTCAGGAAAGATTATCATTGGTGAAAAGATGTTCTGTATTTGTTATTATTATTTGCTGTAAATTTACTTGTGTGACAGTAGCAAATCAGAGGCTCTGAACTGGCACAAAGCAGAAGTCCCTGCTCCAGAAACTTTAAACTACCACAACTCCCCACCCTCCGAATGGTGCCTCAGAGCTTATCCGTTTCATTCAATTTTATACAACATAATTTGAAACTGAAAATTACTGGGAAACAAAACTAAATTAAGCTTTTACCTTGCAGCACAGGCCGTGGGAGTTATTGAAATGCTTCTTACTTAGTTTCTTACCTGAAGCAATGAAAGCAATGAAACTAATGCTTCCTTGCAGAAAGTTTCACTTCTGACAAAGTGATCTTTCCTGAAGGGACAAATATCTCATTCAAAGATATTTCCCAAGTGCTAGTTGTAAGGAACTTAAGAACAGCACTTTCCCTTTTTTAATTAATATTGTTTGTTGGTGAAATGGCTTAATGGCTGCAGAGTCACTTGACAGATAGGAGGTAACATTGTTCTTAGCCTCCAGCGAATGTAGTGTTTGGCATGACTTCAAAATAACCCTATTGTTTGTCATCTTCTCAAAATACACTATAAAACCCCTGTTAAAAGGAAAGATAACGTTTTCTAAGCATAAGTCAAGTGCCGGGTTGCCTTTTTTAAAGCTGCTTGATGAGAATTAATGGTGTTGGATCTCCTGTTTTAAACACATTTGGCCAGGTTTTCTGGAGGCACCTAATTTATCTTGAGGCTCTTTCATCTATTATCTAACTGTGAGCTTGTTCGTAGCTCATCAGCCATCCTCGTTTTGACAGGGGGCCTTGTGATGAGTAGCCAACAGCATACAGTTTTGGGGCCATGCGTATCTCTAGCAGGAAGGTGATGGGAAAAGGCTAACCTTCTGCCACTCCTCCCAGCACTCACCAAAACCAAAAATAGAGCCTTAGATCATCACATGTCCTGCAAAATCCTTCAGCGTGGCTCCTGCATCCCAATATCAGAGCAGACCCTCTCTGGATCAGGTCTATTTAATGGCCAAATGGTACCCTCATTCCCTTGTGAGTGCTTGAGGTGGTATTTGGGGAATACCCTCCTGTCAAGGGGACGCTCCGTGATAGAGAATTGCTTTGGCCAAAGCACAGACAGTGTCCATGGAGCCATCAGTAAAGAGGAGAAAGCAGCAGCAGTTTTGAAAAAAAATAACCTAATAAGGGTGGTGGTGGTGGTGGGAAATACAGAGCTTATGTAAAAGCCCTTGAAATGAAGAGTAGTTTTTCCACAGTTTGGACCCAAGCAAGAATTTTCTGGTATATGATTCAGGACCATCACAGATGTGTAGATTTTGGGTGTGAGCAACAAAGCCATTCTGGAATCAGCTGGAGAAATTTTGCAAAATAAGGACGTCGCCTTCTTTTTTCTGCTTTCAGCATCTATGTATGCAAGCGTTTGGAGTAGCAGCTACGAAGCTGTTGGAAAGTTTGTCACCATAACACTGGCTGTTTATACTTTGTGTGGATGAAAGAACAGCTTTCTTCAATTAGGCTTTGTACTTCAGCTGGCAGGCGGGTGCCGATTGTCTAAAACTCCACCTCTCCACACAACTCATCTCGGGGAGCCGATGGATGCTGCAGCACATCAGTGCACCCGCCTGTGCTGCTGCTCGATTCTGCCCATGATGGGACAGAATGGGACACATCCAACCAGCAACAGCAACCACATGGACTCAGTTGTATTGACTCCTCTGGCTCGAGGCAACTTTAGAATCATAGACTCACAGAACGGTTTGGGTGGGAAGGGACCATTACAGGCCCTCTAGCCCAACCGCCCTGCAATGAGCAGGGACATCCACAACTCCATCAGGTCACTCAGAGCCCTGTCCAACCTGGCCTTGAATGTTTCCAGGGATGGGGCATCCACCACCCCTCTGGGAACCTGTTCCAGTGTTCCACCACCTTCAGTGTAAAAAATGTCTCCCTTTTATCGAGTCTGATTCTACCCTCTTCTAGTTTAAAACCATTGCCCCTTGACCTATTCGTTCTCGATGCTTTTCCTCTTTAGTCCCTGCTCCATCCACATGCAAGGAGTTGACATACCAGGGAGAAGCCTCCTAGTTCCTAACGAAGAGTTCAATCTCATTTTAAAGCCAGTGGTGGTGTAGGGACGGCAGACTCTTTCCATTGACTTCAGCAAGTTTTGAGTAAGTTGCCTGGATACCTAGCTATGTAACACAGCATGTGTGACTGGCCAGTAGATATCTACTTAATAAGAAACAGTGCACAGGAAGGGAACTGCCTCAATACCAGTGTGGATTTATAAGACACTGATTGCAGTCTGTCATGCAGTTTTGCACATTGAGGGAATTGGGGGGTTTATGGTTTACCAGAAGCTGATAACAGAGCCATGGCAAAAAATCAAAATGTAACACCCATGGCAGCTCTTCACAAAGAAAACTGACTTATGAATTAGGGTCTAGAGAAATCTGTGATTTTGCCTGGGGATTCCTTTAGAGTGAAATGTGTTTCCTGGGTCAAGCTGTGACAGAGAAAAAATTAGGCAGAGACTGGTGAATGAACAATGGCTTATAACAATTAAAAAAAACCCCATACATCTTCACACCCAAGCAGGTACATATATCATGCCAATAGTTCTCTCTTATTTGTCATCTCTCCTTTTCTGTTTGTATCTTTTACCATAATCAGCCTACAGAAGAAGGGATTACAGGAGATACGGTTACCTGTTCCACCCCCTGCCAGGGGTTCAGAGCCCTGCAGAGATAATGGTGTGACTTTGGGCACTCACGTGGCTGACAATCCCCTGCTGAAGCCGGAGCTGGTCATGCTCGGTGGCTGTCTGCATGTGCCAGAGACTCCTCCATGGAGGATGGATGATACCCATGGGAAATCCCATGGGAATTGTCACCATGAGTGCTCTGATCTTTCTGGCCAGACTCCTACATAGAATCACAGAATCATGGAATGGTTTGGGTTGGAAGGGACCTTAAAGATCACCTAGTTCTGACATGGGCAGGGACACTTTCCACTATCACAGGTCCCTGACCCGTTCCTGCAGCACATGGTGTGTGGGACTTGGGTGGTGCAGCATCGCCTGTTGCACTCAGAGCCTCCAACATTAGGATTACAGCCCAGCCTAAGCTACTCCTTCAGGGGGCATGGCGGGGACTGCGCCCACACTCAGCCAGCTGCCCAGGGTGCTGTGTCCTCTCTGGGATGTGTCATGACCTGCCAGGCCTGAGCCGAGTGTCCATGGGAAGACAGGCATGAGGGAAAGCAGGAAGGAATACAAGAGGAAGCCTCACATGGGGAAAATGTCTCATTGCTCTTAGAGAGAACATAGGCTGTATTCTTTCCCACATATCTTCTGTGCTGACCCTCTTAGCAGGACTCTGCCCAGATGAGAGTGTGTCCAAGAGGTGGGGGCCGGGGTGTGTGTATGGGTGTGCGTAGTGAGTGGTATTGGTGCATGGGGAGGCAGCAAAATCGTGACTCAGAAAGGAGCAATACTTCATGGCATTTGGAGGTTATTTGTAAATCATTTCCCTGGGAATAAACACAAGTACCAATGCTGCGAGACCCTGCTCAGCCTTGGGAGTAAGGATTGGTCTTCATGCTCTCAATTCAGACTCTTGATGTTTTATTTTTTTTCCCTCTTCAACCTCAAAATATTTCTTAATAATAACCAAGGGAGAAACAATAGCCCATTCACGTTACGTTCAGCTCTTCTTTGTCCGAGGTCCAACTGGGCATTGCTACTGAGAACTACACTAACCCAAGGCTTGGCAGACCCAGGTGCAACATCCTTCTCTCCTGGGGATTTCCAGTCTAACCCTGAGCCAGGTAATTGGGCAGCTAAATCCCTTTAAAAGTCTGGGCCTTTTCCTCAGTTCCCTCACTGTAATTCCTCCTCTCACAGGTGGGTTGTGAGATTAAACACATGAAAGACTCAGAGGCACTGAATGCCGCAGTGATGAGACCCATCTGACAGAGAGATCAGCTAACCGCCACAGAGCGGAGGGCAGCCTGAGCTGGAAAATGCCTTAGATTTTTCTACCCGACAGCAGGATGGCCTTGTGAATAATTGATTTCCCCCTCGCAAGGCTTGAAGTATATTTTTAGGGAATGCAAACATTTTTATTTTCACTACCGATTTTTCTTTCCTCCTCAATAAATGGCTTTTCCTACACATGGGCTGGCCAGCTGCTCTGAAAATTCAAGAAAAAAATCTCATTAACTTTCCCAAAGCCTTAATTGTCCCATTTATTTCAAGGCAGTAGGAAAGCCCATCTTTCAGTGACTCCCTCGCCCTGCTAACAACTCACCGTAATCCTTTTCATAATCCCCAGGAATGCCGATCACTCTGGTGCAGTTTGATTCTTCTTGCTGATGAATTGCAGGGTATTTTATATCGTCTTGTCACAAACCCCTTCTTCTGCCTTTACTCTTTCAGCAAGGAAAGTCACTTTTATGTTACCCATCAGGCCTTCCTGCAACATCAGCGACCTTTTTCTCTTAGGTACACAAAAGCGAATGTTCTGGAAGCTCTTTAAAATACCTGAGTAACTGGTAGTAAATGAGTAATTTCCTGTTGTTCTAACCTTTTTTTTTTTTTTTTTTTGGCTGAATAGTTAAGATAGTTGCATGATCTTCTGTGTTTATGTGGGTAAACATTATCTGGACTCATTCCTGGGCTGATCAAACTGATTTTATAAACAACCTCTCCAAGCCAAAAAAGGTTTGGGGGGTTTTGTTGTTTTTTTTTTTTATTTATTTATTTCCACAAGTCTTGGAGGCTGAAGTTTGGGGGATGCTGGTATGTGGGAAAACTACTGTATGCTTGTTGCATTGCAGTAACTGCAAATCTATCCATTCCAATCTTTTTTGAGTTAGCACACTGGGCAAACTAGGTGGTTTTGAAATGACCTCATCCCAGGATCTCAGCAGAAAACAGCCCATGTACATAGCTGAGCCTGGAATGTGAGCGGGACCTCATTCATAAACTTCCTTACCATTTCTTTACACTCAAAGGCAGGAACAAAAATGAGCCAAAACAAGCAGAAACGGTGTTCCGGAGTTAACCAAATGGGAAAATATATAGATGCTCTTTTTTATTTTATTGTGTTATTGAATCAGGATACTTTCAACCATCTGCAGGAGTCTTTCAGTGGCAATACATTCGGCTCTTTCTTGGATTAGACTCGAAATTCCATTAAGCCTTTCCTTTGTTTTAAAATTAATTTTGTGGTAACACCTCCATTTTCTACCAGCTGTAAGGTTTCACTGAAAATATAAAGCTTGAAAAATATGTTATAAGTAGGGAGTTGTATAAAAAGACTATAGCTAGGAGAAGAGGCCTTAATACACTTTTAATTACAACTGTTAAATAGCAGGGCGGGAGCAATTAATTTTTGCACTTTTTCTGAACAAAAGCACCTAAGGTCTTCATCATCCTGAAATAGGGAGGCAGTTTACATGCTGTCTGTGAACTGTAGGCACATACATGTGAGGTTTTCCTGCTGTGCTGGACTGAGGATGACATTCAGCCTGCAAAACCTGGCTTGGAGACGCCTGACCTTTCCACCTGGCTCCCTGGTGGCACTGGCTAGAGGTCACCGAACAAGGAACTCGCAGATCTGGGGTCCTCAGGTATTTCCTCAGTGAGATGCAGTATTTGGGCACATTTGGAGCCTCAGCCAGATGTGAGCTTCACCACGCTAGGCAATGGTTTCACTGCTTTTAAGTCCCTCTTGTCAGCTTGGCAGTAAAAACTGGGCTGGATGATTATTGCAGTCACTGGAAGAATTTTCTGTGGTCTAATATAAGTGCAACCAAGGAGCTCTAGCATTTGCCTCCAGCAACATGGATTTGCAAGTGGTCTTACTTTTCAGTGCTGGACACTCCCAGGAGGAACTTAGTTTCCAAGAGAAGATGACAGTGGGTGTATTCAGTCCAACACAGCTGTAGGTACGGTACAAACATGCAATTAGAGACAGTTCCTGCCCTGGAGAGCTTGGAGTCTAAATAGACAAACAGATCATCTCCAGATGGTAGGGGCTTAGGCTGAGTTGGTGGGAGAGCGAGTGAGTGCGTGGCACTTCTGCTGCTGGATGCAGACAGATGATCAAAAGGCAAGGGGAGAGGTAAGTGCCTTAGTGGTTGTGTAAAAAGGGGGGGGGGGGGCTCAGATTTCCTGCGAACAGTCTGCAGAGGTGGGGTAAATATGTGGCGATGGCTGTAGGGCTCATTAGTGCAAGTGATGGGAAGAGCTGGAGGAGGGAAGAGAGAGGACAAGGAAGAAGTCCATTTATGGCAGCTTCTTCCAAAATGCAGGGGGGATGCCAACGCGTGTCAATGCCTGGTGGTGAAGAACAGGTGCAATTTAACTTTATTAGGCAATTGGGAGTTTGCTGTAGAAAGGAGGATTGATGGAGAAGGGCATGCATTTCAGCCAATGTGTAAAGGAAGAATGCAATGGTAAAGAGCTTTTTCACCTCTAACCATGACCAACGTGGAGAGTGAGACTCATGTCTCAAGACCAGAAGGTGGATTGCAAAGGGGGTACTGGGGATTCACACAGGCATGTTGATGGAGCAGAAAGCCACCAAGGGGAACTGCAGGCAGTCACATCTAGTGCAGAAAGTCCCTGACCTACAAACATTTGGGAGCTGAGTAGGTTCTTAGGGGAGGTTGCATAAATCTCATACTCTTCCCCAGGCCTGTTGAGGTTTTGGTCACTTCCAGAGACTGGATATTGGACAAGTGAAACCTATGGTCTGACCCACTGGATTGCTCTTGCAGTCCTGCTCCCTGTCATTTGTGCTGCCTTGGTCATCTCAGCCCCCATTTTGAGGGAATGCAGCTGAAATTAAGAGAAGAAACCACTGGTTGCCTGGGAAAACTTCTGAGTATTTATTTCAGACCACAAACACTGTAGGTGGCTCTAAGGTTTGGGAGGATGCAGATGAGAAGGATTTGTGGGAAAGTATTGAATTTCCAGTGGCCAGAACGATAAAAAATAATAAGCAAGAGGCACCTCCAAGTATATGTAGGGCTTCACCAGAGTGGGACAACAAGCAAAGGATCTACCAGCAGTCAAATGCCATATGCCTCTGTGCTAATTGCAGGAGTTTACCACCAAACATGGGAAAGCTATAGTATTTAACTTGGCAAGAGGCGAGGTGTTTTAACTGGTATAACAGAGATGTGGTTGGGCAGTATAAATCAATGGGCCACAAATTACACAGGAAATTTGGGTCTAACTTTCAGGGTTGAGGAAGGTGGGAAGATGAAGGAATTATAACCTGATACCGTTAAACTATTGCTTCAGGGTAGAGATGTCCTTGCTGTAATGCTGCTTAGGTTTCAGATTCCATATAAAAGGGGCAGGAATACATGGCAAGTCACCCTTTTCCAACAGCTATCTGGTGACACAAAGAGAAAATTTGGAGCAGGCAGGGTGCATACTGACTTGCATATGGAAAGACATGGAGTAATCCCAGTTTTTTGGAAGAAAGTTGTACCAAGTTAGGATCATTTGGATATGATGAACTCATCTAGCACACCACCTGCTCTTTAGCTGGGCTAATTTGCTAATAGAAATATATTAATATTTGGATGAGGGCTCTTACAAGCTGTAGCTGAAGTGACACCCACCAATGCGTTCACCTGACAAAGTAACTGGCTCATTTCATGTGCCATGCCAAGGTACATTCTGTAGGCACTTGGTCGCTACCAGGAAAACTTGGGTCTATTAGAAATAGGAGCTTTACCTATCTATACAGTTGGACTCACTGTCTTCAGACTTCTGTAAGTCCATCATTTTTGGCTAAGAAGGAATCACTATGATCAGTTAAAGAAGATTTTGCAAAGCAGAGGTTGGGAAGCCAGTAAGGTCAGCATGGAGGTGTAAAGCATCCCCTTTGAAAAGACATTCTGTATCATTTGAAGACTCCTCATAACTGAAAGTATTTCACTTTAGACAAATGGAAAAAATGCACACCTAGTTTCTGGTCAGAATTTGTTTAGCTGCATTTTCCAGCTAATGGATTGTCTGTTTTGTTTGTTTGTTTGCTTGTTTGTTTTTCTTCTAGTACATTTAGCTTTCCCTCTAGTCAGTAAACATATTCCATCTAGTCTAGATTGAATTTCCAACTGCCTTGTGATTTAAGTTGAGCTAATTGTCATCAGATGATTTGAAATAATCTGATCCAACTTCTTCAGATACCTTGGCAGTTGTAAAAGGATCTCTACCTACTTGCAACAGCCTAGGATCACTTCTAATAATTCAGATCATCTCTAATGCCTTTAAGGACCAATCCAAATTCTGCTAAACCAGCATAAAGGCTCCCCTTGTTCTAATAGGCTTCAGACCAGCCTCCAATCTCTCCAAAACAGCAGGTCATATTTCTGACTATAAGGTAAAATGTTTGGCTAAGTGACTACAAAATGCACTGTAATACAAACTGGGGATAATCAGAAGACAATTTTTGTGTATGTGCAAAGTATTAGTGCCCTTAATGCTAAAATGTTCATGCTCAACATAATTTTTGGATGAGGCTTGGAAACAGCAGGCTCAAGCTACTTTTCACATGGGAATACCTTGCAGGCAGTAAAGAGCAGATGGAAAAGATCAGCTTAAAGGGAATGAAGTGCTCTTCATGCTACAAAACCCAGGATCTGTGGATGTAAGCTACTGCCACTTTGTTATTAACTATTTGCACCTAAACAAGTACCCTCACAACACAGGAAAAACTTTTGCTATGTGGAGAGGCTATGCTGAGTAGAGCATGTTGAGTTGTCAGCTGAACCCATTTAGGGAGCAGCTGTGGGCAATCTGCTGGTCCTCCCTCAGGAGATGCTCCATTCCCTTTCCTCCCTGAAAACCAGCACGCCACCAAGGACAAGAAAGCAGTATGGTCCATTTGCCTGTACAGCAGGCCACCCGGTGCCTGGTACCTTTGCCTGTACAGCTAAGGCAACCTGGTACCTGGGTGATGTCTGCGGGAGATCATTATCCCACCAGCTTTGGCGAGATCGTGGGCAAGCACCTGAGAACACGCGGAGGTGAATGGGTTTGGTCTCCCCAGAGCCTGCCCAGCCGTACCACACTGTGAGGGCTGGTGCCTGGTGATGCTGCAATGCAGTCTGCAGCTTTGTGAGTGGCAGGACTGAAACCACCAAGTATTTCATCAAGAGAGCATCAGGACAGAAGGAAATTTTGGGGGAATACAGAAAAGGTCTGTCCGCACCACGGCACTCGTTTCGTGTTTTTGGCAGGGCCCTTTGTATCAGCAGCAATGCCTCATCACTAAACAGATGGGCTGAAAAATCACTTTGTGATATAGATGGGCTGAGAAGAGAAACATATTTTTAGATGAATGTATAGCATAGTCATTCACGGAGTTTTTCCAGAGGGTTGTCTTGTCTGGGGCCCAGTGGACCACATGAGGCTTATGGGTCTGTCTCCCTGTCCTGATGTGCACGTTCCCTGCAAGGCTTACGTGGCTGTCACAACCCCCCAGCCCTCTCCTGCATCCCAGGAGAAGGTGGCACAGAGTTGGTAGCTGCCTTACCCATGGTGTCGCCTCATAGGGATGGGATGTTTTGACAGTGAAAGTGGTTCTACACCAGGGGTTTTGCCCATTATCTGCTGGCTAGAGGCTCAATTTTTTTCACACACCCAACCAGCACAGACATGTTAAACTGATGCATTCGATGCAGTGTAAATTATAGTTTACACTTGGTGTCACTGCAGGTTTCTATCCTGTCTAATTTTATGGCACATTCCAGCAGTCCCAGCTAATTCAAGAACAGAAGAATTCATTACAAATATGAGCTTTGCTACTGTTACTGCTTTTGATAGTGTTGCTGGTTCAAAAGTCTTTAGTCCAGTGTGTTAACTGTAAGTGCCCAAAGTCATACTTGTTAAATTTCCCTTTCTTTCCCCTATGAACTCCTTGTTTCACTCTTTTATTTACTGTGCTTCTGGCCATAATCAAACTCTCCGTTGTGCAAAATGCAACAAAAATATACAGCCTTAGAGAAACCACACAAAAGCTATCTTTGCTCTACCAAAAAGAGTAAGGTCCAGAACAATGTGGTAACTTACCAGGGGTTCCTCCAGAGCTTGAAAGAAAACATCTCTGAATTCTGCATCCTTTGTCTACAAAGCCCTTTCCCTTGTACCAGTCTTGGAATGATCTCATCTCCCAGGAATGCAACATCCTTCTTAGAAGCATAATGTGGATAACCCACTGGGAACACGCTGCTTGGGAGAACAAGGAGACCAGGGAGTGCTCAGCAAAACTGGAACAGCCAGTGTTTCACAGTAACTTTATTCTCCCCTTTAGTCTATTTACGGATTTCTCAAAACAAACAAACAAACAAAGTAAGTCTTTTTTATGCTGGTCCTGTAATTTCTTATCCAACGCTGCAGATTTTCAGCTCTATGCTTTTTCTGATCATCCAGCATCTCCATGTGCTCCTGCAGGAGCAGCCCCATGGGACTGTGATCTAGTCCTTCATCTGCAGTGCCACACCTCTAGTTGTGACTTGCAATCATAGTGCTCCTAAGGAAAATAGGATAAAACACTTGAGGAATGACCAGTCTGTCTGGTATTTTTGCCATTCCAACTCCCATTTAGTGTGGTGTAGGTGCCTGAATGCGATATCATAGATGCTTCTTGCCTTCTTGTCATCTATGTAGTATGTATGATCAGTTAATATTTGACTTAGATAAATTTTTGATCCTTCTGTGAACCCTAATAAGTAACACTGCATCACAGGTGACTGTCACAGTGAGTGTAGGCATTCAGACACACAGTACTGAAAAGTAGTTACTGGCTTCTCTGACTGTCATAGAAAAAAAATATAAAACTGTGGTTGATTTCTATTTCTTTACATGCCCATAGACCCTGGCCATAGTCATGGAGACTTGGTTCCCTCCATGTGGGCACTGAACTGGGATCTTGAGCAATAGCTGAGTTCCCTGGAGCAGCCACGTTCACCAAAGCAGAGCTGCTAGAACCTGCCAGAAGCGAGGATCTGAATCGCCCCTGGAGAAAGCACTCTTGCTTGCATTTTTCAGAGGCAGAGCTTAATTCAGGTAATGTAGGAACCTCAGTTCAAGTGATTTTGGGTACCTTTGGGCTACAGTGCTTTTGTTTTCCTCTGTGTGCAAGGAATAAGGACACTGAGACTTTTCTGTGTTTTATAATGGTCAGATTCCTAGTATCTCTGCCCACCCAGGGAAGGTGTGTTTTACATACCAAGTGGAACGTCCTGCCAGTAAAAGTCTGGGAGAGGACTCCATTGATAGTGCACCCCAGCCCTCCCACTTGTCTGGAGGCACAGAAGACCTGAGTGAAGCCTTCACCCTCAAGAGAAAGCATGCAATGCTAAATCATCTACCGTACAAGGAGACAGAGAACAGATGCTGTTGACTTAAGAAGGGAGTACAAAAGATTTATTCGGTATATTAGCAAAGCCCAAGCTCAGGAGCTCAGGTTGACCTTATCAATAATCAAACCCACTGCCTGCAGACTGATCTCTAACCCACCTTCTTCTGGGGTATTTCACATGCAAAGTTTAGGAAAACCTAGTCCTGAAAAAGACACATAAGAATACTCAGACCTTCAGGAGGTGATAACCATATTACCGCAGAGTATGCCAAAGGCTAGTAAAGTTTGAAACAAGAACAGATACTGTATGACTGCCTGGGGACATGAAAGGAACAACACTTCAGAAGTCCAACACAAAAAGAGTGCGTATATCACCCCCAATAATTGTGGCAGTTATTATGTGCTCAATCCAGCCAAGAGAGAAGATGGGGTATGTCCCACTTACAAAAGAAATGGAAATATATGTATTATTTACAGATGTACCTCACACTGCAGGTTCCCTAGGAAGCACCCTCATTCCACACACAAAAAAATACTTTTTGTTTGAACTTCATGAAATATCAAGTAGGCTAAAGCAATGAGACACTAATTTCAACCACAGTAGCTATTGCTATCAGTTCTGTTTTCTCAGAGGTGCAATCTCACACAATGGTGCCCAGAAAAGCAGGATATCTGCCAGTCAGTCATGGTGGGAAAAGCTAGGGCTTACCCCTTCAACATGTGCTGAGGAGTATCTCCTTCCACCAGTGGCTCTTGTTGCAGCTCTTGTTTGCAGAAGATCTTTTGGATAGCAATACATTGACCTTCAGTGTCTGGCTGGCAGCTTTTCTTTTGGCAGCCAGCAAACAATTAAGATTCTTCCTGATTTCTGATTTCTAGAATCCTAGCATGTTATGAAGCTGTAATGAAATGGTTAATGTGTGTGAGACACTCACATGTTAACACTGTGAGTCAAGAAAGAATCTTGACTCAGGGGAAGAGAAACATCTGCAGATATTGAAGAATCATCTCTGTGAATACACCCAACAAAGTAAAGAGGTCAACAAAACCCACATGACAAACATCCAAAATGTGCTGGTGAGCAGCAGGTAACTTTTGCAGAAGCAGAAACCAATGCATAGGCAAGCAGACAGCCTGAATTAATGAGCCAAGATAAACCCAGTGCAGAAGTTGATCTACCTTGATCACAACCAAAGAAAGACTTTTATCAGATGTGTTTAAACAAATTCCTATTGCTATTTCTGACTTGTGTCAAGGGAAAAATGTATTTTGCCCCTGAAAGAAAAATCTTACATTTTCTTCTAATTTCACCAGTAAATGAAGAGAAGCCAGAGATCTCATCTTGGCAGCCACTAGCCTTCATTCCCTTTGCTAAGCTGAAAGAAGGTCTAAGATTTTGGGGGACCTGTGCTTGTGCAAAGCAGCAGGAGCAGTGCTGAACATGGGCCATACAATGTAAAGGCAGGTTTAGGAGGCACGCTGGTACTTACCGAGGTCCCAAAGTGGGTGGCATGCCCAGGAGCCTCTCTCCCCACGCAGGATGCTCATGCATCATGGCACTGCATTCATCCCACTGCCATAGCTGCCTGTGGTCCTCCAGCAGCACAGCAGCAACACGCATAAGCCAAGGGCTAACCTTGCTCAGCAGCAGATTTCAAAGTGGTTTTATATAAAATCAGTCCCATGATAGGCTGTGACATCCTCAGATTGTGGCACGGAGCTGCCAAGGGCTAGAGCAGTTGCAGAGCTAGCTCCGTGCCAGAACAGAAGTTCTCTCAATTCAAGGAGCCAAGATGAGTCAAGACACAAAACCCAAACCCAAACCACCCTGTTACTTTTGTCTTCCTTGGAGACTCACTCAGTGGAACGCAGGGAAGTGGAATGGAAGGGAATCATCTTTGCAGATTTAATGAATTTCTACAGGCAGCAGAGCTCATGGCTGTAAAGAGGTTCTCAGATATAATCACCAACAAAATACAGAAGGCTGTAAAGAGGTTCTCAGATATAATCACCAACAAAATACAGAAGGGGAAGAGCAACATTACAACCCTGCCTTGTATTAGCACGAAGTCATAACCATGATCACAACCATGTGCCCTGACCTTACGTAGGCAAGGGCCACATCCATCCCACCCTCTGCCATTCAGAGGATGTGGCCACTGACACTAATGCTTTACCCCTTAGGCAGGATTGCATCTTTCCAAGACTATCCCAAACAACTGTTTTCCTACCCCATTGCACTTATCCCCTGCTAGGCACATTCAGACTGCAAAGTGATCCTCTGCAGAGTGTGATTTTATAAGAGTCAGCCACTACACTCAAGTAAACTTAAGTTCACAGCTATAAATAGGGTCTTTCATAAGGTGGCGCCTGCAGAAGAAGTTCTGGCACAAACAGTTTTTAACATTTTGAATGAGCAGGGTTTGATGGGAAGCCCGCTGCCTGCCTGGCTTGGCAAACTCTGCAAACCTGTTTGGGTTTAAACATACAGATATCCAGCAGAATGAACTGTTAGCCTGGCTGAGACCATTTCAGCTTATTTCATAAGTGACTTAGGCAGATGTTTAAAGGATTTATGTAAGGTTGGCTGAAGTCAAACACAGGTGTAAGAGATGAAAGGGGAATGGGGAAAATGCACTGTGATGATCATTTTTCCATTTCTGTATTTTTTTTCCCCTGGCTGTTGATTCTAGTGCCCTTTCCATGCAATGTCTGTGCTGTGAGTCACTGAGAGAAAAAAACAAAACAAAACAAAACAAAACTATTTTTATTTACTACCAGTAAGGAATGAGGTTTTACACAAAGCTGTGCTGTAGCTGTGCTCTCTTCTCCTGTTTCAGCTATCCAGTTTATTTTTGCTTTACTTCAGCTGCTTTTTGCTCACAAGATGTGCTGAGCAGACATTGCCACTCTGAGGAAGGGGAGAAAATGAAAGATGTAGAAATTCACTGCAGTCTGCTCATTATTTGCCTTGCCCAGCATGTAGTACACGAATTTCATGCATGCCTGTGCCAGCCTGGCTTCTGGATATCTCTAGGTGTTGTAGCATAAGCCTTCACACCTTGTTGTGTGGTTCTGGTGCTCAGGCCAAGGTGGGGCAACACAGAGCAGCCATGTTGTGGTCCCTTAGGAGCCTTCACGCATTGCTTGCAACTTTCGCAGGGCGCTGCACATAAGTTTTGTCCGTGGAGAGAAAGTACCACCTCACACCATGTCCTCTGTCCCACCCCCAAACACAGGGCACGCACCACTGAGGAGCTTCGGTGCAGAGGGAGAGAGAGGAAAAAGCCTTCAGAGCGCTGGGGTGGACCAAAGTGTGTGCCCTGGAGCATCTCCCACTGCTTTTCCAAACGTGCCATATCTCGCCCCTGCCTGCTAATGGGCTCTCTGTTGACTCTAAAGTTGCTTTGGGATTAGGCCTGAAACTAGCACCCACAAACACCCTCTAAGCATCTGTGATCCCACCCAAAAAATAAATCTCTCCTGGCTTTCCAGGTGCATGGGTCACTGCTCCCTGGCATGCTTCAGGCACATCTTAGACACAGTTCAGGTCTGTATCCCTGAACTGGTGGTGGCTATTTCTAGGGCACATCTCAGTGTCTTGTCTGCCAAACTATACCCAGAAGGCAAAGCAAAACCCTGGGGTACACCCTTCCCTGGGGTGAGCCATTGAAATGTGTTAGCTGGAAGTGCTGAGAGGGTGTCTTCAGCCCTGGATGGCCAAGGGATGGTGTATGCTTAGTGGCAACTTCCGTTCATGGATCTCCCCTTTGCATTTTGCATTTTGTGTTTGCATCTTTACAGAAAAACCCTTTCTATGACAGTGCAAAGCTCAAGGAGGGAGATGGAGAGGACATTGGTCCTGGAAATGCTTGCAGGAGAAGCAAAGGGGAAGAAAACAGCATGCAGGCAATTCCCTGGTAATCGTTCCTCCTTGATAATTATGGAGTCGTTACCTGCCTGAAAGCCACAGGTGAAGGCAGAGCATCCCCAGCCGCCGCAGCTGGCAGGGAGGGACGCGAGGCACCAGCCCAGGCTCAGGCAGCCCACTGAAGGTCGGCGGCGGAGGCGGCGGCAGAGCCAGGAGCTGAGCTCACATCTCCCAGCTCCCCAGCCAGTCCCCGACCCACAGGGCCATTTTTTCCTCTCCGTTCTGCCTCATTAGCACTAGTAAGCACTTCTGTCATCAGGGACACGCACACTCTGGTGGGGAGTGTAACATAAATGCCTATTAATAAATGATATAATACTTTCCAGTTTTCAAGGCTTTCTGTGGCGTCCACTCAGCAGCCCTGGCTGACTCAGGCTCTTTTATTTACACCCTTAGCCCTGCCAAACCTGTTGTATGCCATCGCCTGGACTTGCCCCCAGACATACCCGGCTGCTGAAGGATTGCCTCTAGCTGGCCACGCACGCAGCCCCAGATGGGTCCGGGGAGCTGGCGATGCCGGTGGTGAGGCAGGCATGGAAGGAGGAGGAGCCGGCAGGGAAGGGGCCCTGGGCTGGGCTGTTTGGCATTGGAAGGGAGGAGAGGGGCAGCTTTATAACAAATGTTTTGTATTAGCCCTGAAAGCCTCCAGCCCTGAGCTGGGGATCCATCTGCAAGCACGGAGCTGGGGCGGGCACTCGCCCGGCGCATCCCAGAGTTATTGCTTCATTCTCCTCACAACAATGTCGCGCAACGGGATGTGTTTTATGGGGACATTAATCCACACAGCAATGGCCTTAATGCATCTCGCCACCCGAGGTGTGTATTAGCTGCCTCTATAATGTATACCCCAGTGGGTTTTATTGCTATTGCAGCATAAATCCTGGGGTTTAGAGCCTTTTAAAACTCTCCTGTTAAGCTCTATCCTTCCAGGTCCCAGTCCAGAGGATGGTGGAAAAAAACCCAAACCCTCTCACCCTTACCCCATCTCTCACTTGACATGGCAGTTAGCTGAGGAGACATGAGAGCTATTCTCCTGTATTTCCTGAAGAAAAACAACTATGACGAAGGGAAACAGTATGTTCTTCCTTCTTTTCTATTCATGCTACAGCATGACCTCTCTGCCACCAACAGCTGAGTTGCTGCCACCTTTTGCAGCCCTGACAGTCAGCTGGGAGCTGCTCCCCTCTGCCTCTCCAGCCCTTGCTGAATCTCTTCCTATGAAGAGAGAGGTAAGCAGGGGGGGGAAACAGTGCTCTGCTTTTAGGAGGTATTTATATTGTCAAGCCAGCAAAAAAAAGCAGATGCTCTGGCTGTTGAAACAGTGATGAAAATCTTCAGGAGCACACCTGGCCTGTGTGCCATCTATGTGGCATCACCAAGCCCCAGAGCCACCCTGCTGTAACACAGAGGTCCAAGCCATGACTCTGCTTTTTAGCTCCACCTGCAGAAGTCCATCTAAGAACTGCCTATAAACTTGTTTCTAATCCTTTCATTCTTCAGCAAACTCCCTCCATCCACTGCGTATAGACCAGATAGATCCTGCTGTTTGCCACCAAAGGGTCCTTGGGGTTTTTTCCCCCATGCCCAGACATTTCCTATTGGGAAGGTGGGACACTATGGCCGTAGGAGATTGCATTTCATTTCTCTCGCACTCTTCCTGTGCTTGCCCCGCACACTTGGATCTACCCCCACGTTGCTGAAGGAACAGCCCGAAGCATTCCTCATTATCAGAGACCTCCCCGCTGAAAAGTAATGTCCTTGCCAAGGACCAAATTGCATTAACTCATTAAGCCTGCACATCTTGACCCAAGTGCACTCTTGAAAAGGTCCCCACTTAGCATTTGTCAGGAATGTCAGCAATTTGGACACTTAATGAAACCAGGGAAGGGCTTGTCACTCTAACCATGCTAACGACTAAATGCCCTGTTCCTCTGCACGCCAGCAATGGCACTGCACAGGACACTGCCCTCTCCCTACGGTGGAGAGCAATAGTGGCACCAGCCACAGGCTAATTCACAGATATGTGTGAGACCTGGTGTTAAGAAGGTGGATTTGGAGGATTGTACTAGTAGGACCCATTCTGCCCTGGACTCCCCAGATGAGCAGGACAGCCTTTGGGATCATGCCATAATACTAACCCTAACAACAGTGGTAACAGAGATGATAATAATTTGCTTTGACATGTTTATGACAAACACTGGCATTAGTTCTTTGCAATTCTTTGTCATGCTGAAGGAAAGCTTTAAGAAATAAAATGATTACCCATTAAACAGGTCACCTGGCAACCCTGACAGCAGAGGCTTCTGACTGGGACAGGCATTAACTCCTATCCCAATATTTACTTTTAGGCTGGTGGCCACAGGGCTCAGAGAGGCCAACTCAAATTATCAGAAAGCCATCAATTTTAGGATTATCTGTTTTTCATGTTTATGAGAACACCATGGCCCCAGATTAAATCTCTTGTGGGCGGTGTCCACAGGGGCATATGGTTTTCTTCCCAGGACTCTCCATCCTGGAGGGAATGGGGCTCAGTGACCACAGGTGGGGTTTCCAGTAGACTGGCTTTTGGGAGAGGTGGCTAGCAGCCCAGCTGGGGGTTTATGTTTTATACTGCCATCCCCAGTACTGGTGGCCACTGCTAAAGTGATGGCAAGAGAACCCAAAGGACACGTTAGAGCAGCAACAAGAGGCAAGACAAACTCACCAGTTCCAGCCTGCACAGCTGGCTAAGGAGAGCAGGAGAACTTCCACTGGCATTTTACTTGAGACATCTCCTAGCTTAATACAGTTTTTCTCTACATGAACACTTACTGGATTTTAATAGTCAGTTCATGAGGAACTTTTCTGAGTGTGGAAACTGGATTTAACCAAGTAACACCACTTAGCTATCCCCATCAGTTTTGAGAAATGTTGTTTGAGGACTCCATCACACAGAGACAATGTGAAATGCATCTGATGTCTGAAAGCTATCATCAGAGTTTCCTCCAGATGCCAATAAGCCTGGGTCTGTATTTAACTCTTATTTAACAGTACTCCTGTAGAGATGAGTAGCACAGTTCCTTTCCCATCCATTATTGAATGAGGTGTCATTGCCAGCGTCATGGAGAGATGTCCCACCAGCTTATAAGTACATGCTATGGAGGGAACCTCAGTATAATAGTATTCAAGGAATGAGAACATTTCTCCCACTGCTGCCCCTTGGGATACAGAGGAGTCAACATACAAAATGTAATTCTTTTCTGGATGGAAAAAAAATATCCTGAACAACTGCAAGACAATAGACGGGCCTCATTTTCTCTCCTTGCTTTCAGGAGACATGCATGGTAGATATGTGAAGCTTTTCTTGCTGCACACTGAATTGGCAGTGTCACAGAGGGCTGATTTCTCCTCTGCTTTGTGTCCAAGGATGATTTTGGAAGCTGAAACCTGACTTTAGCCACGAACAACAACAACTCATGAAGGCCAGCTCGCTGTACTGCGGGGTTAATGGAGATATGCGTGCTATCTGTTTTGGTTATCAGAGTGACATAGTTTCTCTATCTGTCATGGAAAACTCATTGACAAAGCTGGAAGTAAACGAAGCTGCAGCTGACCAATGAAGTGTCATTGTTTCAGTCTTGGTCATTGATCTTGCACAATGGCTGGGGTGATGAAACTGTCCCGGCATTCAGATAGTCTCACATGGGAGCAGGCCTGTGGGAAAAGACCACCAGCACCTGGGGTACAGGACTGAGAGCTGGACTTATCTTTGCAGAAACCTCTTCCAGCTGATCTCACTGTTACACCACCTACAGTGTTCAGTCAGGAGGACATCACAGTTCTATTGATCACATCGGATAATCCTTCTCCTGGTCTTGAACACTGGGAAAAACAAGGATGAGTCTGAACTAAGGAAACTTCTAACATTCTGCTGCAGGGGAGAGGTCCCATCTTCACCTTCACAGAGCAAATGGTGTCACACCAGTGAACGGACCTACTCACCCCACAAGGAAGTGGAGAAAGGAAAGTCATATGAGAGATACGGAACCAGTGAGCATGCTCAGATCTGGTAGTGGTGGGGTCTAACAAAACTCCAAACCAAGCAAAACCTAAAACTTATCAAAAGAGAGGAAGCAGGTGGTTAAGCACAAAGATGTAGAGGCAGGCCTGAAGTCATGTTTGCTGTTGTGAAAGACCAAGCTATTAAAACATCCCAAGACTTTCAGGATTTTTCAGCATGGCCCAAACCCAAGATAACCCCAACAGATCATTGATGCAGGTCCATCAAGAAAGGTGGAATCACCCTTGCTTCATTATCAGCATGTTTTTACCTCTTGTCAAAGCAGGACTTGGTAGCAGGGAGTTGAATATTTTGCTTCAGGGCTGGTGTGACTGAAGCTCTAGCTCAATCCAGTCAGAGTTCAGTATCATTCACAGCCCAGGTTTGGCTGGGATGCGGTTTGAGAAAAAATGTCACTGCTCCAGGGGGTTGTGGCTCATGTGGGACATGGCTGCTCACACGGTGCATGGGACTGCATGGGATGTGAAGGTGGATTTTTGGGGCACTTGTCTGCAAAGGAAGGACTATGTAGTTTTTGTTTTGTGTAGTTATAAATGTCATACATTATATATCCTTCACCATTTCCTCATAAGACCACTTCGCTAATGGATATCTGCACCAGGAAACTTTTGTGGCTAGACAGCCAAAATTTTACCTTCTTCACTTTCAGCCCTTCCTTATAACTGTAATTCCTCAGAATTTATGTCATTCCAATATTTGCTTCATTCTACCCCAGTTGCTGCTAGCCAAGCCAGTGATATTTCATTTATTTTAATCTTTCTTCCAGAACTTCCATTTTTCCAGGCTGAATCTTGGTGCCCCCCCCCCCCCCCCCTTTTTTTTTTCCCCTGATGTTTGTCTCATTTGCTAAGGAAAGGTTAAGGCAATATTGCATTATACCCAAAGTGAAAATTATGTTATTAGTGTAGCCCACTGGGTGAAAAGAAGAAGTTGTCTTAACCAGGGTTGACCATTTGCCTTGCCTTTTAACTTTGATAACAGTGACAAGGAAAGAAACCTAAATCACTAACTTAAACTGCTGGTACTGTCTACTTTCTAAAAATAAAAAAAAAATAAAATAAAATTTAAATTGAGACATTTTGGGGTTTGGGTATTGCTGAAACTACTCACATATAAGCACCAGCACTGTCATGTAACACAGACAAATTACTATTTTGTGTGGAATAACTAGAAGGTATTTTTTCCAGGAACACTTAGATCAGTTACATGTATTCTCTAGTCGTTACCATTTATAATTTTGTGTATAATGAATTTAAACTTTGAGTTGTGTTGCCCTGTGCAGAGAGGAATGCTTGGCTGAATAAATCTGAGAAACTGTTAAATCAGACCCGCAGCAGGCAATTACTAAATATTGCGGGAAATTGCTTCATACATCATGTTATAATTATTTTAACATTAAAGGGAGAAAAATCAGTTTGAATAGGTGTGCAGCCATATTAATAAATTATTTTTGGGTGCTTCATATTCCATTCGCATTAGCTTTTTCTCAGGGGATAAGATTTCTCTTTGAATTTTGCTGAAATATTTGCTCACAGACCTATGCTTGCAAAATATTTGACCAGTGAAAAAGAAGGTAAAAGCCAAGTGACGGTTATGCTCTTTAGCTTGCATTTTTAAAAACATACCAAATTTCTTACAAAATTTGAAGAAATAAAGAGCGTGCTAACCTCTCAGTAAAACTGTGATTTTATTTGTAGGGCTACTTTTGCTCACTGGAAGCTATGTTTTCTCTAATATATAATTTTTTCTGCTAACAAAATATTGCAATCTAATCTTGATGGTGTCGGAGAAAAAAAAAAACCAGATAAAACAGCACAATGTAGGTTTCTTTTAAGCCACAAAAATTGGGGTTTAGCACTTTTTTAAAATATATTTTACTTCTTTTGAGCAACTCTACGATCCACTCATTTTTTCTTTTTTTTCTTTTTTTTTTTTTGTGTGTGTGTTAGAAAGTGAGGTCAGTCAGGAAAGGTCACATCATATTTCTGAGAAATTGGCTCAGCTTCCTGGATAGACACTCCTCAGAAAACAGTACTGATAAGAAAGTACCTTTATATATCGATAACATTAATTAAATGCATTTATCCTTTCTTTTGTACATAAGATGTGAGTACGGGGCTCATGCTCGTGTATAGTGTAACTACACCAACATGAATATACCTGTTAAGGAGGAAGGCCTAATATTTTTTTATTAGGCCTTCCTAATAAAAAAGAGATGTTTTGCCAGAGGGGTTCTTGGTTTCTAGTGTTCCAGTGAAGCACGGCTGGGGCTGAGCTGTGATAAGGGAGCTCAGAATTTCCTCTGGTGGTGGCACGGGTGGGAGATGCATGCACAGCTCCTGAACACTGGTTTCCATGTCTGCCCAAAGTCATGCGTGAGCTTTTCCATCCCTTTCACCCTTGGGAATGGAGCCATTTATCCTTTTGCTGCAGAAGGCTTCACAGCCCTTCCCTCCCGATGAAGGAGCCCTGCGCACACCCACTCCCTGGACCTTGCAAACTTCCCCTGGCCCCTTACCCCAGACCACAATTTCCCCCATCATTTCTCTTGCCAATCCAGCAGCTGCCTTCCCTTGCCACCGCTCCATTCCCTTTCATCTCCCGTTTCTCCTCCCTAACTCATGGGCTACCTTTGATTTTCAAATGCTCATATTCCAGTCCCTCCTTCTCTGGTGGAAACTTTAACAAATGCACCAACATCTGCTATAGTTAGTCATCACACTTAATGTACAGGATATTCCAGCTGGCTTCACTCTCCTTTTATTATGTATTGGAAAGAGGTTTCATCTGCACTCCTCTGGCTTGGCCAGACACAGGCCCAGACTCACCTCCACGTGGTGTGGATGCAGCTGGGGTACCATGGAGCACCCCTTGGCCACCTGCCCATGGCATCCCCCACTTCAGCACCCCGCTACACCTCAGCTGCTCTCGTGTTTACCCACACAGCCAAGGTGGGACATGCTTGGGTTGTAGGGCCATTCTTTGTGGAGATGCGATGCTCCATGAAGGCAGCCTGAGTTTGAGCAGCTGGCAGTCCGAGAGATACCCACTGCTCAAGCATTTACGGACGGCTGGGGAGATGATCCCTCGCCCTTGCTGCCTACAGTGTAGCTGCAAATTCCCAGCCTGCATGGCAAGACCTCCTGGCTTGTGGCTGGGTATGCAAGTATGTGATACCTGCAGGATTTCCAGGCAAATCATTAAAAGCTCATGTTTGCAGGAAAGCAACGCCTTTCCAAACCTGAGGACAGAGGAACCACCCCTTCATCCTTGACCTCAGGGAAGGTGCTCAGCTCCTCAGCAGAAAAAGGGAGTTGAAAGAATAGAAACCCTAGCCAAAAGCCCTCATCTCATGGAAAGAATGAGCCAGAATGACCTCAGACACCACCACATGGGCTTCCTCCAAAGCAGATTGAAAATGCAAAGGCTGCCCAAGGGCATTGTTTGGCACTGGGGTTGTCTGGAGCATCAGGCAGGAGAGGGCAGCTGGGAGAAGAGAGTAAAGCACTGGGCATGGTCCTGGGGGAGCCAGCCTCCAAAGAATAAATAAATACCTTCAATAAAAAAAAAAAAAAAAAAAAAAAAGACTTTATGAAAAATCTGGTGTTTGAGTGCAAAAATATATGTTACCCTTTTTCTTCCAGTAAGTGTCCATCAGTTTTCTTAAGTGCCATGGTCTTCAGCTGATCGAGTGCATGTTGAGTGCTGGCAGTCACTGAATGGCACCAGAGAGAGTGCATTTATTTTCAGAAAGATGGGCTACAAAAAGAAGTTGTCACAAGATTATTGCACAAAGCAAAAGTTAAAACGTGAATAGGGACTGAGGATTTAAAAACTTCAAGGTGCACATATAGACGTGGTGGCCTGGCTGGAGAGCAAGCAGCTGCTGAGCGTTTGAATCACGTTAGTTACATCAGGTGTGCAGTGAAGAAAAACACAACAGAAACACGCTGAGGCCATGAATATCCCAAAACAGGTCTTGCGGCTGACTTCACACATGATCTGTGTCCTCGGGAGTTTCCATTTAATTCCCTTTGCAAGACAAGTGGTTTATTTGCTTTCCTAGATAAATATGGACCCACGTCATGCACTTGTTCCCCCAACAACACTTTACAAAGGAGCATTTTTCTCAAGTGTTTGATCATCTTCAGAAAAGGAATAGCAGATGGTTAACACAGTTGTCAGTTTTCTCTAATTGTAGGTGAAACTCCCAGGTCAGGAGGATTTCCAGCTGCTAATGTATTTTCCTCATTTTGGTGTGAAATCATTGAACGTACAAACTGGGCTTCTAAACTCTGAAAGCTTTATGTCTCAGCCTGGGATCTTTTGATAAATGTTATTCTGGGTTAAAAACAAGCTTCCCTAGGACAGCTGTGTGGTTTTCTGTTTGATGGCAAATGTGTAAATCCCTGCTAAAAAGCTTTTTCAGCTATATTTCCTTGCATTGCCCAAGAATTTCCCATCTCCTTCAGAGACCGGCAGGCTTCATATTAAAAACCAAAGATGACGGTGATCTAAAACCAGTGTGTTTAGGTACCAGGTGCAACGAAACCTGTTGCAAAACGAGCAGACGAGATGTGTTGTGGGGGTATATGCGAAGACCGGGCTCCCATCCTGGATCAGTGCTGGGCTTTGGGGGGCATGCAGGAGGGGTTTCTTGGCTGAATTCAGGGTGAGCCGTGCAAAACAGACCTGGAGGGAAGCTGATTGCATTATTTTTGAAGACTGAGACTGTGGGATAACAAAATGATGAAGCTTGTCTATGTGATCGATGGGAAAGAAATCCAAGTGGAATCCATTTAAGGTTAAGTTTGGTACTTTCAATTTGAAATATTGACAATAAGTGGAGGAGTCATTCCCTTTAAAGAGTGACATCATCACAAATGGAGCTATCGATGCCCTTCATAAATTTCCCTGAAGTTACTGCAGGTGACAGACAATGTCTTCTAGGAAATGGAGGATGTTCAAGGAAGCTATAAATAACCCCTGCACTGCTATAACCACAGTTTGATATGACAAAACAGAAAAGAATCCAGAGAAATTTGTTGGGAAATGGATGATTTGCCTGTAAAGAACGCTAGATATTCTTTCCAAAGAGTAGATCTTGAAAGTATTTGAAGCACATAGTGTTGGAGCAGATCTTCCAATACATGGCTGGAAATTCAAAAAGTGAGATTAATTTCCACGTGGCTAAAAATACATGGGAAAATAAAGACAACTCCACCAAATGAAAGAGTCATCCTTTCCTGAACTCATCTGTTGTGATCATTATCTGACACCTCAAATTTGGTAAATGTTTGACAATCATTTATTTTGGAAAATCAGGAAATATTAACTCAGGTGTGCTAATAGTAGTGCCTCGGATATCAGGACGTGCTTCACTTCAGACAGTTTCTGCTTTATTTTAGTGCTGGTATATGCAAGCAAATGCAAGGAGGCTTTAACTTTTACTTAATTGCATGTTTGAAAATAGGTTGCTAAGTGTCGTGTAGCCAAAGTGAATGTGTTTTTTAAAAAAACAATCTCAATACGCCTAAACTCTGCTATATGGTAGAGCAAATCCTAAATATATGCATGTTTTCAATGAAGATTTCCTTAAAAAATATGAAACTGATAACATTTGTGGTAAGTGTTGATAGATTTTAGCCTTGCACCTCTCTAAAAAGAAATATTGAATCTTATATACAAGGAAGCCATGCTTACTTAAAAATAAAAAAGGCTGCAACACTTAGCAGTATATCACAAATTTCTTCTTTTAGTAAAAACAACCCAGTGAGGCCTGGAATAGCGACAAACCCACGCAGGTTCAGAGAGGCAGCAACCAAAACAGGCTGTGTCTTTTGCTAGTGTGAACCAGCATAGCACTGCTGATCTGCACCAGCTTCTGCCTCCTTCCTGCACTGCCATTGTTTGAATGGACACGCTGTAATTTAAGCCAGCATGTTACTGTAATTAAAAAAATACACAAATGACAGAATTTGACTCAATACCCACCATCCTTCATGGTTTACATTTCCTACAGAGGGAGTTAACTGGTAAGATGTACATGTTTATTGGTTTCCTTCTTTGTGCTTTTACAAGTATTTTTCTCTTTGATGATCTAAACCATATGTTGAGGTACTTTGGAGGATTATTTTATCAGTTCCTCTGCAGTACAAGAGAAATACCAGGGCAGAGCCCATAGGTTTGCACACATACACGCCACTAAATCATCCCTTGTTCCTAAGCAGCCAAGCTGCCATATTGATAAATAGTCCGTGTCACATTAATTTAATTCTGAATCACTCTGAGACATCGTTTTGTTACAAATATAAATTTTGTGGTGTAATGGAATGTGTTAAGCCTTTAACAAATGAACATTTAATGGCTGCTCATGAAAAAACATAAATAATCAGAAATAAAATTAACAGGATTGGTAATAAGCATATGAAGCAGCATGGCGTGGCCCCACTTCCCTGGAGCAGGGGACAGGTGGGAGCAGCATCCATGTTTTCTCCTTCTCTTTGGTGGGTGCAACTGGGTTGTAAGTGCCTGAGCTCAACATACAAAGTCTAAGTCCTTTTTTTAAGAAACTAAAATTTAAAAAATAATCTATTGGACCATTTTTGGTAATAACACTGAAAAACACCTGTCCTTCCTTCAATTACCTTCTACCTTCATTGTTATTATTTCCATGTTGCCTTTCATATGTTCCCTTCTGCTACTAGCTGAACCCCACCGATGACCCCTGCTCAGAAAAAAACCTCTTTTTCTCATCATGGCTTTTTACTAGCTTGTGCATCTGCTCTGTGTCAACATTTGCACAGTGCCAGGAAGAACCAGCATTTTTTTTCCTCCTTTTTTTCACTGAACCACCTATAGCTATATATATATATTTTATTATTATTATTATTTTCCAGTTGAATGCCTGCAACCAGTACCTGTTAGAGGCAGCAGCTTTTCAGGCTGCCCCAGCCTTGCTGGACTTACCCACACACCGTTTTTGGGGGAAGCCGCCACCTCAGCACACAGGAATGGGGATCCGTTAGTCCCCGGGTCAACTGAAGGGCAAGATGTTAAGTACGAAAGTGTTGCATGATTAGTGGCAGTCACTGGAAAGAAGTTTTAATATCTGTGACTATAGGCAGTTTGTGGACTTCCGCCAAAACATTCTCTTTAAATATCAGAAAGTATCCCTAAAATTGCAAGCCTTTGGAGACCACGGCACTCCGCAAACTGCCAAGAAAAACAACACGTAGCGCATAAATCTAAAACAATCATTTATTCCAGCTATGAAGGGACCAAACGACAAAACACTTACCTAAATGCTTTTTATTTGCATTAACATTTATTCAGAAATGATCTGAAAGCCTTGGGCACTTTGGCTTTATGCATATATCTGCTAAGAGTTAGTGTACAGCTCCTGCGTGGGAATTCCCACTGCTGGGGTGGTGGGGTTAACCAGACTCATGGCTTATGGGGACATGAAAAAGGGGACATAAAACCACCCCGTGTGCCCCTGAGCTTCTCTCTCCTACTTCTCTTTCCTTTGCACCAGAGCTGGCAATCTGTGTGTGGCTAAAGCGTTTCCCCAGCTTTAACTTGAACATCTGAATGCAGAGGGGACCCCTCCTGGTTTTTAATTTATAATGGTTAAAATTCACGTCTGCGTTCTAGTTGGAAATGACCTGGGTTCTGCTTCCAGCCCCTGTGCGTACAATACCATCCTCCTCTGCATTGACCTGGCCAAAAAGATGGTGCTGGTCCTGGTAAATAACCCCAGGCTGCTGCTCTGTGTTTTCCTTACCTGAGGCATGGGATGGTGATATGTTCTCAAGATCCACTGTAAATCAGCGAATCTCTCTCCCTAGGATTTGCTCACGATTTGAAAATCTGACTTGAAACAATCGCCTTCCCCCTAGGGCACCATATGCAACTTCAATATATTAGTGGCGAAGGAAAATATGCTGTGCTTGGCGTTTACAATTCCCACTCTAATTTAGCAGACAGGTGTTTTTGAGGAACAGCTCATCTGGCAAGAAGAAGGAGGGTCACTGGGTTGGGGCTTTTTTTCCTCCCTCTTATTTTCATTAAGGGGGCAGACTTGCAAACAGCTGGTGGAAGAAATTGCTCGGGGGAATGTTGTCCCCCCCCCACATTAATGGCTGCAGGGGAGAGAGTCAGGAGGAGATAGCCATGCTGCTCAAAAAGGTTCCAGCCAAAATTCCTGATTTTGTATGAAACAGCTCCCTGATTATCAAAGGTGACAGGTGGGCTAGACTGCCAGGATCCTGGCTCCAGAGGGCACCAGGATCTTGCCCTTCCCCTGAAAAATAGCCTTTTCCTGAGTTTTTCTCCAGGATAAGAACCAACTTCACTGGTCCTGAAACTTGTGACTTGCATTCCTGCCAGCCAGCCAGAAATTTCTTCCTTAAAGAAAAAAAAAAAAAGGGGGGGGGGGAGCAGAATGGGGGGAGAAAATAAGAAAAAAATGTAAGCTAAACTAAATTAGTCCTGTTCTGAGAACTAAATATGGTCAGGACATCTGTGACCTCCCCCAGCTTCACCCTGGCTGAGCGGGGACAATAGCTGCCATGTGCCACCCTTTCTTGTTGAGCCTGGAAAAGATTTTAATCCCAGAATAACACACGCGTGCACCCATGCACGTAGACATGCACACACACACACACGAGTGCTGGTAAACTTGCATTTCACATCCAAAAGGGAAAAGTTGGCAGCAGGGCTGCCCTTGCAGTGTTGGAGGGATGAAAGAGCCTCCCCCGCTCCTTGCTTCATAAAACTCATGTGTACACAAGGGTTTTTCTTTCGTCTACAGATGTCCATTTCTAGTGTTACAAGGTGCAAATTCCGAGGTTCGGCAGACGCTGGAAGCTGTGTTCTCGTGTTGAAATGCCGGTATGTGGTCCGCGTGTCTCTGATCTCCAGAGTTTCCTAGCATGACATCTTTCATCATCATCATCAAGTCGGAGGATGTAGATACATGTGGCCACCAGATTCCCTTCCAGCATGAAGACGGGCTGCATCCTTTAATACCTCTCTTTCCCCTGTTATGGGCAATGCTTTAAAGTCACTCCTGCCCAGCTTCGCAGGATGCCTGGCCTTGCCAGAGAAGTCCTGTAAATAAGGGCACATGCCGAAAGGAGATGGCTGGGGCCCTCACTCCAGCCAGCAATGCTCTAACCTCTCCCTGCCCCTCTTTGAAGGGGATAGGCGAGGGTCACCCCACAAGCCCCTGCTGCTCAGCTCATCTTGCCCAGTGTCAGGAAACGGTGGCCTTTCTCTTTATTTTTTTGGAAGGAAGTGGTTAACTCTTCCTTCACCGCCCCATGATGGGATTCATTTGCAAACGCACTCTTCAATCAAGAGCAAGCAGACCACAGAGATGGCTTGCGTGGGAGGGAAACGGGGCTCGGTGGGAAGCCTGCAGAGAACAGCCACGACCGCCCACAGCAGAGGACCTCCTACCCTGGCTACTCCCTGTTAAAGTCATCTCGGCCACCCCACTGTGCCTGGTCCCACAGGTGCGGGGTTCGCCGTATGGGAGATCTCCCGCAAGGGCTATCACTTGCATTCGGTGGAGATTTCTGATTCGCGTCAAAGTGGAAGCTGCGGCAAGTGTGTGTCAAGTCAGTTTTGGCAAGTCTCATGGCCCTCCCTTTTTTTTTTCTTTTTTTCCTTTCCGTTTTCTTGTTGCTGCTCAGCCCTGCAGAATGTAATTAGAAAATGAGCCATTTATAAAACAAATGTTTCCGGGAGAAACTCCCCTGAACACCCGTGTCATAAAATTATTGAACACAGCATTTCAGAGTGTTCAGGATCCAAAATTTCCTCGGGGCTCACCCCTATCCATTATTCTGCCTCTGCTTCAACTGGGCGGTGACATTTTACTGGCGGCACCCTGTTCCCCTCCGAAAGAGGTTGGCCTTCTGGCTATTTTGCTAACAAACTAACGCACCGCTCCCTTGGTGTCCTCCTCCGACTGCTAAAACCATGGTGGGGATGTCATGGTCTTGGGGCTGCCTGGCTCATTCCTCACTCCCCTTCCTAGCACATCTGAGCAGACAGAGGGGGGTGACAGCCCCCCACCCCACATACTGGTGATATTTTCAGAGCTGAGCAAAGCAGCATGGTTTCCAGAGCTGGGATGTCCCCTCCTTTTAGAAATGCTCATAGCTTTTGCTCAAGGTAAACACTTTGGGCTGGAACACCCCGTATTTCACCCTCTGCTGGGATAGGTTTTGCCCAACGACTCAGCTCCCACTAGAGCACCATGTAACTCGCCAGACTTTCCAACACACTCTACAAAGTGCTTTGAGATCCCTGCCAGCTCCCTCTCTGGTCTTCTGGCGCAGTTCAAGAGGCAGATACTAATCTTAACAGCTATATGCTGGCCGGGCCCTGGTTGCCTAAGAGATTCTCCCTGAATTTATTTATTTGGATTTATACAAAAGAGCATAAAAAGGAACACTCCTCCCAGACTCCAGGCTCACCAGCCATAAATTACAAAAACAACTACAATGAAACCACCCACAGTACCTCCCGCCCCCAACATGACTGTTTTCCTCCAACACCCAGCTCTGCAGCAGCAACGTCCAGCTTCTCTGCATGCCTCGGCATTCCCGTGCGGAGACACCGACTGCAGGCAGCCCAGGGACCAGTGCTTTGGGAAGCTCTTGTCCTTGCTCCTTCTTCAGAGCTGCTGGGGTAGCGCTTGTGTGAAAAGCGGAAGAAGCAGTGGACATGATTTCCAGCAGACAGGATGACTCCCCAGCACTTTTAAAAGTCCACATGGACAAAGCTAGAGTAGCTCAGCTTGTGAATTCACACAGGACGCAGGCAGCCAAAGAGCCCTCAAGTGGTCTTCTGATCCCTGCGGGTCTTCTTGTCCACCTAGTCTCTACAGACAAATAGCTAATCTTGAAAGCCTCTGGTGATGGAGTTTCCACCACCTCCCACACAAGGAATCCCAGTTCTCGCCCTTGGAAAATGTTTCCTAAAATCTGACCTCAGTCACCCTTGCCCTGAGCCTAATTACTTTATGTGCTAGCCCCAGCAGACATGGAGGACTGCTTTCTATTTCATATCCAGTGGGGAAATTCTAAATGCTCTAAGGCTGTTATCATGTTTTCCCTCAGCTTTCTCCTCTCTAGACTAAACAACCCCAATATTTTCAGTGTCCCCTTGCAGGTCATGTTTTCTAGAGCTCCATTCCTCTTTGTTCTCCTCTGGACCCTCTCCAAGAAGTCCACATCTTTTCTCAAGTGTAGTGCCAAAAGCTGGATTCAATATCCAGCCGAGGTCTTCCTGGGGCTGTGAGGAGCAGATGGATAACTTTGCATGTCTTCTGCACAGAGCTGCAAGTCTGATGTCTGTTTTGCTCACAAAAGGCAGAGCGCTGTTGACTCCTCTTCAGCCTGTGATACGCTATGCCCTCCCGAAAAGCGTCAGAGAACCAGACAGGGTCTCTTCTTATCAGCAGGGTCCTCTGACTGAAGGTTATTTGGCTTTGCTTTACAGCTTTTTTTTACTGCTCATGCTGAGTTTTGGCAATTTGAGCAATGTAGAAGCAATCCCTTGAGGTTTGAGTGCCCCAGGGCCATGTTCCCACTGAGGAAAGGAAGACGGCTTATAGCTCTTTAAACATATTGTCATGAATTCACACTCATGCCCTCACTTTATTTCAGACCCTGCATGGTTTTGTCCCAAGAAGGGACAACAAGCTAGTTGTTGCTTCTCTCGCAGAGCTTGCTGCCTTCCCTGATGCAGCTGTACCCTAATCCCAGAGAGATGCTACAGATGCTATGCTGACTTGACTTTTGAGGTCATGTTCATCCAGCCTAAGTGTTCCATGTCACACCAACAAATCTTAAGAGCTACCTACTGCCTTGGGATGGGAAGATGTCTTGGATCCTGACTTGTTCTTCCTTGCAGGCTTGTTCTTGCCTTAGACGGCAGCAAACAGTAGAAGAACAGAGAAAGAGGAGGTGATGGGGTGGGCACTGGTGGGCTGGCACCCTGATCTCCAGGGCCAGATGCCCAGGAAAGCTCCCAGAGCATGGCTGGGCTGGGACCAGGGGACAAAATAAGTTTCATGCACTGCTGTGCCAGACTGCACCGCATCTAGGCACTGAACTGAAGGGTGCATCACCTGTGGGTGACCACATGGTCTAGAAAATGATCCAATAAAAACAAGTGTTATAGGATCAGAGGGTAACTCAGGCTGGAAGAAGCCCTGATCCAACAACATCTGAGTTCAGCTCAGGTTGCTCAGAGCTTTATTCAGTCAGCCTCAAAAACTTCCAGGGATGGAGACTGCACAGCCTTTTTGGGTCACCTGCTCCAATGCTTGACTATCCTCACCATGAAAAAGGTTTTTCTATATATCCAGAGATTATACACACAGATCACACTCAGTATATTCTCTGCATGCATTTGTCCCAATCTTAAAACCTAGACACAGACCTGAAGCAATCCTAAGACCTTAGTTACAGCTTTACTCACCCTTCTGCTGCCCCTTTTATCCAGAGCATAGTCATAAAGTGGCATTAAGTGACAGATGGGGATGCCCGTTGTGCAGTAGGATCCAAGTCACTGTGTTGGCAGGAGGATGAAGCAAAGAGAGCACACAGAGGGCAGCTGGCACAGGGGGCTGCCCCCTCAAATGCAGCCGCATGCCTTTTGGGCTGAAGCCACCTTGTTGGTAGGGGGTGGTGCATGTTCTTGCACAGTGGGGTGCTGTCCTGGAGGGGGCCTTCAGATAACACTGCAATTTCAAAAATATGCAGTGTCAAACAGACATCCAGGCTGAAGTGGAGGCTGCAGGTGGAGTAACACCATTACAGAGATGTTGGACTCATCCCAAGCCCCAGGAGCTAGGGTCAGAGAAATCAGAATTAAATTGAAACGGGAAAGAAATCCAAACCAGTCCAGGGTGTGTTCATTCAGGATATTCTTTCTTTAACTCTGCCCTACAGTCAAGAAATAATGACGCAGTTATAATTCAAGCATGGTTATGTTTGTAGCCCTTGATTAGATTCAACTAATTAGATTCAGCAAAGATTTTTCTTTCTCTCTTCTGTTTTCCTTCATGCTCTTTAAAGTTACGGTGTCATTTGGGGTGGGTGAAGGCTGCCAAACAGTTAACAAACTAACCAGAAAATTCTCAGAAAGATCATCTTATTCTGCCATGTGTTGTTCCCAGTGCACCGTGGAGGCGTAGCAGGGGCAGAAGCAGCCTTCAGCTTGCTGCTGGCATTGGTCCAGTCCCCCAAGGCTGTATCTGGGCTTAATGATGGACCTAGGAAAAACGCTGCTATGACAGTGCAGGAGAGCTTGTGGATCGCTTGGGTTTTGGGTTTGTTTTTTTTTCATGAACACACTGCTATGTGATGTTATGATCCATTTTTTTCTACTAGAGTCCAAGGAGTATAGGGCTGGAAATCCTGGTCCCACTGGATCCAAATGCAGAAATCACCTGACTCTGCCAGACTGAGGTTTCACCCCAGTAGAGATTAACAGACAAAACATTGTCCATAAGATAGGAAGGAGAGCCGTACTCTCACAAGAGAACCTCTTAAGCAAGCAGGGATGCACTCTGTATTCAAAAGAAAAGCAAAGTTCAGAAGAAAATAAAAACACCTAAGTGTTTTGCCTTGGCTGATCAAAGACATCTGGGACTGCAATGCACAGCTTTAGAGGAAAACCCAGGAAGTTGCTGCTGCACAAATAAAAAGCAACTGATGAAAAAAAGATTAATGCAGAGCAATTTTCTTGGAGATGGCCAGGAAACTAGATAAGACCAGAGAGCAGAGGAGGGATCTACTCTGAGGTGTCCATACCCGTGACAGACTCCAGCAAAGCCATGAAACTGATTGCAGACTGCACCGGCATGGAGCCCAAAGCCAAATGCTAACAAAAGTCAGGAAGCCCAGCAGGAACTGGTGGGTTGCTTTATACATTATAGAACTAGCTATACATGCTAGATCTGTAATCCAGCATGGATGGTGGTCATCAACGAAAGATAAACTAGTTACAGAAGGCAGGAACACTTTGAAGCTACATAAATTGAGCTTCTTGGTCTCGCTGAAAGGTGCAATGGCCACAGGGTTTCACCTGAGGACTCACAGGCAGAAATGTTAGATTTGCTGAAAGGCCAGGTGAGGTTTTGGGTAATGGAGTCCACCAAGACCCCCAGAGGTGGGAAAGGGGCTGAAAAGATGCAGACAGCAGGGAGCAGAAAGGAGAGAAAAACCAGCCTTGCCAAGGAAATTCCAGGAGTGATGGTAACAGCAGGACTGCCTCCAGCTCCCTCAGCTACTGCTTTAAGATGGGAAAGTAGGAAAAAGGAGGGAAGATGTCCTCAAAAGAAGCGGAGGGATGACACTGATGGGGCTGTGGACTCCCCAGGTTTTGTGGCAGCAGGCGTAGCTATGGGGGTCTGGAAATTTGGGCTGATAATGTCTGAGGATTCTTCTTAGATGGATACAGGGCCGAGCTCTGTCCCACTTTTCAGACTTGTACCTCTTGCAGATATGTAATGACCTGGCTGTCTTTTTATCTTCTGCTAGACACACTTTTGACATAGCTCTGTAGTCACCTGCCTTACAGGGTACCCTGTCACCTGTAAGCTGTGTCCTGCCAGCCAGGGGGGACCACGCTGTCACCTCTGTCAAGCCAGGATGGCCACCTTTCCCATCCCTCTGACCTGGCGCAGGTATGTCTGACCTACATCTGTGGTGGTTCTCACAAGCTCCCTCTATAACTATCAGAGACAAATGGGCAAACTGAAGGTGCCCTTTTCCTCTTTTGCAGCAGCAGATGGGTGGATGGGGCCCTGGGAGCACCTATTTCTGCCCATCAGCTCCATAGGGAGCCTGAGAGGACTGGATCATCTGGGAATCTAAAGTCTGATGAGATGCAGCCAGACCTTCATGGATGCTGATCCATCTCCAGGAGCAGAGGAGAAGTGTGCTGCAGAGGGCACCCAGGCTTGGTGCAGTGCCATGGGTTCAGGGGTGGCCCATATTGTCTTTCCAGGGCTATTCTGCTGCTGCAGGTGAGAGGGACCCATGTCAAGTGGTAGAAGACAAGCTCAGGGCAGGAAAGACCCAGAAGGGTCTGTCTTCCTAGGGATAAGCTTTTATTGTTCTTGCTCCACCATCGCCCATATTGCCCTCTCCCTACAGATGTTACCTTGCTACTAAAATTACACTTTCTCAGCATAATCTACCATATTTAAAATCAACTCTGGCTCCCTGAAACTGTGACAGTCTTTTAAACCCCAATATTTTTTAATGGCCCATTTTCTATTCATTATATTTTCTGAGTCTTGAAGGTGATCTCGGGTTTCACACCTGATTTGAGGAAATTTTTTAAACAAATACTGAAATTCTCACTTAGTCACATGACTCCAAGAGCTGGGACTTAAGAAATACCACAGAGCTTGCAATAACATTCTGTGAGTTGGCAGCTCTGCCCATCTTTAGGCTTTGCTTGGAGCAATCAAGTTCAAATCTGCAGTTCCTAAAAACACCAGGAAAATCAAAGCACTCCTCAAATGCCATGAGCCAGTGGAGGAAAATGCTTCATCCCTCTGCAAAATACAGACAAGACAGCCCATGCCTCCTCCAGCTTACACTCTCCTGTTCCTCTGTGGGAAAACACTCTCTGCTAAGGCAGCAGTTGGCCCATCAGCATCAGTAAAACCTCCAGCGAAAACCCTGTGCCAGCTTGTGCATCTTGTGCTGAGAAAATGGTCCTGAAGGGAATTTTGGCAGAGAAGTGAGTCCATTGTCCTGGGTGACGTCTGCCATAGGTAGGCTTTGAGAAGTCCTTGAGCACCCTGGATCATTACACATCTCACGATCACAGTAATTAAGCTGAAATGGATTTAGGTGCTGGCTTGAGGCCAAAATGCATGAATATATCCACACCCAGCCTTACTCCAAGCATGACATGTTGGGACAGGGGGTTCGCAGTCCCTAAATGACAGCGAGTAGGAAGAGATGAAGCTGGCATTGATTAACTGAGCTGATTTTCCCAGAAAGAGCAGTGAGGGGGGATCTCTCAGCCAGGACCAGCGGCAGGGGGGACCCATGGGTGCTGGCTGGATGAGAGGGTAAACACAAGCAAGAGGCGTCACGCATTCTTCTGTGCATCCCTCACCTACAGCTGGGCTCAGAAAGGAGGTGGCCAGCTTGCCACTGAAGGGAAGGGTGTGTTAGTGCAGCATCCCAGCTCCCATGTGCACTGCCCCAGAGCCAAACTACCGTTTGATTAATCAATCGTTCGATCCAGCTCTCTGCCTCCCTCCGCATGCAACGAGCATGAGCTGAACAGCACGCACTCACGGCCTTCAAGGGCTGGCTTAGGCAGCCCCTGATAGCGCTGTTTATACAGCTTCCCGATGGAAACAATGTGGATTTTATTAAACGATCCCATTAATGTTTCTCCATGTTGTCATTGCAGACTTCAAACGATGATTTATGTTGGCTCGTAGGTCTTTGTCCTCGCAGCCGCACCGCAAGCAGCATCCAAGGACAAAGTGTTCTGGGATGGGACGGTGGGAGTCCTGCTGCTCCGGCTGCACGGCCATGCTGAGGTCTGCTCCTCCAGTGCCACACGCCGGGGGAACAAAGGGACCCGCTGGCTGGCCAAGGACAGAAACACAAGCCACACTGTCACCTGGGACCATCCTCCGTGCTGCACTGTGGTGTTGGTCTCCCATGCCAATGGCTTAAAGGGATTGTTGCCCAGCGCCCGCAGAACCGCAGGCAATTTTTGTACCCTATTTGAAGTGGCACAGCTTCTTTTATCCCAGAAAAAGTTGTACCTGTTTGTGCACGCTGGTTGTAACCCCAAGAATTACATTTATACTGTCAGGCTGCTTTCCCCTCTATTTTCCCCATTTTTTTCACCCCATCATTCCCTGGCTGATTTTACCCCAAAACCAGTTTTGCCTCCTGGCTGCCCATTTTGCATGTATGCCAGTTTTCACCTCAGGAATGAACCAAATAACCCACTCAGTGGGCAAAACCCAGCTATGGAGTCTAGAACTGTCCTCTTTGGGACCTACAAGCTGCAGACAGCCATTCTTGGCCCAGGTAAGGCGTGGCAATACCTGGAGTGACTGAGCAGTTGCTATGGATGGAGCCAGAAGGGCTGTATACCTGGGGCAGCTCTTTATATGTGCTTTGGGAGGTGTCAAGAATCGTGCAAAGTCCATTCTCTTCAAAATACTCACCTGCGTTGCTCTGATGTGTGCTAGGTCTGATGTGGGAGCAGTGTTCTCAGGCTGTGGCAATGAGGCATTCCTGAGACAGCTCTTCCCCAAAAAACTGCAAGGTTTTCGCTGGCAGGTACTACTTTTGTGTGTGTGCCCAAGGGCTTTACTCTCCATGCTCACCCTGAACATCCCCCAGATGACTTGATCACTCAGTCTTCCTGCCAGTGAGCAAAGGGCTCGCAGCCCTCGTGCAAATTGCCTCGAGAGGATCATTTGAGTGAGATGAGTGCTCTGGGTGGGGGGGGTGGTCAGAAAACCAAGCTCAGCAACTGCATGGCCATATGCAGCTGCTGAAAAATCAGTCAAGGAGGTTTGCAGCAAAGCTGCTTTTCATGTGCCCAGGATGGCTGAGTGACTTTGCTCCTTACCCTCCTGTTTAAATACAACGCCGTCCTTGGCTGCAGTGTGAGCGTTATTTCACCCTGTGGGAGTCTCTTAGGGAAGATCTTGCTTTTTGGGGAACTGCAGCCACGTTAGAGCAGATATTGTGAAAGGGTTCAAACCGCCTCTCTCACATATGTAAGGTCACCATAACCACCATAAAAGAAACCTTCCCAGTTTTTGGAGTCTAGGCTGTGACTGTCTTTTTTGGCAACCACACACACCAAACATTTCTGGGCTCAAAACTCCACTACTGGTAACTGCAGGGTGATGTCCTATAGAGGATATGGGGGAAGCCTGTGCAGAATAGCAAAAGTGCAGCTCAGTTTCTTGCATATTTTTGCTTTAAAAACCATCACAAGCTGAAAGCAAAAGGCAGAATTAGACCGAACAAAAATGCACCTTGTTGTCATCCACAGGTAAGTCTAAGCATGAATAAGCTTTCCTCACCCAGCTTCAGAAAGCTCACATCTCTGGGCTATGGCCCTCCTTGTGCTTACTTCTTCTTTGTTGCCCTATTACTCCCCTCAGGCCTTCAGTTTATCAAGACACCCTCTGGCCAGCCAGAATTTGACACCCATAGTACAGCAACAAACCTTGGACCAAACTCCAGGAGCTCAGAGTAACGGCCAGACCAGCTCTCCAGGTACTGGCTTGCTAGGACAGGAGCATGGTTGTCATGATGCGCACCAGGCCACCTTGCAGAGGACAGTCACTAGCACACAGCTGCTCTCCTTTCCCCCCACGTTGCCTCCTTGATTGGGTAATGTGTGTCTTCTGGCTGCAATGAAGGAGGGTGCAAACTTTTGCAGCAGTGACAACACAACCAAAAAGTCTCCACTTTCCTCCCTCCTCAGGATGAAGACTGCTGGGTCTAGTTTGCGGCGCCATTTAAAAGACCAGATTTCTTGCCACTCCAGTGGGAGATGGCAGTATGGAAGCCCAAGTTTCAGATGCCCACCTGGACCTGCCTGAATGGGGACAAACCAAGGGCTGTATCAGAGAAGGTCATGGAGGTGTCCGCATGAGCTTTGCAGGTCAACCCCTTGCCTGGGCAAGGTGGCAGGAGGCGAGCTCTCCTCTGTGGGGTTTTGCAGGGAAATGTTTCTCCTGAGCACCGCATAAAGGCTGCCTATATCACTATGGGCTAGCAAAACCCCTAAAAAAGTAAAGTACAGCTGAAGGGAAGAATATATTGGGAAGGGAGTCATATGGCTGGCTGGGAAATGCAGGGCTTTGAAAGGGGATGGGGCGGGACAGGAAGAACATTCCTTTCTCACTACAAACGCCTTGAGCCGCTTGGGAAACATCCGACAAGGCCGCCCGCTCGCACCCTGGGGCCAGCAGCATGGGTCCTGCTCGCAGGCAGATGCTGCGCCACAGAGCCACAAGCTCATCCGAGACCACCACCATAGATGGAGAGGGATGAGGTGCCCGGAAAGAGGCAGCCTGAGCTCCAGATGCTCTGGCTGGAAATCACGGCATGTGCCAGGTGCAGGTGGCTGCACGCTGCAGGCTCACCTCGCCTGTGTCTGCTGGTGCTGGCTCGGATCAGCTCGGCTGCATGCATGGAAAAGGAGGGAGAAGGGAGCGTGTTGCTGCGGGGATGTGTTTTGCAGCTCCATGTAGTGCTCACACCTGGATGCCTTCCCCTCTTTCCTCAGAAGATGGGGAGAAGTGCGATTGCTTTGTGCTTGCACCTCAAAAGGGGCTTTACAGACCCTTTCCCCCCTTACTATGGGGCACAGACAATTGGGACTGACTTCAAGGCAGGTCTCCTTTCTGCCACCTTGTTCCTCATTCCCCCGTCGCTGCCTTTTCTCTGTCCCATTAATAGGGTTGCCTATTCTTCCCAAAATTTCTGAATTATTGTCAAAAGCAGGGTTTGTAAATACATGGAAGAGAAGAATTAAACAACTTCTTTGCTTCTCTATGCTGACAAAGCCATCACTTGGGACATCAAGGCCACCCCAGATGACTAGATGAGAGTAACAACTGCTGAGCTAGCCCTCAGCTCCCTCGGTCCCCAAGTAAGCGGCACAACCCTCTGTGTTGCCTTCCACAGACATCCAGGAGAGGGGACCCAGCCCTGCTCCCCCACTGCTGCATGCGATGTCACCAAAACTGGCGTCAGGATAGACCCCATCCTGCAGTGGGCTTTTTTTTTGTTCTTCTTTACAAAGGGCTGGCTTTTCCTTTTGATAATTATCAACCACGCTGATGTGCCTTTGTTCCCTTTGAAGTCATTTGTGTCTCCACACATGCTTGCTGCTGCTTTGAGATGTGTTTTTGTCCCAAAATGCTGAGGACACCCATAAAGAATCACATGGCCCCGTTGCCTCCTCCCTGGCACAGAACTGCATGGGGGAGGTCTCTGCTCCTCCCCAAACAGGTATCGGTTTCCCCAACAAGTGCCAACAGCACTTGTCTCCTGCAGGTATGATACTGAGTAAGCACTTCTTGTAGAGAAACTCTTCGCATCTGTCCTTCCCTCCTATCAGCTGGCTGATGGCATGGTGTTTTATGGTTCTAAATTTGATGTCCCGACTGTGCTCTGCTGGCAGCACTAAGACTGATGCAACGCAGAGGACGCAGCCTGCAAACGCACACGCAGCTGCGCATGCTCCCACCCAGGTCCCCGCACCACCCTGGTGACACGCAGCACACGGCACAGGGCTGACAAGGTGGCAAGGCACAGGGGGAGCACAGGGAGACCGCAAGGGGAGCAAAGAGCCTGATTTCAGCAGGGATGGGAGCGGGGTTTCTCCAATCAACACAACCCAGGGCTGGGCAGGGTCCAGCACCCCCAGGGCTCAGCTTTGCTATGCCTGGATAAAGCCACTGCAGAAGCTGCAATGGCAGCCAGCAGGGATGCAGGCAGAGCACATCTCACCCTTGGCAGGCAACAGGTAGGGAGTAGAATTCCCTCCTTTATTTTTTCATCCTGACCAGAAACGAAGATTTTTGGAGCTGGTGGGAGAGGCGTGATAGTTTAAATCAACAGTTTGCTGTTAGCGCTGAAGAAGCCTGCTCTGCACGTTACCCAGTAAACAAACTGTGCTCTGAGAAAGAAAGGCCTGTTTATAAAAGCTCCTCTTGACATTCGCCTCCTCAAACATAGCAAAACATGTGCTAGAAATAGATGCATGAATGATCGAGTCTGTTTTGAGTCTCCTCTCTTCAACAACCAAGGAAATCCCTATGTACAAACATTTAAACTGTAACATCTGGAGTGCAGTAATTTTATCTTGAAGATCCACATCAAACAAACCTGCAGCTCAGACCAAGAAGATATACAAATACTTCCCCAAGGAGACCCCAGTCTTACAACTTGGGTACCAGGAGACCTGTGATTTAAAAGAAAGATAATTCAGCATCTCTTTATTCACGCCTGACAAGTATGCCTTCAAAGGGCATTAGCATGAAATTATCGCTCTTAATCAAACCGAAAGTAAACCAGATTTGTCCCAATTATTTGATGCAGGCCTTGAAATACCCATTTTAAAATTTATAACCCAAGAAACCCTATGCAACATTTGCAGCCAGAACTTTACCCAAGAAATTTCACTTTGGTTACACTTTTTCTGTACAGCTGACCTGCTAAAATAAGCACCCAGCCATATATAGCACAGTACGTTGGCACTCACAGCAGTGGGGAATGACTGGATTCAATTTTCCGTGGAAGATGACAATTAAAATTGCTTTCTTTGGTGTATCCCATCCTTTCTGTTGTTTTTCTGTGCTCTCCAAGTACAGAGTAAATTTAGGACGCCGAGCTCCTTTTCCTTCAAAATCTCACTTCCAGTTTCCATCTTATTAAAGACATGACTTAACTTTAATGTGTGTAACATAAACGGCATCGTAAAGAGGAAGAATTAAAACAGTGTGGGAACATTTGTAGTTTCAAGAGGGGGAAATGGCACAGCTTATTTCCTTTTTGGTTGTTGTTGTTTATCCAGTGGATAAACTTTGGCATTCCCTCTCCTACCGAATACTTCGCCTGCCTTGCAATAATTGGGAATTCCACGTTTTGCAAAGTTGTTATATTATATCCACAAATAATCCATCTTGTCAAGTCCATCTCGTACGTCGAAGATAAAGTTGGAGCTGAGTCACTGCAGACATCTGGAGAAGGTTCATTACTTGTAATTGCGAGCCCCTCTGTTAATGCACCCCATGAGAAAGGAGCTGACAGGCTGCATATTTCTGCAAACTGTTCCCAGAAAGAACCAATTTCCTGACTTCCATGTGGTGTCAATAATATAGGCATGAGATGGAGCAGTGCTTATGAAATATTAAATCTGCTTACAGGACCTAGCTATAAGCAAATTCAGACCACCTGGGAGATGGAGGTTTGCACCGGGTATGTAGAGTTTGGCACTCACCTGGTATATGAGACCGATGGGCTCAAATCTATGCATTTTGGCTTATTTACCACAGAACTTCCTGACAGTAGGGGTGGGGGGGAGAAAAAGGCAGACGGTGGAGGGAGTAAAACACATTTCTTCACGTTTAGGACTCAAACCTTTCAAATCACTGACATTATTAAATTTACTATCACAGGCAGCCAGAGATCTTATTATTCATCGGCAAAAAAAAAAAAAGAAAAAAAAAAAAAAGTCTGATATTTCATGGCTTTTGAGTTAGATCATTTTGGTTCATGCCAATGAAAACAAAGCATTAGTGTTTTGATGTTTTAATATAATGATTTAATTCTCTCATTGATATTAGAACCCAGAAACACAACAAACACGAAGACCCCTTCAAAATCCTTGAGTCGGAGCAAAGGCTCTTAAATCACTTCAGCACTCCAACCTCCCGTTTCACAGCATGTGTTTTATGCTGGGGACTTTGCAAAGAGGGGGTCCTTGCCATTGCAAACGTGCAGTTTGATAGCGCTAACCTGCATTCGGCAAGCTTGCCTGGGTAAATTGAAAAACATCTGGGCTCTTTCTGCTGGCAAAAGCTGCTGCTTCCTTGACCTCAGAGCAGATCCGTCAACTCGAGCTCCGACACAGCCCCTTCAGTTTTCCACTCTTTGTGCGCTGCTCCCCAGGAGGTAACCCAGCACCCCCGGACTGGGAGCAGATGGAGACGTGGAGCCACAGGCATGGGGAGAAAGCAATTTTAATGGCATTAGGCCACCAGCTATGCTTTACTCCCCGGAATTCAGGGCTGGGGTTGAGGATTTCCCTAGCTGGAAATAAAAAGGAAGTTTTCCCCCAAGAAAGCTGAAGGGAAGAAGCAGGGGAGAAACTGGCTTTCAGTAGAACAACAGCAAGATGCCAGCAAGCCTAATGGGGAGGTTTTGCTCTCTGCTGCATAGAAAATAGGGGTGAAGCATCACATGGGACTTACTAGCAACACCTTCCAGGAGGAGAAGCTGTCTGAGATGGTGGGGACAGGCCTCAGAGATGGTGGAAGGTGGGGGCTGCACATGCTACTGCAGACCAAGAGCTGGCCTACACCAAGCTCGGACACATGGCATTGGAGATGTAGGATCAGGCCAGGCTGGCACCTTTGCACCAGCCATGCCACATCCACCTGGCTCCTGGGGAGCAGGTGGGTGCACCCCGCTTCCTGCTGCCGAGCTTCTTTGCTGGGGCACCGCACAGCACAGGACATGGAGATTTGGACACACGTACGCCTTCCCATCTATTTATTTCATGTGTGTGGGAAGGGGCTATTTTTGGTTTATAGCCTCTTTGCTGCAGCCAGTATCTGTCAGCGGGAGATGACGTACGGCACTGCGTGACAGCTCTGCTCCCTGCGCTCCCCCTCACACGGCAAGAATGCCTCTTGTTTTCTCTCCTCTGGACTACATCGGAGCTGAGAGCAACCAGCCAGGCCAGCTTGAGGCACAGGCAAATCAGGCAGCTGCCCAAAGCAGCCTTGGCTTCCCTGCCTGTGCCAGAGCACTGCAATACCAGTGGGATCCTGCCACCAAGGGCAAGCAGGGGAGGTGCATGCACAGCTGCCTGCATCAGCAGCACACCGAGATCTTCTCCTGCTCCCCATCCTTGCCCTGACTCTCCTCCTGAGGACCAGCAGGCACAGACTGAGCAGGTCTGAGCTGGATTTGTCCCTCGCCACACTGCTTAGACCTAAAGATCTGATGTTGCGAGGTGCTTTTTGGTGCATTCTCCTGTGTCGATGCCAATCCATAGGTTACTTCTGGATGCAAAGCCTGCAACCTCTCCGAGGACAAGTAACTGGCCATCGTATGCTTGTGACAATCAAGCCTAAGATCTGTCCCACATCACATAGACTGATACCGGGATTTAACCATATTTTTGCCTGGTACAGCTGGCACGGACAGAGGAGGGCTGAGCTGGTGCAGGACTTTGCCCAGCCCCTGCCTCTGGCTGTGCTGAGTACTGTGCAGAGGGGCTGGCACCAACAAGGAGCTTCGGTGGGGCAGTCTGGTCCCCTGGGCTCAAGGTGATACTGGAGTGAGCACTTGCAACTTCGTAGTCACTGGGACACTCTTCTTGCTTGCCTCATCCCTGGGTTTCCACGGAGACAGCACTAACATCATCCTAGACCTGCAGAGAATGGTACTTGCTGGGGTTCATCCACTGAAGTCTGTACTTTTTCATACTCACAACATTGATATCACTCTGGATAGCTGAAGAGCTGCCAAAAACTGGATTTGTTTCCTTACTTGCCTTCACCCTCTTGCCCACCACGTTTTCCCAGCAGGACACAAACGATGCCCCCAGCCCTGCCTACATGCCCTTGGCTACCGGTCTGCCCGCCACGGCTGCCTCTGCTCAGCCCCTCTGCTGGCAACTCAAAACCATACACTTCTGCACAGGCAGCACCAAATTGCACCTGAGCTGGCGAGGCCTTCTGCGAGGCAGAGTTATATCTGCTCAGGACCAGCACTGGTGCCTGAAGCCTGGAATGGGTACATCAGATTTGTGGAAAAAGCCTTTCCCAGCCTGTATCAAGCTGAAGATAAAAACACAGGAGCACATTCTTGTCTCCTTCAATGTTTTTAAAATTGGAACGTTGTACAAGAAAAGTTGCTTTTACCTAACGGGAAAGATCTGCCCGCAGTATACATCACCTTCTGTGGCTGTGCGGTGCCGGTCTCCCATCTGCTGCTTGTCACTGAAGGGTCTGAGCCTTTGACTCCCACATCTACAAAAAGAAATTCAACAACGTTTACATCTAATTGCAAATGCCACACTCTGGCAATATCTGCTGTCTCATGCTTCTCATGCAATAGAGAATGCACTACCCAAACAAGATGAATTAAAAATGCTAATAAAATAAAAAAGAATGGTCCATTGTGTTCCTCAAAATAATAATAACTAAAAAAAAAAAGGTTATTTTTTAATGAAGGGTAGAGTCTGTTGCTCCTGACAGCAAAGACGCATAGTTGGGCCTGTTTGAAAGAACATTCAGCCCAGCTGTTTCTGCTATGAAGCCACATTTCATGCCCATCATACTCTATTCACATACCCACATTTCCACAGACAGATGTCCATGCACAGCCCAATAAGTTGTCATAAGCTCAGCTGGCCAAACAAGCACTGTGGTTAGGTGGACCCTAGCCAGCTTCCAGGACACCTACCAGTCACAGTAGCTTCATTTTACACCTTCTTTTCTCCCAGCAAAGACCCAACATCACAGCACCCATGGGCCCAACAGCCATGGTCACCATGACCTATGATGGGATTAGCAGTCTTATGGAGGGATGAAGGACTGTGTGGCCCCATGTCTGTGGTACTCCTGTAGTAAAAGAGAAAGGATTTAAGAAAGCTCTGGCTCACAGAAGGTGCAAAGGTTTGTGCCCGAGTTGCTCCCTGAGTATCCAAAGAAGCTCAGCCCAAGGCAGGACGCCTCCTCTGAAGATACACTGCCCTGAGCACGGTGGCATCCCGTGGCCAGGTGTACATTCACAGTGCAGCTCAGTACGCCCTTCTCGCATTAACAGAGCGGGGCTGTACTTTGGCAGGGGGTTTGTGACACCTCCAGCTGCTCTGCCTGGCTCTCTACCTCAGCTGAAGCTTTGAGACCCCGAAACCCTCCATTCCAGCCCAATCCTTCCTGGTGCTGAGCACAGAAATAACACAAGCAAAACCAGGGACATGCAGCACTGAATCTCACCAGTCATTTACTGCCTCAGCAAGAAGAGCTTGGTAACAGGCTGTTATATTTAGCAGAAAGCAGCAGTAGAAAGGAGATACCAGGACTAGTTCACCAACCCAGGTCACCTCCCTGGCCGGTGCTGTTATCAGTTATCAGTGTCTGCAGCTCTCCAGGTGCTCGGGGAATGGAGCTGCTCCTCATCACCTGCAGATCATCTTACCCACTTACCGAAAACCAGAGTCAGGTGGGTGCCACTGCCCATCAGCACATGCCAAGGCTTTTGCCAGCCAAGGTTTGAGCTGGGCTGTGAGCCGACTCCCTAAACCATGCTGATTTACCCCAAAACAGGCTTTCCCTCTCCCACCCTCCCAGCTCAGAGAACATGTTGCATCACCCCCAGCCTTCCCCTCTGCTTGCTTCTGACGGATCATGGTGACCTTTTCAATATATTTCCTGGAGTATTATAAAGTGTTACCTGAATGGGCCTCTTGCAAAATAAAAAAAAACACCACACAACAGCATAAACCAAAGCAGTTTGGGTAACGATGGCCTTTTGGCCTGGTTTATCCTACACCAAAGTCCATAGATGGCAATTCTGAACATTTCCCAGACCTTCACAGTAGACCTTGGAACTGTCTCTCTAATTTATCGGTTGTTTCATGACACATGCATTTCTCCTATATAATCCTAGTGTTTTGCTTATAAGCTGTATTATAACTGGGAATCAATCTTCTTTATTTGAACATTTAGGACAGATTCACACATCATTTTACCATTAATTAGGCCAGACTCAGCCTCGCAGATCTTTCAGGTTTCAAGCCTGGCTGCGTGTTTCTGTTCTTTGCTGCTGCTTGCTTTATGTGAAAAACTCACAGACTTCAGGGCTTTCTGTTGCTGCTTGAAGAAGAACACAGGTTGTTTCATCACTGGTTGTGAGACATGTGTTACCCGGCTCATTAATTCACAACAGTTCTTGTTTTCTCTGCCTTTTCCATGCTGATCTGATACATTTGTGAAGTCCGGAGTTGTACTGCAAGTGATTAATGCTGCAGTGAAGTCTAATAAACTGAGATTCCAACAAAAAGTGTGAAAAATGTAATCTCTAATGTTCTGAAAGCTCACATATGACAAAACCCATAAATCACCCTAGAAGTAGTCATTATGGTGAGTTACTAACTAGATTATACAGCTGCATTTGTCATAATTTCCCATTACGTAGAGAATAAACCTATCAGCCTGATTTATGACAGAGAGCTTCACAATATGGGAACTGGGACCTGTGCTGTTCTGTGGCAAACGAAGAGAAATGTTGTGTCTGCTCAAGTGCAGGATGGAAAAGGCGGGAGGGGAGATCTTCCACTGCCATTTGAAGGCAGTGATTCAGGGCCAACGAGCACACAGAGAGGAGTCAGGCTTACGCTCATGGGATGGCAAGACAGAGCATCCACCAACCTGTCCCAACACCACCAGCAGCAGCAGAACTTGCTCTCCACAAGCAGGGAAGGGAGAAGCTGGGAGGTGTTTGGGGGGGACCATAGTTGGTCCTGGGGAGAGTGGGTGCTTTAGTCACATCTGGGCATACATTATTGCCAGACCCCTTATACACACCAAGCAGCCATGCTTTAAGCATGGATCTAGGCAGAGCCTTCCCACTTTTACAGAGGAGAGAACAGGAGGGGCTGGCTTGGGGCACGAATGGTCAGCTTCAGCCCGTGGAAGAGACTTTGGCCAACCTAAATGGCCTCGTGAATAAGGGCAGGCTGCATTTCTTCAGTGTCTTTTTCAGACCACCACAGGGTAAGTTACATCCTCCTACAGTGGTCTCTGTATTGCCACACTGTTCTGGATTGCATGAGAAAGTCTGCAGTGATTTGAGATAATTCCCAGCCCCTCCACAGAGGCAAACAGTGAGCTGAAGTGGCTGATTTACTACAAGCACAGCTGAGGAAGGCGACATCAATGAAGACACTTGGCAAGCCCGGCTCTGTGCAACCAAAGCCTGCCTGTCTGTGGTGGTACAGCCTGTAATTAGCTAACACTCATCTGCTATATGCAGCAAGGATAAATATTGACAAACTTTGCAAGGTTCTCCATTTATTCAGCAGCTGCTGGAAGTGCCAGGTGGTTTGTAGCCTGGTGCATCTCTGTCACCACAAGCTGCCACCCACCCTTACGACAGCTCACAGCCAAGAGCAAGGAAGAGGTTGCCTGTGTTCTCCTCTTCTAATTAAATACCGCAGGGGCTGGTAACACAGACACAAGGCTCAGAGCAGCAGTGTGAACTCCTTCTTGCCTCTGTTTGCTGCTAGAGATCAGACTCTGGAAGCTGCTAACACCTACCCAGAAGGCACTGGAGCACTGAAGTTTGCTGCTGGGTTCTTGCAGGACTTCGGGGAGATCTCCTTGGCCTTCTGTGTCTCAGCTCCTCACCTATACAATGACTGCAGGAAAAACTGCTATTTCTGACCTTTCCAAATAAACCCACAGTCACCACGTTCAGGTGCTGAGATCCTCTCTCTGGAGCACCTCAGAGCAACAAGGAACCATTTTTTTTTCTTCAGGTGGAGCAGCTACAGTCATCCAACCCAAAAGCTCCCCGTGATCCTTCTCCCAAAGGCCAGGGAGCCAGAGAGGGGAAGAAACTTGAACAAGTGCTTTTGCCTTTCTAGTTGTGGAGAATCAAAAGCAGTTTGTGGGTTGTGTGAGGAAGAAGCTGACAGGTGAGCTCAGTAAGCCAGGAGAGCTCAGTGACCAGAAGCCAGATGCCCAGAGCTCCTGCACTCCCCTGACAGTCTCTCACCGTGGCCTTAGCAGACTGTTTAAACGTCCCAGAAAGGGCCCAACCATGCAAGAGAAGAGGCTGTGTTTGCCCCGCAGGGGATTTCTGCTCGTTGCCATTGTGCAACAGGCTAATGCAATGGAAAAAACAAGGACCATAAAGGTAATGGGGGTCCCCAGGTGCTGTAGCTCAACAGACTACCCAGTCCCAACTTTCACGCGGCCCAGGTTGCCAGATATTGGGTGAAGCAAAACAAGATGGCTTTTTGGCTATCGATGGGGAACTCCAGCCTCTGTGTCACCTTCTGAGGGCAGAAGCAGCATGAAGGGGCGCAAAAACCAATTAGACAAAGGGAGATGGAGGTGAGACCATGCTGCCATCCCTCTGAAAACGAGGAAAAAGTCTTTCAAGAATGATCCCCAAAGCCAGCACACGTTGTTTGTGCTTGCTGTAGTGACAGCAAGCTCTAGCAACCGGGAAGTGTAACCTGAGCAAAGCACCTTATCTCTGTGACACCTGGAAGGCGACTTGCTAGACGTTATCACTGAGCAATACTTTGATCTACCAGATGGGAGCAAAATGAATGGATCCCACATGTTTCTCAAGAGACTTCTCCACTCCGGGCTCTCCTGGCCCACCTGAGCCCACCTGTGACATCCAGCTCCATCTCAGATTCCCACCCCAGCAAAGCACCTGTGGAGCTGAAATCCACCTTGAAAAACAACTGAAAAAAAAAATCAAACAGAAGAAAATTCCTTTTGTGGCAGGCAGGAGAGCTTGCTTTGGCCAGACAGCAGAGCCCTCTTCAGTCCAGCGGCGGGTAGTGAAAAGCTGGTTGAACCAATGTGACCTCGCAGACACTGGCGATCTCCCAGTTGAGCCAAGCCGGGGTTTATCTGGTGCTTGGGTATAGCAGGCAGCAGGACCTTCAGGACACAACCAAGTGCACCCAGTCATCAAAGCTCTCACCATAGATAGAAGACAAGATTCTGTCAAAACCAGAGGAAATGCATCGTATAATGACAGATTGCAGTTCTAGGAGGAAGCATTTTTTCATGGAGAAATCTTGGGGTGGAGGAGGAAAAAAAGGGGAGAAAGGGAGGAAACCCACATTCTGAAGCTAATAAATAATTAAAAAAGTGATTTAACAAAACATGTAATCATGTGACAAGGTAGTTTTTCTTGCAAGCAGGTGCACCACAGTTTTAGAAATATTAAATCTTAAGAGGTTTGCATTGCACAATAGATGGCAGCCAGAAAGCATGTTGATGTTTTTTGGCAGTGTTTCAGATGTCATGGTATTTTTTTTTCTTTAAAGCTTCCATCAGCAGGAGGGAAAGCTGTGCCAAGGAAAAGGAATCAAATCTGGATGCAGCAAGACTCGCATTCAGACGGAGGCTCCCTGCCAGATGCTAACAGGGCCAAATCGGAAACAACCACATTGAGTTCATTCCGAAAACTGCATAATCAAAAGCCTGCATAAAGGCAAAAAAAAAAAAAATAATCTATTTAATACTTAGCTAAATTCTCAACTGTTGAAATAGATTTGAAGAAAAATTCATCATAATCCCCTTTTCCTGTTGAGAAATTCCTCCTTGTTCCGCAAGACGTCCATGAGATGGCAGGAGCGCACTCTCCGATGGCCAAAGGGCTCGGGACACTGGTGCCATCTCCACACTGGGAACCTCACTCTGGCTGTGGGCACTGCTGAGAAAACACTGATTTGTCTTTCTGTGTATTGCTGCTGAAAAAAAGATGAGGAAGCGGCACCAAAGAGCACATATTCAGAGAAGAAATCAACTGATAGCTGTTTCCCAGAGAGGCTGGGAATGGATCCACTTGCTCCTCTTGCTTTCAGCAGCCTCTTGCTTTGGGTGACATAACCCTGCTCACTGCATACCCTGAGTCTACACTCTTGCCCTGTGCTGTGCACAGGAATTTGTGAACAGGCACTGAGAAAGTGAAAGAGTGCAGTGGGAAAAGGACCCAGACATCCACCAGAAAGAAAGCTGGAGGCTGTTGTTTAGAAATGTCATTAGGATGACTGTGGAAACAAACCCTCAGGGATGTCCCAGTTTTCAGCTCTGTTGATGATCCTGAAGCCTCCACACAACTGGGGCACGGCTGCGAGCCCACCTCTGGTTAGGCAGGACCCATAGCAGCTCAGCTTCTGTGTGCCAGGCCAAGGGATGGGCTGGCAGTTGTGCAAGTGCTTCCCTTAGCCAGGCTGCAGAAGCAACATCTCAACAAAAGCATGCAGTTGCCCCAACAGCTTCCTGAGAGCACGTTGCATGAAGGAGCTGCTCTTTGCATGCTCAAGGGTAAGGATCTTAAGACCAAGAGGTCTTCCAAGCCTTTCACTCACTGATTTGCCAAATCCATGCTCAACTCATAGAGTCATGCAGACTTGTTGCAGTTTTGCATGGGAGGAAAGGGTTCATTTGCTGTCTCTGTGAAGGATACAGCTAGTTATGCCCCAGGTTCAGGGACTCTCAGCTCAAGTCCTACCAGGACAGGAAGGCAAAAGAACTCCAGCAGCCTTGCACTGGATCCTCTCTACAAGCAGGTATAATTGGGACATTACAGCCAATGCCTCTTCCCACTGATCTGCTCGCTGCCTCTGCACTGTGGGAGCACAGCTGGGCCAGTTTTGTTGTGCTCAGAGCTCCCTCTGCATCTGTGAGTTCCCACCTACGTGCATTGCTATGATCGAATACACACACGAGTCATCATGCGTGTCTGCCTTGTACTGAGCGGCAGGGGATGGGTGCTCAGAGGGTGCTGAGGAAGACCCAAAAGCCTCAGAAGATCTGTGTGTTTTAGCAGAGCAAAGGACCACTCCTCCTCCAGTGTCCCATCTCGCGGCAGGCGCTGCCTGGCAAGCAGTAGAGCTGCATTCCCAGGGACATCGGTGCAGCCTGCAAGCAGTGGTGCTGCAGGGAGATACTGCCCTCTACAATGACCAAGAGATGGTGTCGGTTAACATTTCTTAATGTGGCCTTTCATCTTCACATTACCAAAATCTCCCTTACCTCTTGTCTGTTGAATCTTTTGCTTCTGTATCTTCCTTAACCACCTCCTGGCTTTCAAGCTTTGCAGTTCACCATCTGTAAGTGATCTACAAGATTGCTTTCCTGTTCTCTTAATCCCCTCTTTCTTCTGCATGCTACATCAGCTGGTATCCTAGCTCCTGGTTGCAGAACCAGTTTCATATCAAGACACACAGGTTCAATGCATCAGATTGCACAGCTGAAACATGTTGAGAAGCTGATGTTTGCCTGCATCCATGGACAGTTAGCTTGCTGGTTATAGATAACGCTCAGAAAGCAGTGGGACAGGAGCAGTGTGAGTCTGTCAGCGTAGTACCTCTACTACCTAGCTCCTGAGAGCCCACAGAGCCCCAGGGACAGAGAAGTGTCCATCAGGATACAACAGCTTTGAAGATGAGAGGAGAATGGGGCAGGAATTGTCCCTTTCTCATGAGGGCCATATAATTCACAAGGTTAGTGCCCCAATTACAAACAATATGCAAGCCCACAAGACTTGGCACTCAAGAGAGATCTAATCTTGAACCCTCGACCTGAGTTGAATCACTGCTGCTCTCTCTGGTGTTTACATAAATTATTAGAAAACCTCTGCCAAATGCATAAATCCCATCCTGATGCCCCCTGATGTCAGGGAGAAGGTGCTTGGTAACTTTACTGGTCTTTGGATCAGGCCTCAGAAGAGCAGCTGCAAGATATTAACCAGCAGGCTCAGAAATTCATCTTTGCTTTAACTCGGTCTAAACCTTTGTAAATAACTCATGATAGGTCAGGGGGAAAAGGAGCTAACAGCTCATATCTGGCTGTGTTCCCCTGTCCTATAAAATAAGCTTACGCTCTTAAGAAAGAGGAAAGCTCACTAAACAAATTCACCCAGAGCAGTGGTAGTTTCCATTCCGCAAACCAAACCATTCAAGAAGCGCAGAAATCGCTGCGATGATTCTTCACCTTTTTCCACGGCCGATAACAATTTCCCCCTTGTTCTGTCCAGCGTTCCCACTGCGACTGCTTCCCACCGCCTCCCAGTTGCCAAGAAATCCCTCCCGCTGCTGCGAGAAGTGTGACAGCTCCTAGGAACTATCTGCTTATGGCATGTAAAGCAAGATGGTACAGGGAGGAGAGGCAGGTATGTTTTCTTCTGGCAGGAGATATCATGGGCAACGTGGCTGGCTTGTAGGGGTACCAGGCTTGGGGGAGGTGGGGGGGGGGGGGGCAGGTCTGTCCTGGCTTGAGGTATGGGTAAATCATTCCACATTCCTTTAGCTCCAGCTGTGTCAACCAGCATCTCAGAGTGCCACAATAACACAGATCATAAACTGAATACCTTTTTATTTTGTTTTTTAAGGTGGTTCTGAAGCAGCAGGTGTTGTTACCTGGCTCAGCTGAGAAATTGTTCAGCACTGCAGCAGTCTGTGTCACAATTATCACTGCTCCGACTGGGAAAACAATGGCTCAACAGGGAAATACAGAGCTGGAACAGAACGAAGATGGGCAGTGATAGCTGCACATCATGTGAAGATTTCCCACAGGCAGAAATATGGAAATATTAGCATATTTTCCATTATGCAAAGGACAGGATTCCCATGCAGTGTTGGCATATGGGGAGCAGCTGTGAAAGGTGGGGATTGAGCATACCATGCTGTCACTTCTGGGGAAAGCAGCCAAATGCATTGACACTTTTCATGTACACTGGCTCTAGACCAAATGGCTTTACAGCAGGACTTCCAAATTACTACCTCAACCACCGCATGTACCTCTTCTACGGTCTTAAAATCTGCCTGTGAAAATGCTCATTCCTTTCTGCCCTAAAGCTCCGCTTCCCAGTTCACATTTCTCTGGCCTCCATGAGGATCTTAACAAGGCTGAGAAATCTCAGGCCTCATGCTGCCTGCGTCGAGGGGAGTTTCACTCTGCTTGTGAACCACCTCTCAACCCTCGGTGAGGGCAGCTCCACATGACAGACCTTTGCAGAGCCCCAGCCCCACTGAACTGCATTGAGATGAAGGGCATCCTAGGGCTTAGCTTAAACTGCTGCTGAAATGCGGTCTCTTCTGGAATGAAACACAATCATCCATGAACAACGCACACATCGGCCATTTAAAGAGGCAAGTGAAAGACACAGCTCCAGGAGAAATTGCAGACAAAAATGGTCATGGCATGGGATGGGGGGTGGGGGTGGGGGAGTGGGGGGGTGGCAGAGGGTCTGGCTACAGTTCTCTGTTGAATTATGTGTTGGAGCAGACTAGATCATAACAGCAGTGTTACACCAGATGCACTGCTGTTTTCCTATCAACAGGTATGACATTGGTTAAACCATTTATTTGATACTCACTAATCGAGGAAAGCTCAGAGGAGCTGGGAAATGAAAGAGGTAATTAGATATTCCAGAGCTCGCCCGCTCCTGAGCGCACATGTGAAATGTTCAAAGCCAAAGCAGCGCAGGTGTGTATTCCCGAATGCAGACTCTTGTGCGGTTTAAAACTAGGTTGGCAAATGACTCAGTTTTCCATAGGAGCTACTGTGTCTGCAAAAAACTTCCCAGACTCCAGCTGCCATCTCGTGGTTGTATTAGACATTTTTTTCCTTCTGGTCTATCACCACTCATGGCTCAAGCAGTACTTTTCCAGGACTAGTAACATCAACAATTTCTGGGAAATGTTTTCCCCAGGAAAGCAGTGGTTAGAAACATCTTATTCCCAGATTGCAATGGTTTTGACCTTTTCACTACGCATTAGAGAGGATGCTTTATTTTCCACCAAGTGACATTTGAAAAAGGTGGACTCTAAGGGAGGGGGTGTGTTTAACATTGCTTGTCATCCTTGAAAGCTCCAGGGAATTTCAAGCAATGTTCAGCATTACACTTAGGTTTGAACTTCACTGCTGTCTTCCCCTGACTCCTGGTAATACCCTCTGGCCCACCACCCCAAGCAGGGAGGCTTCAGAAGGCTGTAGGGTCTGCAAAGCCGAGCTGCAGCGTGCTGCAGCCCCTCCGAGTTGGAGTCACAGTTTGTTGGCTCCTTCCTCTAAGCACTTGCTCCAGCCCTGCTTTGTGCAGCAGATCTCGGAGCCATCTGCAGCCCCAGGAAAACCAGCAAAGCTTTGAACAAAATCAGTGGTCCATCTGCACAGAGCAGCTTGCGGTACGGAGAGTCCTAGGGTAATGTCCTGGCTGCAGTGAAGCTGAAGGGAGTTTGGCTTTTTTTTTCAGCAGGACAAAGCTTTTGTCCTTGCTCTCTTTTCCAGACCAGTTTCAATGTGATTCAGAGTGTCAGTGGGACTTACAGATGCTCATGGGGCTATACTCCATGCATAAAGTAACATACATTCCCAAAGCTGTTCTGGTCTAAGTATTACCTGACATGTACAACCACCACCTCATACCCTGCACTCTTATCCTGCTGCGCGTCATCACAGCCAGCAGCCATCTGACTACAAGGCCTGTTCAATTCAATCTGCTCTTACTTAATGACATCTGTGTGGTCGCCACTGTAAAGCTCTGAATTCTTCATGCACTGTGCGTTGATATGCACACACTCAGTAAATAAATGGTATGTGGGCATTGACATGAGATGTGGCTGGTACCTCTTCAGAGACAGCCATCAATGGCATCACAGTTAAAGGTAGCTACAAAAAAATGTTGCAGGCTTTAAAACCAAACTTCTTTGCTTCTGAAGGCTTTAGGCCAAGGCTGGATGGTGCTTTGTAAGAGACACTTGCACTGCACCACAAGCTAGAAGCCAGGCTCTGGCAGCTCCAGAATGAGATTTTCTGGCCCATGTTTTGCAAACATGAGTTAACCAGAAATCTTCAATCTGAAAAATAGCTGATGGCCCACCAAGACACTTCCTTTAGCTGGTACTTTCTGGAGTCAGCTGCAAAGGGAAGACAAGATCTGTGGATGGTCCATCACTCCTACAACAGTTCATGTATCCTGCTTCCCACTGTCATCTCTGGGCTGTCTGTGGCCTGTCAGCTATAGACCTGTAGCTGCCTGGTAGCAAAGCTGATGTCCAGTGCCAGGTATCTGAGTAGCCCTAGAGCAAGCAGGCTACTCTAATTTATGTCTTCTTTGATGCAGCATTGTGTGCTACAGAACTTACCAACTTGATCGAGAGCTACCAGATGTGCTGGATTTTCTACAGAGAAATTGAACTTGAGCAGTAGGTTCTTCCCCAGCACTGACAAAACCTGAAGTTCAGCAAGAAGCTTGGGTACCGTCAAAATATTTATTTTTGAATACAAAATCTACACGTTATCTCTATTAATTTTCTTCAGTGCAGAGGAAAGAAAGCCTGCTTGCAATACTACTTTATGGATGTCTAGAGAAGGGCTTGCCTTAGATGACTACACTGATGTAAATGCAGCACACTAATAACTTGAGAAATAACCCACGATGAGTGTCTGTGTACCATCTTAGAGAGGTAAGGCCAATGAGGAAGAGCTTGGCCACAGGTATACTCTATACCTGATGTGCCTCACTGCATCTCCAGCTGTCAGGCAATGTCCATCAAGCATTTGTCACTTTCAACCATTGCTTCATTACGTACAATTGATATGCAACACCTGACTAAGTGTCATTTAATTCCTGGGCCAAGACTGATCTCTGATGCCAGGGCCTAAGGGCTGGCACCAAATTTAAGTTCTAGAACTGCACCGCCTGGCAGTCAACCCAGTCCAACAAAAAGTCCTCAGAAGAGCACTTTTATTTTGAGTGAAAAGCAAAGCAAGGATCACGTCCCTGCAGGACCCTTGGACCAGCCATTGCTACAAAATGTTCATGGCTGTGTTGTGTAAGGTCCTCATATCAGAAAAGACTGCTTTCTTTTTATACACTTTTCTCATTTGGAGTAGGTTTTGGATCAAACCTTCACATCATATGATAACAATAATATCCAAAAGTTTTCCCCTGAAAAACTGGGATCTGCAAAGACCAAAATTAATGGGACTTCCAGGCTGAAATAGTGCTGTAAATGTGTAAGGAGAGAAGAGGTCACTTAAATTGACTCCTAATGCCCCAGAGAGCTAGGCTGTGGTTACCTGTCTTTGGCATTAGGTCAAACCTCATTGTCCATCTCATGGGGGCTGCAGTAGGCGAGACAATGGAAAAATTCAAGTAATATAGGGCCCATCGTGTGAATCCACATTGACTCCGTGAGTAACCACCCAAAAATATCTGCCGTCAGCTGCAGGAGCAGGGTCCCTTCAGACGAGCGCCCAGAGCAGGCAATCCCGGGCTGAGCGCTGTATGAGCACAGCTGCACATGCCAGGGCCCCGGTGGGTGCTGGAGGAAGGATAGCTGGGGATCTGTGCCAAAGCTTATAAACACCTCTGTGCCAGAGGCTTAGTCACATCCCAAGCAAACCAGGTACACCAAACATTTTGAGGTGATCTCTGATCATTGCTTCTTGTAGGCCCAATCAGCCAGCTCACTGTTCGTGCAGGACTGGTGCAAGGTTCCTGTAATCTCCTTTGCATCTCACAGTGGCCAACCAGTTCCTTCTTAGCTCAACCTGCTTCCAGATCAAATGAAAGCATATTTCATGTACTTTGCTCAACTCAGAGATAAGAATGACCAGTAAGAAAGGATGTGAGCAAGGTTTATAGCAGTATTATGCTGCAGGAATGATTTAAAAATGCCCTATGACAACACCAGTGAATTTGGCTTCAGGAAAATACCTAAAGGGATGAGCTTCAAAACACAAAACATCAACAAAAAGATTTGGCAAGGCAGTGCTGCCCTTCAGTTCTTTTGCTCTGCCATTGGTCTTGGCCACGAGATCTCATCCTGTCCTGGTGATTCCTGGCCGCTACCACAACTCCAGCAATATCTGAGCTACCCTTCTGCAAAGCTGAGGTGCTGGTGAGCTGTGAGGACCTTCTGCTAAGATGTGGGTGCACATCTCACCAGCACGTGTTCGGCTTTGTGCATCTTGACTTTGGAGCTTAAAAAGTTGGCACTCAGGTGGAAGAGGGAAAAATCTGCCTCTTCCCATTCTGTGTCTGGATTTGGTGTGAAGGTTTAATCAAGTTCAGCCCTCTTGTACTTTCAAAGTCAATGCCAAGTCTAGGCATAAGCTGGCTAAGTAGTTGCTGAGTGCCTCTGCATGTTTGCCAGCAGAGTTGTGCAATGGATCTGATGTTTTTCAGCAACAATGGTGGGGATCCTCTTCCTTTCTCAGGGCAAAATAGGCTTTACTAACACATTAGCCAAGATTTTATTGTAAAACCATGGGAGAATGAGCCATGTGATTAGGGCTTTATGAATGAAATTCCAGTCTCTAAATATTCAGGCTGCAGACTCCCCACCCTGGTTTACAAGCTTTCCTACACCATGATCCTGATGTTGGCTCGTGCTGGCAAACGGCAAGACTAGGGCCACAGTCAGTTTACTACACCAGGTTCTGGTATGCAAACCCTGTCCCTTCCAAAGGGTTTTTACAGCAAGCTTGGTCTTGCCAGGTGCCACACACTCCCAGTTCCCATGAATTTCAGAGGAAGCACTTGGCAGCGTGCAGGACTTGGCTCATACCATATGAAGGAATGTCTCAGCATCTGTGGCACTTGGATTAGCAGGCTTCATGCTGCCAAGCAAAGCCGAAGCCGACTCCTCACATCTTTGATTAGATCAGCCTCAATCAGATTAACATTGCCAAATAAGAAAATTTCTATCTATGGTCATTTGACCTTTAAAAAATTCCATATGATACAATTTTTGCACTGAAAATAAGCTATAAGCTCTTTGCAGAGCAAGGATTCGGGCGCAGTTCCAATTCCTCAGGACTATGCATTTCTCATTATATGCTGCAGATGATGTCTTTAGGACATTGAGTGTCTTGGGGAGAAAACATCCCACAAAAAGAAAGGTTCTAATTGCTTATATATTTCTTTTCTTTCATTTAACCAGTCAGATTCTTGCAGAGAACAAAGGTACACCTGAAAAGCACAGATTTTGTGTGTGATACTCAGGTAAGTGCCAATTTGTTGTAATTAGACTTCTTAATAAAAATTTCTATATGGATTTCTAAAGGCACTCACTATATTATTTCCTGGTGGTGCTTCACAGAAGCTACATGTAAAAAAAATCAGCATTTTACCAATAGCAATGAAGGGCTGTCATCCCATAAGCAGGCCTCTCTGCCGGTGGGCAAATCTGGAAATGAAAATAAAGAGATGGGATGGGGAAAAAAGCAGCATCTGCTCATTGCAGGATATGTGTGAAAAGACTGCTTTTAATGATGCTTGTAAGGAGCCACAGGGGACAGAAAGTTTGAATCTCTGATCCCTCCATCACGTCCTCTTGGACAACGTTGGATGCACAGTTGTTGCAGATGGATTCCAACTGCTTGAGTTGGTCTTGCTGCAGAAAAACTAGCGAACTCCAGAAAAGAGAAAAAATAGACTCCTAAGACAGTTATTTAAACACTTGGCAGGTTTTTATCAATCCGTATTTATCTAACACAGAAATGCAGCCAGCTTAGCTGTACTTTCACACGTCTGAACTTGCCTTTTGCAGAGCATGGACAGTTTTGCCTTCCCTGAGCTGGCTGAAAAGTCTGTGCACTAATGTTGCATTCCTCTCTCCCCAGCATTAATGTTCTCCTCCTTCCAAGAGGCGAGAAGTGACCCAGAAGCAGGGCTGCAGGAGACATGAGCCCTTTCCCTCAGCCCTTTCTTGTAGTGTTGTGTTCATCATGGTGATTTTTCCCCGCTCCTTCTTTAAGAGGGGCCATAAAGACAGATGTGAGAGAGGCAACAGCTGTTACTTGTGCCAAGTTCTGCCAGAGAGCTTGGAGAGCAGCTAGATACCTTCTGATCTGGATTCACATCTAGACTCCGCAACAGCCCTGTGTGCCCTCCCACAAACCATGCAATCATTCAGTGCCTCACTTTACTCTCTGCCAACATGTTTAAACACTTCCTTTTTCTTGATTTTTCAGTTTCTCCTTAGAGCTCACACATTTTGGGGAGCAAACATGGTTGCACCTCTCTGGCACCACACCTCACACAGTGATGCTCTGTCACCTCCTGGACATTCTAGATACGTTCCAACTTGGCCAGGCATCTCTGGATTGCCAGCTATGTTGTTGCTAAAAGGGGAGAAAGCATAATCTGAAATAAATGACCATCATCACGGTCACACTATGATACAAAAGCCATTTCAGATTTAAAGAACAAGTAACCAAGAAGTGCTTCACCTACCAGGCTGAAATCAACCCAGAAGGAAGCTTAAATTCCCAACATTTGCTGCCTAGAGTCATCTTTTTATATACACCAAGGTAGTTGCTGATTGGTTGCTGTGTGGTTCAGGAAGGAGTAGATTGTATGGAGACGCCCATCACGATCTGTGTTGCTCTGTGGCATGAAGAGGTTTGTTTTCATGGTGGCTGTATTTGCTCTTTGCATTGCCCTGCCCTGCAGTCCCATGGCTTTAAGGACCAGCCTGGTGCCTGCCAGCTCCCAGGGGAGCCCTTCCTCCTCCTGGGCTCCCTCATCTCACCTCGCAGGAGTGGATGCAGTGAGAAGGCTGGGTGCTCGGTGTGGGGCAATCCTTCCACCACCAGTTTCATGCCTTCAGGGTGCTGGATGGGGGATGGCTGTAAAGGGCTTGCTCTGACTTCTGCAGCCAGATCAGGTGAAGAAGGGAGAAAAGACACCGTGTCATCTTCAGGGTGGAAAGGGCAGCTGCTAGAGGTGCCTCAGGTACCAACAGTTGATAAACAAACCAAGAGGGGCTGGTCCTGAAGCACAGAGAAGCTCCTGGAAAGATTCCTGCTGTTTTGACTGAATCAAACCCTTAAAGAAGCTCACTAATGAATTCACATCAGGTCAAGAAACCTTTCACTCAAGCACTATTGACTGATGTATAACAAGCACCAGCATCTGGACATGAAAACAAGGAGCTTCTCCAGACTGCCCGGAGTTAAGAGTTTTCAAGCTGACCTGACGGAGTGCTTCTTGTCAGAAGGAGCGAGCTTCTTGTCAGAAGAAGAGGGTACCACCAAAAACATGAGCAGCAGCCTATACCAGTGGGAGCTGAGCTGGAGGGGGAGGCGTTTTGTTCATGCTGAGCACAAACACACAGAGATGAGTATTGTTCACTGGCATGTCCATGAGCTGAAGCATCCACAAGCCACATAAAGAGAAAAAGCTGGATGCGAGAGAGAAAGGGAGGCAGTGCCAGCCCTAAGAGAAAGTCACAAGGCAGAGGGTTGTTTTTCCTAAGCATGGTATTGCTGTTAATTTAGATTGAATAACCAGGCTTTGGCAAACCACAAAAATGAGGAAAAACTACTTGGTGAAGGCCTTTTGCATCAGTGACCGCCATGAAGTGACTGATAAAGGAGGGGGGATAGCAGGTTTGCAGTACCTGTGTTTGCTTGTGTAGCTGTACCCAAAACCGTGGCCACGAGCCCACTGCTAGGACAACATGGCTCAGGGGGTTTTGCAGTCCTTGGCCTAAAAGCACATGGTGAAGATGCTCAGACTCTTACCAATGGTGTTTAATGATCAGAGCCACAAGGGGAAAAAAAGCAATTTAGTATTTTGACCCAGGTGAAGCGGTCATGTGAGACTTCGCAAAATCCTATAAAAATGAGATTGTCAGAGTTAGCCCATGTTGTAGGCATTTAGTCTGCCATGTAATCCATCAGGGAGGCTGATGTTCTTGCTTCTGTTCTTGATCCTACAAATGGCAAAAGAAGCCCAGATCCATGGCTTTCCCCAAACAGTACAAGCAATAGGTTCTTGCTTTCTTTTTTACAGAAAGATATGATGAATGCAAGGTAAAGTAGGGAGAAAAGATGAATAAAAATAGAAATCACTGCTTGACTTCAACTGTCATTTGTGATTTAACTGCTGGGGGAGCAGACACTTTCCCCATCTTATCAGCGGACCTGAAACCTGACACATTTCTGCTATCTTTGGATATATATATGGACATAGATATATATACATGGATATTGCTTTTCCAGCATCAGAAACAGTTACAACATTTACAACAGTTGCAAAATGTGGATTCTTGGCTGGCTCTGCTAGGCTTTAGGAAAGGAAAGAGGGAAAGCATATGCAATTGATGGAGAAGGAAAAAAATCTCACAAGAATAGTAGCAAGAGTGGAAATTGTGCCTCTCATTTTGAGCAATGTTCAGGTAATAGTAAGAGGCAGCAGAAAGGACAATCACTTTTGCTGAGCTGTTTTTACTGAGGTCTATCTCAGGTACAAGGCAATGAAATGTCCAGTACTGGCACCTTGATACTTGCTAGGGGTTCAAGACTTCATGGATGTGGAAGCCATGATGATAAAGCCTACTCACCTTCATCCAGATAACCCCCTCCCAGAAATGTTTGTCTCTCCATTTTCATAAGAACCTGAACAGAGTGATGGACAAACAGACCTTCTGTTCAAGAGTTTTATCTGCCCAGAGCAGTCTAATTGCAGCATATCCACTTTGGCTGACTGTTCTTTACCTTCCCAAGTCATGGTCTGCAATGCCGGCCACGCACTCAGGCTAGGAGGGATAAGAATACAGAATGTGACTCTGATTTTACTCCCCCTCCCCTCAGGAACTGCTGACTTAAAATCACTGTAAAAAGAGAATGAGGCACGGGACATTACTGACTGAATACGGATGTCCACATCATTAAACCTGTCATTACTCGTGCTGCCCCACAAGCCTATTACAGTGCTGATGCCAGCTTTGGATATGTGACTCTATTACCAGAACCTCCCTTACAAAATACAAATCCCATGTAATATCCAAGTGATAAAGTCCTGTAGGGAAAACAATCCCTCAGATCAGGGTGTGAGACCAGATGCGGTAAGAGTGACACAAAACATTTCCTCATCCCTCACCCACCTAAAATGCCATACTTGTACTGAGCCAATTTGAGAGGGCAGGCACCTGTTTTCCAGTGCAAGTACCTGTTTGGGGAACAGGGCAAGGATCATTGAAGACACCGCTATTTTTCAGATCCACCCACTACAGCGTGCTTTGCAAACAAGTTGTACATGACTGTAAGCTGACTCACATAGTTCACCTGGAGTGAGAGGGCTACACTGACCTGTGAGTGAAATAGCCAATAAGTATTTCCCTAGGAAGGCTTTGGAAAGCCAGAAGACTCTGGAAAGGGGTGGGATTCAACCTACTGAAGAAGGGAAGATATTCTGAAAGGTTTCAGTTACCGCATTTATGCCAGCCCAGGGACAGATCCACAGCTCAGAAGCAGGAAGAATCCAGGCCCCAGAGCAGCCACACACAGTCCCCATCCACGCTGCTCAGGCAAGAGGTGCTGGAAATACTCTGATATGTCACTATGCATTTTATAAATGGGAAATTCTGGGATGGTACATCTATGTAAAAGAAGGCAAATCGTTGGGAAGCAAAAGGTGTTTTTCACAGCTGGATGGTTGCCTACCTCTGCAAAGAAACAGGGAGGAAATTTCTTTGTGTGACCTTTTCAATAATCTGTGTCCTTGGAAGATTTCCACCACCGTCAGATTTCCTACCAGAGTCAGATTTTCTACCACAGGAAGATTTTCCACATCAGATGCTTGTTCTTTTTTTTTTTTTTTCCCTTTTTTTTCTTTTTTTCTGATCCCCCTGTAGTATATGAGTACAGACTGTCTCATTTCAGCCCATAAAACAGCAGCAATCTTGGATAATGCGAAGGCTAAATAAGTTTAACTGGAAAGAGCTCACTCTCTGAGGCCCCTCTCCTGACTTTCCTCGCCAGGCCCTTTACCACTTGCTGTAACAGTACTTCCACCACAAATAGAAAGGAGATCTCCTGCCTGCACCACTGGCCTGGGCTGTAGGAACAGTTGGCCTTCAGTCCCTCTCAGGCTTGCAAAACTACAGTTCAATTCATCTGCCAGACATGACATAAAAGAGGAGACCTTTTAATGGTGCATTAGAGAAGTGAATAAACCTGGCAACGGAGGCAGAACAAAGTAGCTAGAGTATTCAGCAAAGAGCAAAACCACAGTGTCCTGAGGCTCATAGGAATTGAAGGCTTTTGATGAAACCACTTCCACATAATGAATAAAGTGTGGTATATTTATAGCTGGAATCTGGTCCTAGCTGTCACCTGACCGACAGACAGCTCCAGCCAGATGACAGCACGGTGTCTTTGATGGTATGCTACCATAGCAGCTTTCCACAACCCTCCCACACATTTTCACACATGGTACACAGGCAGCAAAGATCCCATTTTACCTACAAAAACACAAGTCATAAGGATGTTCCGTCATCAGATGATCCAAGGTCACTCACCTACTATCAGGTGTCACCTTACCAAGACATAGTATTTGCATCCCTACAGATACGTGCAGGCTTAAAGGTCTTCTCAGTCAGACCCTGTTTTAGCAAGGTATTACTATATTTAGTCTTAAAGTCAGACAGTACCTGACTTTACATGAGTATTTCTGCTACTGCTTTCACACTTGAAGTCAAATATGTCCCTTAGTACTTCCATCAAGGATGCAATGACAAGCATTGCTACTATGATTTCCTAGGACAGCATGTACTGCAGGGACTAGGTAATATATTTTGTGTCTCTTACAATCCATCATGCATAACAGTTATCTCCAGTTTGAGCCAGAAATACATCCAGTGGATTGTGATCAATTGGCGATAATAAACACTTGGGAGGGAGAAGGATGAACCACAGAGAGCGAGTGAATTTTGAACCCTGATGAAATCAATGGCAACACTCCCATCAGTCCCAGTAAAGCCAGGATTTCACACACGATCACACTCACAGTGACCTCAAAGTCACTTTTATTGCCAATTGTTCCCAAGGTCCTGCAACTCCAGCAGTGCTTTTGGGTGTTACTATGAGACGAAACATTTGTGCGTAAGCCTCCAGGTCTTGTGACTCTGGTACAGAGGGCTTTGATATTTCCTCGTTCCCCATCTGACCCTGCTCTCAAGATCCTTAGCTGTGAACTCTAGCACAGCCCCACACCCCTACAAACCCTCCTTACCCTGGCCCTGTGTACACCAACCCTCTCCCAAAACAAGAGCGAGTTTTTGGTTTGTTCCCCTATGATCCCTATGTGCAGGAGTTTCTGGCAACTTGTAAACCACCTCTTGTTCTTGGCTTTTCCAGCACTCACCAGACAGGGGGGTTTGTGCAGGATAAAGGAGTTTGTTTTCTTTTCCCTGTGGCACCTCCAGCTTGTTCCGTGTGTGTCATACCCTCACAGCCAGCCAACTGCAAGGTGCATGTGAGAGACAGTGGCCTCCTACTCTTTGCTTCAGTGTCCACAGGAAGGAACCTGCTTCCCATTTTCCCCAAGATCTGCGACGGTTTCCTCTGGAGGGTCTTTGTGCTTTGTCTCTTGTCTTAGACCAACCATGGCACAGTAAGAATACAGACCCCTTGTTTTCAGTCTTGATCTGGTCAAGTCCACAATCAACACACTGGAATGTTACACAACACCCCTCTCCCTGCCCCTCTTCCCCCCTAAAAATTATCTGTGTCCACTTTATCGTTCTTGGATCTACAAAACTCATTTGCCTCCTGTGTGCCTACACTTTCAGCACCTCATCAGGAAAGGGGAGGGAAGCATGGGAAGAAATATGTTTACTCTCAGATTATATTTCAATGGGTTCAGCTAAATGAAAGCCCTGGGAAAGTGGAGTTTCAGGCACTTTCTGCATCCTGTTACAACTGGTTGAAAACACCAGGAGAAATAAATTTTCTACATTATTTTCATTCATCTGCTCACCAACTCTAGCAAAGGAAAAAAATAATCAATGATAACAACCCCTCTAATACTGGGAACTGCCCCAATTCCAGAGCCAAGAGCCATGTGACAAAACTCTCTTGGAAATGAGATGGCATCATTTACAGGACAGTATGTACACAGAGCAGCTGTTGACATCCCTGGAGATGGGCTATACCAACGCTCTAAAAAGTACCTGGGTTTGAAGGACTATCTCTGGCAGAGGAGATGCATCTGGATTGCAACCACATCTATGGGAGAGGCCTTTTATCCACCTCCATGAGCACAGAGGACATTATTTTAGTAATTGAGCCTACCTTGTCACTAACTTTTTTTAACACTCCTCAGAAGAATGCTGAAGGGGTCTTGACTAGAAGACTGAGTGTGGCCCCTCCATTTGATACTTCTATATCTTTCACATCTTTGCCCCCTCCTTTACCAGGGGGACAAGTGCAGGGCCAGGATATTTTTTTTTAGAGAACAATCAAGCAATAATTCATATCCAACATCTCCACGACAATATTAGTTTGCATGATAATAGACTCACCATCAGAAACTCTTTCCTTAGTCCCATCAACCCCACTTTGTCTTGTTGAACAAGTTAACCCGTTCTCATTCAGCCTGGCAAGAATGGCAAAATCTGTACCCCTGGAGATCCAGAGATAAAAGGAGCCAGGAGGAGATGTGGTGGCTGAGCCCACACCAGCAGCATGGCGCCAGTTCAGCCTTTTCTCTGCAAGTGCTGCCAGCACCTGGCCTGTACAGGGCTTTCCACAAATCTCACCAACACACAGATGAAAAACTTAACACTAGGACTTTGCCAGATCAAAGCCTGAAAGGGTAAATGTTTCTGTAAGGGAATCATTACTTTGCTTTCTTCCTTCGTTTGCTTGGGAGGGAATTTAAAAAAAAAAAAGTAGAAACCACCTGTACAATTTAACAATGCTGCATTGGGAGACACAGTATCTGATATCACAGAAATGACCCTCTCCTCGCTCCCCAGTTCTTGCCTTTAAGACTAGAGAAGTATTCTTCTGCTGCTTGCAGCAGGGGTAAAGGAATATGGAGCTGTGGATCTGGAAGTACACTTCAAATGTGGCACTTAGGGACAGGGTTTAGTGGTGGGCTTGGCGGTACTGGCTTAACAGTTGGACTTGATGATCTTAGAATTCTTTCCCAACCGCAATGACTATGATTCTAAAGGCACTTTTGACCTTGGCATAAGAACTGTACCAAGATATCTTGTGTTCAAGGAAAAGGAAAACATAGACAAGCCTCCCATGTCAGTTGGGTAAAACACTCACAAGGCGGATTTTTAACCCAGTTGACCAACATGCCTTCTGAAAGAGCCAGAGAGTTAGTGTTCCCTGTGCAGAAAATATGATTTTGTAAGCTAAGATTTTTTTGGAACCCTGCTTAATTTCATGAACAATGTTTTAGCAGAGTCCAATTACTAAAACTCTCAGTGTATCCAAATGTATTTGGATAGCTGTGAAACTGAAAAAGCAGAAGTGTTTGATAAATATTTCCTGCCTGTATTTGGGACAAGGTTGAATGCCATTTCTACATTATATGATGATGATGAAACGCTTCCTATTCAAGCACCTTAAAAAAAAACGTCCAGCAGCACAACTAACATTTTAAAAGGAGCAGGTCTAGAGGACTTGCATGTCGGCATTTTAAGAGCTGGTTCTTCAGATGACTGTTCTCACAGAAGGTGGGGACACAAGAGTTTAGAAGCAGCTTAGGAGACCATTTCTAAAAAGAAAAAGAGTGTTGTGTCAATATTTGAGAAGTGAGAAGACTAAAGTAAACCCACGTAATTTCAGGCTGGCTAGTCCAACATTGCTCCTGACCTAGGTATAATGAAGTGGTTTGTACCAATTAATAAGGTGGAAAGCGGGGATGTAACGAAACAGCCGTCAGCAGTTTTCATGTGAAGCAGCTCCTGTCAAAGAACAAATTTCATCTTCAATAAAATCTTGGGTATGGTTGATAGAAATAACTGCGTTGATTCGGTGCTGCACAGTATCCAGATCTGAGAACAAAAACACAAAAAATCAATATGAGTGCATAATAAGTGGTTTAAAAATAGCTAATGGAAAGATCTAAAATGGCTTTGTTATAAAGGATTCATCAATGAATAAAGACTGTTTCTAATGGACTCTTGCAAGCCCTTACACTTGTGCTACTCATTGTATTTTATTCAGGATCTGCAAGAAAATAGATGATGATTGCATAATTTGTGAACTGTGAGACAGTTTCAAAACTGACTAGAGTATTAAAATTGCACTAATGGCAGTAGCTTGTCTTGTAAACAAAGACTGATGGGATGAGGATAATTAGGAGAACCTGGTAAAGTGAGCTTAGTTAAAGGAAGGCTTAGGACAGGCGAGTGAAAAGTCCTGCCCTTCGGAACAAATATCCAGCACAGTGCAGGGTCACATAGACATAACCTTTAAATGCAGAGGTGCCTTTTGGTTAGCCCATACCCTGGAAAGCAGCAACATGTAACACAGAAAATTGTACTTCAGGGACATCTGGAGTGAGCTAACTCCTGCACAATGCTGTGACCACTGGAGCCAACAGCAACCTTGGACAAATGAACAGGATAAACAGGAGTCATTGCTGGGTTTCTGTTGCAGTGCTATCAAAACCAGCTGGCTACAAGAAGGCTTTTAACATCCCATACCACGTTAACTTCAATAACTAACTAACTCCCCCTGTTTCTTCTGGCTCTCTCCCTATACCTCTTAGAGCTATTTAACTACTCAGCAGAAACCAGCCACAGCTGCACATCATCCACCTCAGCCAACCCACCGCCCCTGAAGCAAGCCCACAGCTGTATATTATCAATGTTAATTAACCTGCCTTCATTCCTCTATAATTCCTCTACAGGTTTCATTTTCAGTGAAGTTGCTGCAGGAATTCAAAGTCGGTTTCTTGTGTGCATTTTTTGTTTTTTTAAGTAATGCTAAAAATTGGAGGATATTCAGAGATTATTTGCAGTGCATTATACTTTCCATTACACACACTCCCTATCCTCATGGTACCTCTTTTTCTCTTGGGCAAAGGAAGGCCCTTATGAGCTCTTCATGGTACCTCCCTACCTCTTTTCCAGGAAATTCCCAACTGTACCAAGTCTGCAGAAGGGAGACATGTATACATATATGGCTATGAAAGTTCTCTGTGTAGATCTCATGATAGAAGGTTCACAGTATTCACTGTTTCTAGTCTCCATGGACACTCATAATGCTATATAAAGGGCATTGCAAAATAAAGGTAACTTTGCTTTAAAACTTCCACATAGACACTTATATTGTTCCACATTTATTCCACTGTAACAAAACTTTCCTCCTTTTATGGTAAATGAAGTTTATACATTTGGTCTTACTTTTCATTTCATGTAATTCTATGGTAATGGAACTTGAGTCCTGTGTCATGCCAGAAACTTTCAAACTACTCCACACGTGTGAGCTCACAGCTGCTAACAGTAAAAGAAGGGAAAATACTCCTTTTTTGAGCTCAAATAAGAGGTCTGGGCTCTCAACGTCATTCATACCAGCCCACCTCAGCAAAGACCTTCCTCACAAAATCAAAGTGAAAGCCATTGGGACTCTGTCGGGAGGGAATCCAGGTTCTAGAGCTCCCTTTAATAAACTGGTTTTCAGGCCATGTGTCTCCATAGGTCTCCAGGACAGCTGTAATGAAGAACAGTCACATTGCAACTCTCCGTGCTGTGGATCAGCTTGATGATGAACCACTAGCACCCAGTCTTTCTGCCTGTTGTCTACAGAGAGACTGTGCACAAGAATGTAGCCTCTGCCTATGGAGAACAGACATATACACCTAGAAGTGTACATCAAGAAATAAATCAAATCATCTGAAAGAATGTATAAAAAAGGTAAAGAAAATTTAAAGTGCCGCTTGTTCATTTGGACAATCTTTCCTTGATCTCAGACAAGGAGCAAAAGGAGAGAGAATTTGAGTAGGGTGACATGAAGAAGAGTGAAACACTTGTTGAATGAGAAAAGATGGTGAAATCCCCCTGGCTTCGATGGAAATGAGAATGAAAATGGAGAATTTTACAATCTGTATCTTCAAAGCAATCTACAAGGTAAATAAGTGTGGAGAAAAATCTGGGACAGGCTTCATGGGGAGATTACCTTGTGGAGTTCATTAGAAATGCAAAAGATACGTTAAACAAACAGATCATGTTCCTGTAGCTAGAGTGATGTGGTCAAACACCTCAGGACACCCTCCTCCCCTGACTTCTTGACTGTACCTTGTTTATTTCCTTTTCCCCCCTTCTGTTTCTCCATTTGAAAAGGTAGAACAAGCACACACAAAGCTCCTGCAGTGGGGGACTAACAAAGTTCTGGGAGCTTTTAGGATGGAAAAGTGTTGCTGATGCATTCAAGGATCCCTGTGCTGTCTTTCAGCATGATTTTAATGATTTAGGGAAACAACACCCCAGCAGTGAACATTTTAAAAGCTTCACCCACCCTTCCAGCCTGAACTTAATCTGTCCTCTCTCTGTGTTTTAACATGAATGGAATTCCCTAGCTGAAGGTGGACGTAGGAGGTAGGGCACAAACCTATTTCTGGACATACAATGCCATGCAGTACACAGAAGTCCTCTTGTTGCTGGAGGCTGTAGGATGGAGACAAGCAGAACTGCGTAGGAGATGGGGGAATCAGGGAAAACATGCACTGTACCCTGTGTTTATTTCCCCCCCCAACGGCTGAGAGCAGGGCTGTGTGAGGGGTTTTGCTGTGAATCAAGGAAAATGACACATACAGACATTTAGGGGTGGGGGCACACAAATGTTTATGACACTCACCTTCCTGTATTCCAGCTGTATGCACGCACACACACACATATGCTAGCTGCCTCTATTAGTCTGGTAAAATCCAGCCATCCACCACAGGCCAGCACAGGCAGTTGGGTGTATTGGGTAGGTCACATTCAGAGGTGACATCCAGGCGTCACACCTCCTCTGTTCTTACCTTAGGAAAAAGTGTGCAAGTGTGTGTGTATAAAGGTTGGGTTGGGGGTACAGCCCATCCCACATCACACAGCCACATCCCACCATGCGGCTGCAGGGTGTATATGGCCAGAGGCTGCAGTCCAGCACCCTGGCCTGCCGGCTGTGATGTGTGTATGAATCGGGCAGAAAGGATGTTGTACACACAGATGTGGCAAATGCACAGGTATCAGCTCTCTCACCCTTCCAGGTGTAACTGAGATAGGAGTATCACTCACCCTCTCACCGCCTCCTTCCTCCTGGGCATGTTGCGAAAAGGTGGGGGGGTGTCTCATAAACAGGTGATCCCATGCCAGTAAGCCGGGGCGTGTTTCTGGGAGTCTCTCTTTCCCACACACACAACAGCCCTAAACCCATGAGAAAGGATGGTGGGGTGAAACTGGCACTGCTGAGGTGATCCATCACTGCCCCTCACTCAGCTGAAGGGTGTGTGTTGGGAAGAGCTGTCTCACACAGGTGTAAACCCCAGGCACCCTCCCTCATCCTTCTTCCTGCTACAGGCTGCCAAGCGTTTTATCGCACAGCTATGCATCTCAGCACGCCCTCCTGTTGATTACATGTGTAGTGGGGATGGAGGCGGCTGTTTGTCGTTCACACACACAAACACAGGTGAACTCCAGCCCCTCTGAATTTGGAGGGCACAGCTAGCCTTTGGAGGAGTGGGGTCTCTCTTGCACAAGGGTGATTTCTGGTTGTTGACATCATTAGTTTGCAGAGTGTGTATCTGGGGTATGCTTGTCTCACACGCCCCCCCTACACAACTGAGAAATCCCTGGCTGAAGGGAAAAGGGATGTCACACCAACAAGCAGAGGTCAAACCTGACTGCTTCTCCCCACCAAGCTGTCAGGGTGCTGAGCTGGGGGAGGACATCTCACGCACAGTGTCACCCTGTGCAAGATTGTCTACCATTAGGCTGCAGGGTTTCCTTGGTGTGGAGGGTAGGGTTGGACACACACAGGAGGGATTCCTGTTGCACTCTGGTTGTTGCAGGGTGTGACAACCCCCAGTGCATATGAAGGTGAACAGGCTGCTCCCTGTTAGGTGTTGGAGGTGTGATGAAGGGTCCTCTTCCCCCCACCGCCCGAACCCCAGTACTTCCTTGCACGCTGCAGGGTGTTGGCTGGGGTTGTCTCTTTTGTGTATGTGTGTACCCCACTCAACCTTTTAAGTTACCAGGTGTGTGTTGCACCCGACACCCACATTCACAGGCCAAACCTCAGTTTCCCCCCAGCAGGCTGCAGGGAGCAGCACACGTGCACACAAACCAACACCAACACTCCCACTAAGGCAGCCGGATGAGCACTGGGGGTGTCAGGTGCCCTCCACGAGTCAGCAGGATGAGCACTGGGGGGTGTCTCACACACAGACACTAGTCCCCTGCAGGGCTGCAGGACGTGTGTTCTGTCACATGCACATACACAAGGGTGCAAGATGTGCTTTAAAAGCATCTGTCACCCACATGGGACATCAGTGAGCATCCTGAGGTGTTGGCCACCCGCACAGAGGGTTGTTTTAAGAGTGCCTGCCACAACCACACCAAGCCATGGATTGTTTTCTGGGGGTGCCCATCACTCACACACCAGGCTGCAGGGTGTCTTGTCTGCCTGTGAGGCTGCAGGTTGTGCTTTAGGGTGTCTCACACATGCTGGGCCTCCAGCTGTGCTTCAGGGTGGCAGTCTGCATGTCAGGGTGCCTCAGGCTGCGCTGGCAGGCATCCATGAGGCAGCAGGCTGGGGCTTAGGGGGTGTCACCAATGCAGGTTGTAGTTTGAGGTGTCTGTCCCAAGTGGAGCTCAGGCTGTGTTTGAGGGTGTCTTGCACAAGATGGGGCTGTAGACTGTGTTTGCGGGTGTCTCACACTCAGAACTGTGGCTGTTGGCAGTGTTCGCGGGCGCCTCACGCACAGAACCGGGGCCGTTCACAGTGCTAAGGGTGTCTCACACACAAACAGGGCCACAGGTGGTGTCTGAGGGTGTCTCACACTGCACAGGAGGGTGTTGGCTGTGTCTGAGCATGCCTCACGCTGAACTGGGGCTGTTCACAATGTTGAGGGTGTCTCCCACACTGACAGGGCCACAGGTGGTGTCTGAGGGTGCCTCACACGGCACAGGAGGCTGCAGGCCGTGTCTGAGGGTGCCTCACACACGGATGGGGCTGCAGGCAGCGTCCGAGGGTGCCTCTGACACGGACAGGCCTTTCGGCACTGTGAGGCGCCTCACCCGCAGAACTGGGGCCGCGGGCGCTGGCCGAGGCCGCCTCACGCCGCCCCGCGCCTCACGCCCCGCCGCGCCCCGCGGCCGCCCCCTGCGCTTCCCCGCGCGGGCCCGCAGGCTGCGTGCTGCCGCCCCGCCCCCGGCCGCGTCGCGGCGCGCGTGACGATGTGGCGCCGCCCCCGCCCAGACGGAGCCGGCGGCGGTTAGGGGCGGCGGGAGGCGCGACGGTTGCGCTGAGGCGGTACCGCGGGCCGGGCGCCTCAGCGGCATGGATTACCCGGAGCCCCGCTCGCCGCCGGGCACCTGGGACCTGCCCGGCGAAGCCAGCGGTTACGAGCGGGCGACCCGCGGCGAGGAGGAAGCGACGGAGACGGCGAGCCGTGGCGTGCAGCACCCCCGCACCGGCCCGCCCCGCCGCCCCCCGAAGCGCTCCTCCTCCTCTGAAGGGGAGCGGGAGGCGGCGGCCGCCCTGCGGCGGGAGCCCAGCCTGAGCGACGAGGCCGGCGACGACGGTGATTTCCACTCGGCCGAGTCCGGCACCTCGCTGCGCTACTCCGCGGGCGCGGGCGGCGAATTCCACTCAGCCAAGTCCGGCACCTCGCTGCGCTACTCCACGGGCGCGGGCAGCGATTTCCCCTCGGCCGAGTCCTGCGCCTCGCCGCGCTACTTCACGGACACGGACGGCGAAGGCAGCGAGGGCGAGGGAGCGGGGCTGGCGAGCAGCGAGAGCGGCGGCAGCGGCTTCTCCCTGGCGGCCGCCGCGCTGCCCGAGACGAGGCGGCCGGGCGGTGGCCGGCCCCGCTATGAGGGGGTGCGGGAGCTGGGCGCCGAGGAGGTGCGGTGGTTCTACCAGGAGGACCGGAAAACCTGGAAGCCCTTCATCGGCTACGACTCGCTGCGGATCGAGCTGGCCTACCGCGCCCTCAGAGCCGGCGGCCCGGCCGAGCGGCGGGACAGCGAGGCCGTGGAGCCGGTGTGCGTGCGGAGCGGGCTCTACGAGGTGGACGTGGCCAATGCGGAGAGCTATCCCGTCTACTGGAACCGTGAGTGCTGCCGGCCCTGACGGGGAGTCGGCCGGTGCCCCTGCCCCGGGAGGGGGGGGGGGTGGCTGAGGGTGGCCGGTGCACCTGCCCCGGGGAGTGGGGTGGTGGCGGAGGGTGGCCGGTGCCCTTGCCCCCGGGGGGTGGTGGCGGGGGATGGCCGGTGCCCCTGCCCCGGGGGTGGGGGTGGCGGGGGGTGGCCGGTGCCGGCCGGTGCCCCCCCTGCCCCGGGAGGGAGGGGGGGGGGTTGGTCGGGGGTGGCCGGTGCACCTGCTCCGGGGGGTTGGCCGGGGACTCCCGGTGTCTTCGCACTGAGACCGGGGGAGGGGGCCACCGGGGGGGGGGGAGGCTGGGATGGCTCCCGCTCTCCTGGCAAGGGACTCTGGGTATCCCCTGCGTGCAGAGACCCTGCGCCGGGTTTCCCTCTCCGTGGGGACACTGGGCAGCCCATCCTAACGCCCCCCGGTGCACCATGGTGGGTGAACGGGGGTCTGAACGCTCCCTGTCATGCAAACCTGGCCGAGGGGACTGACCTCTTGCTGCCCGTGTACGCCTCGGGGTAAGGGGTACAGGGCAAAATGCTCTCCAGGGAGAGGGGAGCCTGGGTGCACATCTCCAACACACACCTGAGCCAGGAGGGACTGGGAATCTCCCTTCCAAGTGGTGTGAAATGCAGCACTGGGCATCCCCTCCTCCCTCCTGTGCACAATCATAAAGGAAGCAGCCTGAGCCTGGCTGTCCTTCGGCATGCATGTGAGGGAGGGGGCACTGGACCACCCCCACACCCCCCCAGAGGATGAGAGGCACAGGGTACCCCTCACCCCCCATGCAGGTTCATGGCAAAGGGTGCACTGGGCACCTCTTTAGTGGCTTCCAGCTGCAAAGGGAACTGGACATCTTTCCGTCCCTCACTGCCCTGTGTGCATGCACCTGCAAGACATGGGGATCTGGGCATTCACCCCTGGTGTCCAGAGACACGGGAATAGTTGGTCTGGGTGTCTTCTCATTTCTTGATATGTGCAGGAGAAAGTGGGAGGGTATGGGACTAAGAACCTTCTTGGTTATGCTTCCCTTTTCCAAAACAAAGTGTGAGTGAGGGTGGCTGTTTGCTTTCAGCACTTTTGCCCTTCCTCAATATATACCTGTCCTTCAGAAGGAGCAGGGTAGAAACAGCAATTATTTGTCCTCTGCCTCCCTGCGACACTCACTTCTGATCCCTCTTCTTTAGTAAGGAACGATGGAAGAGAGAGCAGATGCCAGGTTTCCCTTCTGCTACCCTTGTCCTCTCCCCTTGGAAAATGATACTGTAGTTCATCTTCCCTTTCCCATCACCTGTCCACTGGGAAGGGGCCTGAAATAGGACTTCTCCCCCTTTCTTGTCGAGGGGATGCAACAGGCATCTCAGATACGTGCACGGGCTTTCTTAGGCTTCCAAAAGAAGGGAATTTGTTTTACCCCCTCAACTTCAAAACAAGGTGGTGATGTACCCCATCTGCCACCCTTCCCCTTCCATTCATGTGTCCTTTGCTGGAGGAGAGAAGACCTTGGGGTAATGAAAGAAGAGCATGACACCTCAGCTCTTCTGCCCCTTCATTTGCAGGGCATGTCTCCCAGGGTCTTGCTGGACAAGAGAGCATCTGCTCTTGTAGAGCAGACAAGCTGTGCCACTGCTTACCCTCTGGCCCTGAGGACTTATTTCCCTTGTCCTTGAAGGAATGCAGTTGGAAAGTGTTATGAGCAGAGTGAGAGATGCAGAGTAGTCAGGGAGTAGACACACAGACTTGGGAGAGGGGCAGGCAGGTAGGTTTCTCTTGTCTCCTCTGCATATTTGTGAGACTCAGGTGGGAGTCACAGAGGAACAGCAGAACTGACTCAGATAGGAAAACTAGGGCTTTTTGTTGTTTTCCCTCTTCTTTATAACAGTCTTTCCAGAAGGGAGATCCATAAACGACAATACCACATGGTACAATTCACTTGCAGTGTGCCAATTTGTCTTTCAGATCCCTGCCCCAGCAGACAGACAGTGAGCTCGAGGGACAAGACTTCTCTGTCCACATGTGTTTTCAATTAGGGGAGGCTGGGCACAGCTCCTTGAGCCAAAAGCAGAGGTGGTTCTCCCTGTCACCACCCTGAAGCCCCTGTGGCTGGTACTCAGTAACATGTGGTTACTGGAAAGAGATGATGCAGGTCATCCAAGGGATGAGGAAACTGCTGCCATCCCTCTTGTAACTGTGCCCCAGGGAGAGAGAGGAACAAGTGAGCGGAGCTGTCAGGTGAGGCAGGATTGCTCCTGATAATGGAAGCAAGAGGCTGTACTCGTCAGCAGCTTAAAGGTTTAATTTCTTGACCCTGTGCCTTGTCCGTTTTGGAAGCTGACTCAGTCTCATTAAGCCTGAGGAGCAGATGTTTCAAACGGCAACCTATGCTGTGCAGAGATGATTTCTGATGCTTGGAAGGAGAGATTCCCAGAGGTTAGCACCAGAAGCAGTGCTAGGCAGGGGAGAAATAAACTCACTGAGAAGACTTAGTGACGGGGATGTTTTCTAGTCCTCAGAAAGCTGATTAAGGAGAATGCTCAAGTCTTTTCTTATTAGCAAGTCCACTCCTTTGCAAGACTGAAGATAAACTTTTGGTGTTTCAAAGGCTTGTCAGTGTCTTCTGGTTTAATTCCTCTTTCACTTGTACATTTCCTTGCCTCTGTTCTCTGTGGACATGGGCCTTCTTGCCTTTCTCCCAGCTGCTCCCAGCTGCTGTGACCAGACCTGAGGAAACAGCAAGGTCAGATCCTAAGGATTCAGTCACATCTGTGCTTTTGAAGGCCTTGGTGTAGCTGTTATTACCAAGTTATTCCCACTTGATAGTGTGCATGTAGTTTTGGATCCAAAGGGTAGCTACTACCTTGGTCTGCTGTAGTGTGGGAGGGAGCCGGTGGCAGCAAACCAGATCTCGCACTAGCAGAGGAAGTAAGTAAGGGAGGAGAATCTTGCTCTCTGATCACACAAGCATGAAGTGTAATGGAGTACAACTGACTTAAAATATGCTGAAATGCATGTTAAAGAGTACAGAAACTGCTATCCAGTTTTGCTGATTCACATTTTCAGTTCAGAGTGAAGGTCAAAAGCTTTTATGTTTGGTGTTACTGCTTTTTTTGTTGTTCTTTTTCATGTATGTGCTGTACTTCCCAGAAGGCTGCTGTCTATCACAGCTCCAATCCTGAATGGGCTGACAGTTCTTCAGCTATTGTGGCATCTTAATGACAGGGAAATGTTGATTGTAGCTTGGCATGTGCGGAAATATTTTTTCGCTTAGCATCTTTAGACATCTTAAGCACATCACAAGGTTCATTTGTAACTTCAGGAATATCAGACTAAGTTACAATTTAAGCAGAGTAATTACTGAGAATTTTATCCTTACCTTGTGACCTCTGGGATTTATTTAATGAATATTGTAAAACTAGCAAAGATGGCGCAAGAGGACTAAAATTATTAGCATAGGCTCCTGGATAAGTGAGTAACTTGGAGTTGGGCTACTTCTTGGCTTCAGTGGACGTAATGAGGGATATTTTATACAAGGTTCCTCTGTTTGAATCTTCTTAAGTTATCCAGACCTTTTCTGCCCTCCTGGTTGAAGAGGGCTGCTTCACAATCATTTTTCTATAGGATTACACAGTTTAGTTTTCAAAGTCCTGGATGAGTCTGTTAAATCTGCAGCCTGTGGGCTGCTGGGTGGTTCTATTGTGTTCCTTGGCTTGTGAGTTTGTCCTGGGCAGCTGTTGCCCTGTCTGGTATTTGCTTTCCCCTTGCTTTTAGATGGTTACATTGTCAATTTCCCTGTGTTTTCTTACAAATCAATCCACTTTCACTCTCCAGGTAGTCATCTTCATCCCAGCATGTTCTCCAGTTTGAATTTTGACTGTGTGTTGGGGATGCCTATCATCTTGGCTGGCATCTGTCTTGCAGCAGTGGTTCTTAAAATTGAAGTAGGACTTCTGTAAAATCTGGTTGTATGTGGAGAGAAGCAAGAAAAAAAATATGTGTTTCTACAGCCATTTGGGGAGTCTGTGGAGCATTGACTTTTAGGGAAGGATGAAATACTCCGCTCTCAGACACGGATTTGGTAAGGGTTGGGGTTTTGTTTGTTTTTCAACATGTATGGGTTTTGTACCTAATAGTTGCAGAAGTCTATTAAGTAGAATACCTCTTGTAGTATTTAAAAAAAAATTGTTTGCTATTACCACCCCTGAGCAAAGATATAAGATCTGCTGTAGCAGATACTTTACTGATCTTAGTCTGAAAAATACCTGTGAATAGAGAGTGGATCACTGGGTCTTAATTTTAAAATTTGTACACTCAGGCTGGAATTGGGCAGCTATTGAAAACTGTTTCAGCTGCCTTTAAACTTGGACTGGAAGAGACATCCAAGACTGTCTGTTTTCTTTTGTAAGCTCCCTGTGAGCTGCTTTGTAAACAGGAAGAAGAGGCAGTCACTACCAGCCTGTGAAAAGCCACTGCAGGTTGAGCTTTTGTGAAATGAGACATGAACATCAGGGCATTGTCATTTGCCCTCTGAACTTAGTCAGGAAGATTACTGAGAATTCTTGGACTATAATTGATACTTGGCACCAAATGATTACAAAAGGCTGTTTTCTTAGTGGATTTTTTTTAAAATCATGTGCTTGTTTTGATGTAGGAGGTAGATGTTAGCGGTAAGATATGAAACCACTTGTACCTCAGCTGCTGGTGGTTCTTTCTGCACTGTCAAGACTAAAACTACATTTCAGAGTCGTAAGGTGCTTCTCTGCCATCTGCTTTGTGCAAGAGGCTTGGGTGCTTGCACCTTTCCTAGAGCTGGCAGGATAAATTTGAATGCTGACACTACAGACTGGGAACCCTAAATCCATCTTGAAGCCCCACTAGACTTGCCTGGCTGATTTAATCAATGTCTGGTATTTCTTCTGAGTCTGTGTGCTTAGTTTATGGGTTTTGTTTTGTATTCTGAAACAGAAATAGTTAAAACAGATTCAGGAGGCAAGGTGAAAATTGGGGGCTTAGAATCAGGAGTTTATCAGTATGTTTGTGGCTCGCATTTGTTTTAGACTACACTTAGCAGCAGAAGATAGTTGCTTTACAGCATGCTTAGAACATTGCTTTTGGTATGCTGGGCAGTCTTTGAACTCAGTTGGTACAATTTCCTTTGTGTGAAGGACCTTTCGATCAAAGACTGAATTCCTGAATACTGTCTTCTTTGCTTTTCTCTCAAGGTATGTTGTTGTTTTTTTTTCAAATAAAATACCGATAGATTACATGGCAAGGTAAGGCATTACTTTTACTACTCAAAGTCTGCCCTGGGTTTTACTTTTCTGCTTCTGTTCTTAACATACTATCCTTCCAGACATATCTGGTAGCTTAGTTTTGGCCAGCTCCTTCCTGACTAGAAGGCTTCACACACATAGATGAAACAATGTGTAGGTTTGCAGTGCTCTGCGTATTAAATCACACATCACTTTTTGTTGTTGTTGTTGTTGTTTATGTATGTTCTGTTTATATTTATGGTCCCTGGTACTTTTCCTCCTTTCAGTAGAGAGAGAGCTTGTGGCATTTAGGATGCATGCACGAGAACAGGTGGCAAATGTCAGCGCTTCACTCAGATGTGTCTTTGAGGGCAAGTTTATTCTGTGTCCTCAGCTTTTGTTTGTGACTTACAAGTATTATTTAAGCAAAACTAATCTGTTGTCTTACTTATGTAAATGATACCAGAATCACAGAATTGCTCTCTGGTGTCAGCTACAGCAGAGTAGCTAAGATGGAGTCAGCTTAGAAAGTGAGATGTGCTTGCCCTTTGATATGGTCCAGCATTTGTTGCTGCTAGATGTGGCCAACAGGAGGTAAGGCAGAGATGCAGGGAATACTTGGGTTACAAGTTCTGGGGGACAGGGTGTTACCTACTGTAACAGAGAAAGCAGAAAATGTTTGTGGGATGAGAAGGATCAGGAGTTCTGTTCTGATGTAATTCCATCTTGAATAATTTGACTGTGGCAATATCAAAGACATTGAATGGGATTTAATTTGGAGGTGATGGAACTAAGTTGAGGATAGATGACAGGTGGATTTCTGCGCATACATGTGGCAGGGGGAGATGCCGTCTAGGGAAAAAAAAGTACTGAAGGCAGAGAGAGACCTTGGGCACAGTTCCTTTTTGCCCCAAGAGGAGCATGACAATCTGTAAGAGCTGACACTGTATAGGTTAGTAAATAGAAGGACTGGATGGAAGAAAAAAATTTGCAAAAAAGCAAGAAATTAAAATAAGAAGCATGAGCAGTTCTTTTGCTGGTATATCTGCAGGGCTTGAAAAAGTGAAGATAAGAAGTAGTGGTTTTGAGTGTTGGCCAGAGAAAAGGTCGCTTTTGTGACCTTTTTGTGGTATGTTCTGTTCTCAAACAGGTTGCAAGCAGCTGAAGCCACACTAGAGTGTGCCTGGTGTGGAGCTGAAAAGCAGAAGCTTCAGGAGTTTGTAAGTGTTATAAATAGCATGGTTAGCAAGTGCTGGGGTGAAGGGAATACAAGGTGCAAGTGGGATCCCAGGCAGTGATATTTAAGGTGAAAGAAACTAAAATCATGGTGGTTTTCTGGGGGACAGGGTAAAAAAATGTCAAGGAATAAGTGAAATCTGGGGATGAAAGTATAGGGGAATCTGGAGTTGGGGTGGAGTAGACAGAAAAAGGAAGCAAGGTTAGGAGAGTGGAGAAAAAAAATCCCTGCAAAGGAGAAGGGATTTTGTGCAAAGGTTATTGTGCCCTTGAATATCTCCATCTTGTTCATTAGTGGTAGGTCTGAGGTATGCACAGGAAAAATCTTGCTTTTTTTTTTTTTTTTTTAAGATATTCCTGTATAGGAACCTACTGGCTCAAAGTGTATGTAGGTGATCGCTGCTGCTCGGTGCTGGTGAGAGCTTGCTAACAAAGACTGATTGACGAGCGCCTGTCAGGAGAGCACACACACTGAGCAGAGAGTGTGATTGTGCAAAAGTCTCGTGACTTCCAATGGGATTTGAGCATGTGCTTACCTTTTAGGAGGTACTCACATGTTTGTCATGTGGCACAGTTGCTCTTTTGTGGGTCAGTTTAGCTTTCATCTCATGCGGTTTCAAAAAATGCAAGTTTTTCTGGGGAGAAAAGAGCTGATAAGGGACTAGCTCCTACAGCTTGTTGACTCCAGCCGCAAATACTGCTGGTGGAAGTGCTTCACCTCAGAGTACTAGCAGTGAAATTTGGCAAGCTATTTTAATTGATAAGAATCCAATAAAAAATAAAGCTCTAAACTTAAAACTGTAGCCCTGTTTCATGGTTGAACACTCCGAAGTTTTTTTGATGAGCGTTGCCTGCTCATCATTGATGTGGCTAGTAAGGCGAGCTTTAGGATTTTGACTTGGCCCATTGGGTTCAGGTCTGTGTAAAGAGCACTTGTAGAAATGTTAATTAAACTATTAAACCAGAAAAACCCTTCTTGAAAAACATGATACACCCTGTGTTTTTGGGTGATACATAGCAATTGAGATGAGAGATGACTTTGAGGGCATTAATCTCTTTTTGAGGGGTTCCTTCTGCATTTGACATTTGAACCAGCCCCGAAGGTCAGCCTTTTGTTGTTGTTTGGGATTGCTCAGTTCATAGTGCATACTGATTAAAAGTGGTTCAGGAGAAAAACAGAAGTTGTTGCTTGAATACTTCAAGTGGTCTCGGTAAAACAGGGGCAATTCACACTCGCAGTGGAGCAAAGCACGTGTTCCTTGCTGCATCTAATGTTGAAGCAAACACGGCGGCTCGCATGTGTAGCTGCTCTGTAGATCAGAGTCTGGGAAGAAAATCGCATCTATGCCAATCAGATTGCTCTTAATGTGCTTAGTGGCTGTGAAAGTCAAAAGTAACTTCCACCTGTAATTTTGAAATTGGTTTAATAAAGCAATTTGATGGACCAGCAAAATAATAATCTTTACTGCTCAGTGAATGAAATCTCTTTTCATCTCAGATACTGAATAAAAAATAAAAGCCTGGATCTGTAAATTCATGTAGCTCTCTTTAGTTTTCTGAGACCGGGATTTCACCCTTGAACTCCTCTTCAGGTTATGTTGTTCCTTTTGAAAGAGCAGAACAGATTGCATGTGTTTGTAGTTAAATGAAGGAAGGTCACCCGGGCTGCGATTAAATGAGTGGCTCCATTTACTTGAATGTCACAAAACCTACTCTATTCTGAAATAATATGTTAGGGAATAGCTAGAAAGCTGTAGAGCATTAAGTTATTGGGGAAAAAAGAAACTCTACAAGTCAGTTATGTTACCTAGCAAACATGAAATAATGAAGTTGTAGTTTGGGGCTATTTTATTATAAGACCTGCTTGTTCACCCAGCATGCATGATCAAGTCCCTGACTGTAAAACACAGGAATCTTCAGTCTCACGATGAGTTTCTATAACCACTTGTTCTCATAATAAGGCTTCCTGTCCTCATGAGTTTTTTGGTTTTTTTTTTTCCTTTGCGAGACTCTACAAACCTAACCACAAGGAACTTAAGTAAGAGGAACAGTTCTTGTCCTGCAAACTGCACTCTGTGCATTTGCACTGGCAAAAGTAGAATCTGCAAATCGTTATGGCTGTAGAGGCAGCAGTGGCCATGGCTGCAGCGTAGGTAGGAGGCATGCTGATGGTCGAGTAATACCCATCCTTATAATTAACAGTGTTTGCACTAGTGAAAAGTCTTACAGGCAGAGCAGTAGTTAATATACCCAAAGTATGATTTTCGCCCAGTTAAAATAGGAACAGATAGAAAATCTTACAAAGTCTCCAACAGTACCCTGCATGTTATTCTGGAATACATTTACTTCAGTGGCTCATGTCAATGATCCAAGTTCTTGTGTGTATTACAATTGCTAGGAGTGCTGTGCTCCAGGATGATGTTCAGCACTTTTCAGCACTTTTAGCAGGCCTTGGGAGGAATAATAAAAAAAGAAAAAAAAACCAACAAACACCACACCACCAAACTCTTTTTTCCTTGGTAAATCCTTGGTAAATGTGTGGGCACTTCTTTATTATTTAAATAGCTTTCAGATTGAGATGTCACATATGGTGGCCTCACTAGTACGTTCAACTTGTGCAGATGTAATCCTCATGCACTGCAAATTGTTTGCAACTGTAGTAGTAAGGAAGTCAAATTTAAGGAAGGCAAGTTACTACACTGAAAAGCAACTAGAGTTGGCTGCATTTTATGAGCTTGTATTTCTTGTTCAACCTTTTGGCTTTGGGCTTGGGGAGCTGGGAAATTGGGATTGTCAGCTTCAGCAAAACACTACCTTTAATTTAAATTTCTGAGCCTTTGAATATTATATTAACTTTTTAGATCTGATTTGTGGGTAAATTATTACAGGTGTCTTCAGATTATGAGTGAGTAGTGCCAGAAGCACCTTAACCCTGCTATCTCAGCAGGACCTCAGCTTTGAAGCAATGAAACAGAAGTTCACTGGAATCTTGCTCTTTTATAATTTTATTCTATCTTGTTTATCTTCCAGGTTGCATGCTAGCCGGTGTTGGTTTTTCCAAAGCAGTCCTCCTTTTGGCTGCTTGTTTAATAACCTTTACTTACCATCTCTGTATCATTTTAGGTTTTCAGCGTTTTGGTTCTGATTCAAGTAAGGTGAAAGAGGGTTATGTGAGCCACAGTTTGAGCTGTACAATATTTAAATTCAGGTGTACACTGTTTCAGGCAGTGTGGTGGAAAGAAACAAGTGATAGCATTGATGTAGTAGTAAAAGAAGGAAAATGAAGGCAAGTTCTGCTCACTACTTTTCATACTGTGTTCTATGGATTAGTTAACCTTTGCATGCAGTTTATATTGGATGTGATCACACAGTTTAAAGATCTTCACAAAAAAAGAGTAGCTGAGGTATACGTATATAAATTACTGCATGTATACTACATGTTGCATATATTTTTTTATTTTAACTTAATTTTTATTATTCATAGGATTTAGGTGATTATCGTAATGCAAATTGTTCATGTTCTCACATCACACCATTAATTACAGCACTTGTGTTTTATTCTTTGGATTTTCAGGAAAAAAAGACCTTTTTGTGTAAAAATAAATAAATCCTTTGTTGCAGTCTAGATCTCTTAAACTAATTTCCTCTAAAAGCGGTAAAATATGTACGACTAATTAAAATGAAGTGCCTTTCATCAGCTCATAATCCCTGCCGTTCCATTCAAATTTATTTAGAAATTCTTGTCCAAATAAAACATGCAAGTGTATAACCAGTCAAATATATCGGTATCTTTCAGTCTGAAACACTGCCAACTGCAGATTATATGGCATAAGACTTAAGGCAGTAAAGAAATCAAGGCAAATCCTTTTCTAGGGATCAGGATTGTAGGGACAAAGTTAAATAGCACTTCATATTACAGAGCTGGATTCTATACTGGTAAAAAAAAAAAAAGCTAAATTACAACATGATGTAGATATCAGTGTATTTGATTCTCCCATAAAACAAAAATAACTGAAAGAATGTAGTTTAAGCTTTCTAAAACTGTCTTAATATCCAAGATATGAATGAATTTGTTGAAGATGGACAGGAGTGAGTGAAATTGGGTGTTAAAATGGCGGTTTTAGTTCATCACTTTTTAATGGTGATTACTGTAATAGCTTCCATCAAGTTCTGTAGGTGAATCACAGAGATACCTTTAAGCAATAGCACATATCCAAGATTAAACCCAGGGATTGTGTTCATGAAGGTGTGCCTTTACTCTTTCCCACAGTCAACAAATTATACTGAAAAATCTCCTCTTGTGTTACAGTCACACTGTTTCCCCACCCAATGCAGATTCAGTGTAATTACCATTAATATACCTCTCTTTCTTCATAACTGAAATGCCACTTGCTTTTGAAGCTGGTGACTTTTAGCACCAATAGGTTCTCGTCATCGTTATGATTGGACTTAGACTTTGACCTGGACTGAAATCCAGCATTAACATGCTTCTAATATTATAGCCATTGTTGTTCAGTTTTAAAAACACAAATGTTAATGGGAAGTTGTACTTCCCCACTTTACCGAGCCTCCTCTCTGATGAGAAGGTGAAATGGTTCTTTGTGAGCTGTGATCACAAATTTGATTGTTTTGGTTCTGAAAGACAGTGTTCGCTTTTCTTAAAACTAAACTGCTTCTGATGGAAGGAAATGTTACTTACTTGCTTCCTCAACTAGGTGGTTTTCTCTGGAGGTTTCCCAGTAGCACCGTGATCAAACCTGCCATCCAGCTGGCAACGTGAAATAAGACAAGCTTGCAGTTCAGGGTGCTGTGGCTGCACACATAGCATGCAGCAGTTTAAAGGAGAGGATGAAAAAAAAAAAACCCAAGCAACTCCTGGGTCCCCACTGAGCTGTGGAAAACAGAATTGCCTCACTCAGGTTTTAAAACCTTAGTCTGAAAACAAAGCTCCATAATAATCTGTCTTTGGATGTGAAAGTGATTTGTATTTCCATAGAAACATCCTATGCAGACCGTGAGCCAGGTATATTAGATTATCCCAAACTAAACTGTCCTGTAAAGATTTTACAATAATTTTTTTCTTGTTTCAAACATGCCAGTTTTTCCTGGCTGAGCCTTTCTGGAAAAGGCACTGCCCATCTTATGTTTGGGAGCTGCTCTTGAGTGTTACAGTCTACTCCTGTAAAGAACCACTACGAGGAAGTTTCCCTCAGGCAAAAAGAGCCTGAAAATGTTTATTTTAGTGCTTTATGCTTAGAATTTTAGAAATCTGTAGGTGGAAATTCCCATGTGAAAAACTTAAAGCCCTTCAGAACTGAAAAAGAGGTGTCTTGTATTCATTTAGTTTGGAGTACAAAATAGTATTCATATGATATTTTTTTAAAATATCTTTTAATGTATTCAATGAATGGAGCCTCATCAGAATGCTTAGTGAAGAATTAAGGAGTTGCTTACAGATTTTCCCAGCAAGGATTAACATCTGACATAGTAGTGTCATTGCTTCAGCAACAATGGGATCCTTTATCTGCGCTTATGTATTATGTGCATTTTGGTTCTCCCTACAGACAGTGCTTTGTTTGTAAGGGCAGCCTAACTGGATCTGTGTGTATTAGCTTTACGGAAAAATGCAGATACCTGACAGGCGTAAAATGTAAAAAGTTAAGACAAGTGCATGATGAGAAGGTGCTGTATACAGTGACAACTAATGCTGCCGTGGTTAACTTTAGTTCCATGAAAGCTAAATACTCATTGATGGGGTGTGGACTCCAAAGTTAGTTTAGATTTTCATAAACAATTGAATTTTGTATGTAATTTGTAGTGACTATTAACTTCTGCAGTGTAAAGCCACTCGGACCTTTTGTTCTTCCGATATTTGGGATTAGTTTTCATTCATTAACCATGCCTTTTGAACACTCCAACCTCTTTATTCATCTGATGGATCATCAACATCCAGAATGTTAGAAATTCAGTGCATAACAATTGGCTTCTCTCCGGAATAGCTATTTTAGCAGTGCAAACAGAAGTTGAATGGCAGAACTGGGTCTTGCACTACTTCTGTCTGCATTTTGATTAGGCCAACAAGACCCGAGTTGTCTGTGTTATATATAGGCAGAGCTGAGGATGCAGGAGGGATCAAAGAGTTTGAATGGTGCTCTGGGGGACTTGGGAGGGGTGGACTAGCATGCCTGATGCCTGCTGGAGGAACCTGGGATCTATGGGAAGTTGGGATGAGAGAGACTGGCAGTGCTGGGAGCCATTGTTCTGGAAAATTCAGTCTGTATTGTGCCACGTGTGTATAGAGGGGTTGCTTGCAGGATTCCCAGTCAGGAGAATGCTTTGGTAACTGGGAGAGCATGTGTCCCAGTGTGAGCACTTGTGAGAGTTCAGTAGTCATCTGTGCTCCTTGCTCCAGATCATCTGCTTCCAGCATCTGCTTCCCTCCCTGCTGTGAACTTTCCTGATATTCATCTTTCCTTGCTGATTGCTGCAGGACCAACTGAAGGATGCCATCACCCCCAAGTGTGCCCTCCTGTTACAAAGGTGTAGTTTTAAGAGCTTATCATCATTTCTAGCACTGTGGAAATAGTGTGTTCCTGTAAATCTGTTATCAGAAAGGATTCAGAATCGGCTTTGGAACATTTTGAATGTTACTTGCCCTGTGGGGAGTTTATTGCAAGGGGATTTTCCTTTTACATTCATAGCTTGTAGGTGCAGTGATCTGAGAGGTGACGAATTCAAAATAGTTTAGAGGTTCCAAGTAAATTATGCAGGTGCTTGGAGTTCTCATCTGTAAGCAGTTAATATAAAAAATACTTCTGGTATATACTAGCGCCCACGGGCACAGTGAACACTAGTGGCATGTCTGTCACGAAGGGCAGTGCAGAGACTTTTGAACCACGATCAAGCTTAGCAGGACGTGCCCAGTTGTGGTGCAGTGCTCTGTGAAGCAGATGCTTTCATGACCTGAGCTAGTAGCTGTGCTACCAGGGCGGTGTGACCGGGCTAAAAACCACTGCCCTTGGCTAGGTCCCCTTGCCCAGCTGCGCTTGTACTGGGCTGGTGGTAGATCAGATAAATCCCTTCCTTTGCTCAGTAATTCTGAAATCTCCATGCTTTCTATTATTTCTTGTTTGTTTTTTACCTGATTTTCATTTGCTGTCTCTTTGCATCTATTGTTTCTTTTCCAAGCTGTCCTTACCAGCTTTTTTTCCACCTTCCAGGTAGAAGCAGATCTTTGACTCGTAGAGCCTATTTTTTACCCCATCTCCTTTTTTAAGCCTCTTCTTTTGTGGCTGAGTTCTTACCTGCTTCGGAGAACTTGTGCCATTAGTATGTACACACACGAGACGTTTGCATCTGGCTGGTCCTCTCTATACATGGTCCAACTGCTCTGGGGTCTCAGCAGACCTGTATCTTTGCTGGCCCCATGAGGCCAGAGGTTGGGGTCTTACAGGCTTGTGGAGCACAGGCACATGTAATATTTCTCCTTGATTTTCCAGGCGGAGGAGGAGAAATTCTGAGCTGAGCTACACTAGATACTACTGTCTCAGCTTGCTTGCAAGAATGGGAATAAGAAAGAGAATTCTTGCTCCCTACAGTCCAGTAGTTACTGTGGGTATCAAGCACAGTTTGATGAAGAATTAAGCACCAGGATACATTTTTCAGAGAGACTTCTGTCACGTGGACAGCACCCAGTTTCCTCGATTGAAGTGCCAAAACTGAAACTAGAATGGCAGTGACAGAGAACAGCCCTTGGTGAAAAACTCGTTTTAATAAAAAAAGCCCTTTAATGTCTCTTAACGATTTCTTTAAAATCATCCTTTCTACTAATTGATCTGTAACTTGGATTTTGTAAGTGCAGTTCCCAAAGGAAAGAAGACTCTGCAGGCAGGGTAATGGTGAGTGGTTTTGTATCTCCTCATTCTGCATCCTTTCGGTAACTTTGAAACCAGTGGTTGTTATCAGTCAAACTTTATAGAGGAGCATGAGTCTCACAATGTTCCTAATTTTTTGAAAATTCAAGGTAACTGGGTAGAGAGCAGTACATCCCAATAAAGCTGGACTGTTGTTAGAACTTAACCCTTAACAAATTTTGCAGAATTTTCATCTTTCTGTCCGTCTCTCACATCCTGACCCTGAAGATTTGGCCGTGTTAGCTCAGGTGTTTGCAGATTAGTACTACCTTCACCACGCATTTCAGCCCCATGGGAAGAGCTGGTGGTGTTACTCGAGGTATTTGTGGTTACCTTGTTAGCATCCCCAGCAGTGGGAGTGTGTAACTTTTTCATCAGAACACCAAACAGAATTCCCTTTCCTTCTTATCTACTGTCAGTTTGTGATTTGTGCATAAAAAATCTCTTGTTTGATTTCAGAAACGGAAAAGATCCCTGTAATGCGTGGACAGTGGTTTATTGATGGTACATGGCAACCTCTGGAAGAAGAAGAAAGTAACTTAATAGAACAGGAGCATCTCAACCGCTTTAAAGGCCAGCAGGTGCAAGAGAACTTTGATATGAAAGTATCAAAACCTGTTGACGGGAAGGGCGGTAAGATTGTTTAGATCACTATTCTTACAGTATGTTTTCTGGACAGTTGGGGTCTGGTTTTCTTAAGAAATAATGTGATCTGTACTGGTTCTGCACCCTACATAGTGAGGAACATTGTTACAGGCATCAGTTTGCTCTCCTGTTTTTCAGCGCATCTTGATGTTGCAGGATTTCCTGCTGCAGTGCATTTGATGAATGCTGCAAAAATTATATTCGTGGATAAAGTCCTTCTTCCCATTTTGCTTCACATTTCATATCTTTTAATTGTGTTTGCAATCGCACTTGCAAAACTGAAATCTCTTGGTGTGACAAGAAGAGTCAGTGCCCAAATGCAAACTGGTTATTAGCTCTCTGGCCAGCGTTCCTAGTTCTGCCCTAAAGGGAGTACCAGTTTTACAGATCACATTTCTTCTTCCATTCTTGTTCAGTCTGTGAATTCATTGAAGTAGTTTTCAGCTATAGTAAATCTTGGGCATTCATTCTGTTATGGAAGTCCTTATATTTTAATGACCAGGCTGAGGACATTCAGTTAGTGTTCCTGGGAGTCTGTCACATGCACTTCACATTTTTAAGAACAGCCTTCTGAAGTTACTGATCTGTTATTTAATGTACACAGTTGAATTGGTTGCTCAGGGTAAGTATAGCACAGTGAAAGATCAGTATTCTTGGCTTTGGCACTTCACTTCTGTTTGTTGGTTGTCCCTTGGTGAATAATCTACAAAGCAAGAGCTGCAAGTACAGAGGCTTCACAATATATTTTATTGTAGGGTTTTGGCTGTGTTATTTTTCATAAAGCAGCTTTATCTTAAACTAGTTAAACTACAACATTGTACAAAGCAGTTACACAGCGTAGGAATGGTTGTGTTTTGGCCATGAACATGGAGGAGTTCTTTTGTGTGAACTGCCTGAACACGCAACTAAAAGCTTGTTAATAAATTGGAAGCAAGGCAGTATTCAGGGTACTTCTATAATTACTGTAAGGAAAACCAGAATATCATTTCTTGACTTAAGGAGCTTTTTCAACAGTACAGAGAGTAGTGAAGTTTCTAATTCCCCTCAAAGCTAGTGAGGATTCTGTGAATATTTTTTTCTTCTATTTAAAAAAGACCTTTTCCTCTGGCCAAGTCTGCAGTACTTCTACAGTCTTCTGCTTTAACAGCTTTGTCAAGTAGGTGCATAAAATGGTGTGACCTCTTGAGCCACAGCACTGTGCCAGCACAACTGCCCTTTTGAAAGGCACTTTTACCTGTATTTCCGTGTGTTTGTAGTTATTTATTGTTCCAGTGTACTGGTACAAAGCTCAGCTTTGTTACTACAGCTGCAGCTCTGCTGTGAGTGCAGTGCTGTTTGTGGTAGGCTCGTATGCTTTTATAGGAAAAGCACATCTTTATGACTGCTGGGTGCTTCCAGCCTTTGGTAGCTTAACTTCTGATGGAAGGAAAGATGGCTTCATTTATACTTGGGTTCTCCTTAGCGAGTAAGGAAGAGAGGTCAGGGATTTTTAGAAATAGTCTGGTCTGTGGAGCAAAACTTTTCAGATTTGAGGTTGGTGAGATTGGGGAGAGTGCTGAGAAGGATATAATCCCTGATACTTATGAAAACATAAAAGATCAGAAAAAGGAATTCCAAATTCAGGCACCAGTGCCTTTTCTAAAACTGAAGTTAAAAAAAAAAAAAAAAGGCAAAGCAAAAAAAACATACCACAAAACAACCAAAACCCCAAGCTATGTATGGAGTCACTTCAAAATGGACCATGTGTCAAGACACCAGTAACTTTCAGTAGGGGTTGGTTTGGGATTTTTTTTGTGTAGTAATAGAGCTGCAGGAAAATTATGGCTAACAGTAAGTGTGAAAAGTGGTTTTCTCATTATAATATGCCTCTACATCCCTGATCAGCTGGCATCCCTGATTGCCATCTGCACATGGCACTGGGAGTTGCTTTACAATTTGCATTATTGCTGATGAAGTAAACACAATTAGTTGGGGAAGTGCTGAATTCAGTTTGTAGATGTCTTAAATGCTACAGATTGTTGAAATTGTATCCTGTATGAAACATATTTTGGTCCCATTGACGTTTACAGGTAGCTGTTAAGACTAGTGAAAGTGAATAGATCTGTAAATATCATTGGGAAGCTAAGTAACTCTTCACAATGCTATGATAAAGCACCGTAAATGAACAAAAAATAGCCATCTCCTCTAATTCCTCAGCAAAATTAATACAATCTGCTGTCATAGTCGCTTTCCTATTTTTCTTATACTTTAATAATTACTTTCTTACATGAATGTGCCAGTTGCCATCATGAATAGCAAAAAACCAGCTTGTCAACAAGCATCTTGTTGATACGCAGTAGACAAACCTGTCAGCTCTTGATGTGACCCCAGCCATGCTCTAAATGGTGGCAGGAGGCTGAGAAGTTAGGAGCAGCTTCCGCTTTGCTCGTGTTCTGGATAATTTTCTTTTATTGACTGCTATCTCGGGGTAACGTATGATATGCTGGAACTTAGTATCCAAGACTCAGTTGACAATATACATGCAGTTTAACCATACTTCTTTCTTTATTGTCCTCTGAAATCTTTTTGTGAAGGAAATGGAATTGCTAGCGAGTTTTCCAGGTGTTCAGCCCCTTCAACTTTTGAGCAGCCTGCCCAGTGCATTGCTGGCGATGGAATCACCCTCTTCAACCACAGGGCAGGTGATGCTGCTTCCCGTCTGTGTGTGGAGTCATCTGTACAGATGAGTCCGTCTTTGCAAAAACCGATAGTGAGCACTGTGTGCATTACCTGTGAAGGGTAACTGCTCAGCAAGCAGTGCCTGTCTTCTTTCCTCATGTCTCTAGTTTTGAGGTCCACGTTAGGAGAGTACACTTGCATCTAGAAAAGATTTCCCACTCCAGCGATTTGATTTATTAATTCTGCTTTTGGGTTGCAGCATGTTAACAGGGAAATAACTAAGCTTCATCCAGAGCTTTTGTTGATGATAAGATGTCTGTGAATAAATGCCCCATTATTAAACTCTTAATCCAAGCAAACCTGCCTCTGAAAGCGCAAAATATTTCAGAATAGGGGTCTCCAACCTGTGGCCTGTAAGTAATACAATGCCCACGCTACTTCCAGTGTCATTTGGGAGCATGTGAAGCTGTAGATGCTGACGATAACAGAAAGCACATGACAGTCTTTAGGTGAATGATGTTCTCAAGTCCTGTTTTCTATGGGGCAGCCTGGACACCACTGCTTCAGCAGGAGATCCCTCTGCTCATTTTAGAGCAGAGGGATGGTATTTTAGTTTTCATCCTTAAAAAGTATTTAATTTCATGCCTTGCAAAATGGGCTGCATTTATGGTTCCTGATGTTGCTGACTCCTGTTGATGCCTGATCATTTTCAGTGGTCGGCTGAGCTGTTGGTCTCAGCAGTGGCATGACTTTCTCAGGGATATTATTTGTTACGGCACAACACAGGGATGGGGCACTTTATTTCTTAGGGCTGTCCAAGCAGGTTAATGCAACCTTTAGATTTTCCATATCTAGTTGACCTGGATTTGTCTCCAAGAAGGTTATGTCCCATAGGAATTCAGAGACATGGTTCCCAGGTACCATAGCTCTATCTGCTGCTTACAGAAAGTCAAAATTTCTGAGATTTCTGGAGAGATACTTTGTTCTGAATGTGTTGGCATCTCTGAACACCTCCATCTACACTGACCAGTGAACTCTGAAGTGCGGCATGGACAGGAGGTGTTGGCATGTGACAGCTGACACCCCAGACCACCATGGACCAGGATGTGTCAGGAAGGGATGCTGTGGGCATGAGCCTCTCCCTTCACTGACTCTGCCTGAAGGTCTGCCTCCCGAGGTGCCCAAAACCAGGCCAGAGGAATGCTGCTGAAGTCCTGGTGCAAACAAATATTGCAAGGGCATCACCCATCTCCTCCATAGCTTGACCAGGCTCTATTTCACACCTCATCACACCAGAGTCTACTTTGATCCTGGCGAAATTCCATGTATGTTTTTTTCAGTTTAAATAGTTCACTTTATTGTTGATAAATACAGGAAAGGGCGTTACTATTCTGTCTTCTAAGTCAGAGTAACTGATACAGCTACAGGAGGAAACCACGCTTAGGGTGAGGAATTATTGGTTTGGCTGCGTTTGGACTGCACTGTTGTGAAACTGAATGTCAGCAGCCTGCGTTTGAATTAATGCAAATCACAAATTTTCACAAATGCAAATCTGCATATGGGCAGATTTCAGGAAGGCATCTTCTGGCTTGTCATTACATAAAGTAATTTTATTAATTTTTCTGAGCAGTTAGTCAGCACATTGTCATTTTATAGGTGTATTGAGGAGTAGAGCTTGGCATCTGCTGCTCAAGTCTACGCTAAAAACAGCTGACTGATGATACCTTAAACCCCTAAATGAGATGCTGCACTGCTGTAACAGTATATTTGGGCTTCCAGGTCTGATTTGTTGTTCTGCTGCGGTGTTGGTAGTTAGAGGGTTTGAGGCCCTCAAATTAATTTTTCTGGTACTTGGTTTTTTTCATCCAGGTAACACTAGGCTTTTTAATATATTGGCTTTGCTTGTCCTTCGTAAGAACAATTTGTTCTTCAAACTTATCATACATAAATTAGTATCAACACAAGATGCCAAGTGACATTTTCATGTAAATTCCTAGGTTCAAAATTTTGAATACTTGAATCAAACTTCAGCCCTTTAAATGTGGAAATATCAGGGGTGTTTATTTGATCACACTGCGAATGGGTTATACCCTTGTGCCTTTGGCAGAAATACTGGCCTTTCTTGTATTGTATTCACCCAGTGATTACACTCTACCATTCTACTACTGTAAAATAATTCTATAAATATTTCCGAGAAGAACCTAGGTTATAGCATGTGTTCTGTAAAACAGTATTTCAGTTGAAACCAATTTGAAGGGAATACCGTAATACCTTTTTAGCAGTTGATAAGCTTAAAACTTACAGAATAACGTAAGATTTAGAAACTGCTTTTTATGTGTACTGAGGCAGACAGTGAGTTCAGGATCTACCAAAAGTAGTCTGTTAAAGGAGCAGCATTCTCAAGAGATTTCATTAGTATCAAGTGCCATTGTAAGATAAAACAAGACTGTGAACTCAGATCACAGAAGATGCTTAAGGGTTCTCAGTCTAGATATTCTGCTAACAGTATTTAACCATAATAACGGCAGTGATGTTCCGACCAAGAGCTTCTTGATGGAGGGTCAAAGTCTCTGCTTCAGTGTTGACTTTTCTCTGTTGCTTTGTGGCCAGAGCCCTTATATGCCTTGCAGTGAGTTCCTCAAGCACAGAAGAGCTGTTAGCGGGCAGATGCCCACCGCTTCAAGTGCAGGGAGACGGTCAAGGATGGAGGAGCAGCTTTTGTCACAGTCAAACTTTCAGCTAGAGGTTTAATTTGTGAGACCCACAGCTGCCTGGGACATGGTAAAATTGCCTTCTGTCTAGTGGTGATGGTACCAAACAGCAGAGCAGGAACAGCAAGTGCTGAGCATGCTCCTGGGAGGTAGCAGGAGGTGATACTTCCCACTGCTCTAGGCTAGCCTGAGGGCTAGTTCCAATTCTTCCATTCAAGACCACTGAGCAGTGGTTCAAAGGGTACATCATTAAGTGGTCCCTGGTATAAATAATATCCTCTAACAGCTTTAATGTTTGCTATCTCTACCTTAAGAACACTTAGTTAGCTGTTGCTATCATAAATACAGTTGAGTACCTATCATCTGTTGCTCCATCATCTTTTTCAGGTATATTCATTTAACTGGGGTGAAGTGAAGCTGAAAGCTCAGTGTGTGTGATAGTAAGATAGGAAGAGACATAGTTCATTGTATTTGCACAGAGAAATAGATGCTCAAAATTCAGCTGGAAATTGCCTGAGCAACCTGATTCAAACTTGAAATTGGATCCAACTTAAAAGTTGACCCTGCCCTGTGTAGAGAGTTGGAGCAGATGAATCCCAGCAGTCCCTTTGACACAAATTACTCTGTGATTGTTGCAGCACAAAAAAGCTAGTAGGCTGCAACAAGGCTTTACCGTTGGTCAGATTCTACCAATGTGCTGTATCTCCTTCCTCCAGAGGTCAGAGCACACTGCTCCTCCTCCATCCAGTCCCCTCTCCCACACTCCTCAGGGCTATTTAACCACTTAGCAGGAATGAGCTACAGCTGCACATCATCCATGTCAATCAGCCCACTGCCGCTGAGGCATGGCCACAGCTGCATATCATCACTGCAAATCAACCCACTGCCTTCGTTCCTCTACATGTGATCAAGTCTATGATTCTGTGATAGATGATAGGAAATGTAGAAAAAATCTTGTGAGTCAGAATTATTTTTTTTTAATGCATTGATTTTGAAATGGCAGAAGTTTATTAGTTTTTCTTTTCAGAATTTCAGCATGGTCTTCTTAGATGCCAGAGAAACTAGAAAAGTTGCATTATGTTGTTTTGGTTTAGATTTCACATAATGTTTTCTCTCTTCATAAAAAGTTTATATAGATTTTTGTCCCAGCTGGCTGAATTAACCTGTGGATGGGAGAGTCATAGTCATAGCATCAGAGAGTCATGCAGATCAGGAGGGATCTCTGGAGACGGTCTGGTCCAGTCTCCCCGCTCAAAGCTGCGGTGTCGGTGAGAGTGGGTTGCTCAGGGTATTTCCAGTGGGATTTTGAATATTTCCTACAGTGGAGACTCCACAACCTCTCTGGGCAGTCTGTTCCAGTGTTTTACCATCCTCACAGTGAAAAACATTTTTTCTTATACTTCTCTTGAATTTCCTGTGTATATTCTTCTCGAGTGTTGTATTGCCACAGCTAGTAAGATACTTTACAGACTAAATTATTCCATCAAGTCCCAAGTACAGTAGCTACGAGCCTAAATTTCCTCTCCCTTAGAAAACTCATGTGCAATAGTAATATACCTCACTTGCATCTGTATTAAGGCACCTGCTGACAGAGCTGTTAGCTGAGGGTGTGAAGTGGCATGATCCTGGACCAGTGTTCCTGGCCAGTCAAAGCCGTTGACACAAGCGTGGAGTATCATTCATTTGTACTGGCCTAAGTTACTGGATCATGGAGTATTAACTACTCCTCGTGTTTGTAAGGGAAGATGTCATTCAGTTGCATTTCTCCCCACTCTCCAGCAAGCTAAATTATTTCAGGTAATTTCAGCTAAATTACTTTGTGGATTTAGAAGCCAGGCTGGAGCCTCTTGATTTCCCACTGGATTTAAACACACTCTCTTGGCTCTATCAGGTTTTTGAGGCTACAACGTTTTGAAATTAAAAGACTATTTGTGTGAGTGAGGGCCCACAGAGCAGTAACACAGAAGATGTAGATTTGTAGGACCTCGCTTTCAGTGTTGCTCAGGAACCCCCAAAGAAGCATAAAAGGTGTTCATCATCGTCATCAAGAGTCAGTACAAGTCCCCTCTTACATAAAAGTGGCAAAAGCAGCTTCTTCCTGCTCACGTAACTTTACCTGCTACTTAGCAGCAGCTTTCACTTACCTTAAAGTATCTCTTCTGTAATCACACAGCGCCAGTATTTAAAACCCTGAAAAATAATCTTTTGGATTGCTGTGCAATATTTTGGTATTCTCACGAGGAGTGAAATAAGACAATTGAAAGTCTAATGGAAGTTACAGGCTTGCCTTACCATCAAGGGGAAGCTCAGCAGCAAAGCGTGTGTGCTGTTGCATCGCTGTGAAGGCAGCTTCTTGAGGACTTAACAGGGTAACAGTAGGACATTTTGTCTAGTCTAACATAATAATGTTCTTAGACTCTTTGGGGAAAATAATGGAGCTGTGCTTAAAATTGAGTTGTGTTTTCAAATGTTTATTATATATGTAAGAAGGGTTACTGTGTTCTACACGATACCAAGTAGAGTGATTGTGCTTTTGTACACGTAAATGCAAAGGCACTCGGTGAATCTGATGATGCTGTGCCCCAGCTGTCTTTTACTAACACCTATAGCTGTGTTGTGGTGTCATAACTGTGTATGAAGAGTAAAGAAAGTGAATTTGGATAATGTGACCTAACGCTTTGGCTACAAAGCCAGGTTTTTAAGTGTACATAGATACAGAGAAATATACTTTTTCAGGAAATGTGACAACTTTTTTCTAAAAATGGTAATACTAATTTAAAAATTACATCCCTTTTAAAAATTTTACTTTGAAGCTCAGTGTTTTTACTTTTAGTTCTCCAGTACCTCCTTCCCTTCTCCCTCCCTTCTTTGTTCAAGTGGAGAGGACATAAGGAGAATTCAGATGCTGCATGTCTTAAGCGAAAGCATTCCCAAGGTACAGTAATTGTAGATTTCTTTTTTGTAGTACTCCTGACTTAGGAAGCTTTAGATTCTAGTTTGCTTATATCAGTTAAATGTGTTAGATTTACATGCTTCAAATTCTTGAGCTGTATTCATGCCATTTCCTTCAAAAGGGAAGGAAAAAGCATCATAATCTTAGAAGAAAAGTAGAAGCATTGTGAATCTTAGAGAAAAGTAGATGCTAACAGTATCATGCAGTAATCCTTATTATAATTATTTGTGACTGTGATGAAAACAGTACACATTTGTTTCTTACACTCTTTATATGTAGTTTGGCTTTTTTGATAAACTAAAAACTTTTTTAGTATCACAGCAGACCTAGTACAAGATAAATTATGTCAGAGAAGGAGTGGAGGGTTTATACTAGATAATATTTTGCTTGCCACTTTTTTTTGGTTAACACATGCATCGTTAATTTTATGTTATAAATTATTTTTACTGCAATTTTTGTATGAGTACTGGAATGAAATGAGACTTTGGACATACGATATAGAAAAGGGGAAGCTCTATAGAGCACATGATAAAGGGTGCTGTGTTGCAAGAAACAACTTTGAACTTTGCAGCAGCTGATGTGCACTTTTGTTTCAGAAAGTGGAAGTAGATCTTCCAGGAGCCATGAATGATTGCAGAAGGCTCAAAAGTATTTGTCACTGATCTTTCTCTGCCACTGCTAAAGCCAGTAGTGATTAAATTTTTACTGACTTCAGTGACGGGGGAACCAGACTTCTGAAAACTGCACCCTCAATTTAAAATTTAAATGCACATAGTAGTTTTAGAGTTCTTCTTGCCATACCATACATTCTTGTAGCTCTGGGAATATTATAAATGTTTGCCTTTTGACTTCCTTTAATTATATTTTTCTATAAGGATGTCCAAACAAAAATGTCTGGAATCAAAATGTTTAATAGTAAACCTTTTTCTGCCTCTTCTTGCACATGGAACTGAATTCTGTTAAAGGTAAATAAGTGCAACTACTGCCTTGAGCAGTAAGAAAGGACTTCTGCATTCTATTTTGTGGTTGCAACTTTGAAATTATTTTGGTTTTTTTCTCTTTTTCTCCAAATCATGTTCAGTTGTGGTGATGAATGTGTTTGCATTAAAAAATTAAAAGGAGATGCTTATGTAACAAAATAGTGACATCAATGAATTAAGAGGTGGTGAAGTGCAATATAAAAATGACAGCAATGTGAAACAGCTCTTTTTAATTAAGAGCAATAGCCTTTTTAATGGTTTTGTGTTTGTCTTTTAAGTAAATAAGAAAGGGTTTTAAAATCCACAGCTGTACATCCGGTTTATATAGCATAACTTCGGAGTTGTTTAAGAAAGGACAACAGCAGCCACATTATGTTCTCAGCTACCTGTATGATGTGGCAGGCTTTTGTGCAGAAACTACTGTTTAATGATTGCAGGAGAGACTAATTTAAAAATCCTTGAAAAAAAAGAGGGCAGAAAAGGTTTTTGGACAGTATGTATCCTTTCTCTGGTCTTTAGCCTGACTGGAATGACAGTGCCTTTGTGGCAGAGATGGAGGCAATATCAGCCCGTAGCACTTGAGAGACGCTTTCCTCTAGACTGATTTTGACTTGAGCATCGTCAGACTCTGGTAGAAGAGAGTCACCCTATGCTTTGGTTTGGGCAGGTGGGTGAAAGTATCAAGTGAAAAACCACCAGTGCTTACCTTAAAAGGTATTTAATTTTAAACTGTTGGCCCTGTGAAATGCCATGTTCAAGTGCCTGTCTGTCTGCACTTGATGCTGGAGGTTGGTGTTCAGCTCCTCAAGCACTTGAGCTGGGAGGATGTGTGCACTGGCAGTGCATGTGCAGTCTGCACATCCCCAGCTCCTCCATGCATTTTGTGCTACGAGCATAAAAAGTAGTGCAGACTTTCTGCTCCTCAGTTACTCTCCAGTTATTTTGACTCAAGGTGTGTTTCTGCAGTCTAATTGAGACCAGGTTCTTCAAGGTTTCGGGAATATGTATTCTGTATTTTTGTTTACTTCTTCATTTTTCATATTTAAGCTTTTTAGAGGGAATTTTCCCTCTGTGTTCCTCTATCTCAGTGAAGCTGGAGGTTTGTGTGATAGTAACCATTGCTTTCTTCAGGTGAAAGAATGCCTTTCTTGATCCCTCTCGCTTCCCCTATGCTTCTCTCCTTGTTCTTGCATGGCTTGCTCACTGCTGTCTAGCATCAGGCTGTCTTCCATCTTCAGTGGGGTACTCTGGGTGTCTGTCTTGGTTGGTATTCCTGAAAAATGTTGTATTTCTAGTTCCCAGCTGCAAAGGAAACCAAAATTGGTCTCATTTTCATGGGCTTGGCCTTCAGTCCCAAACTAGAAAGCTAAGCAGTGTGCAGAACACCTAGGGTTTTCTGCAACTGGGGAAGATGCACCTATGGAGACACCTGCTAAGAAAGCTGGGCATGTTACCAGTGTCAAAGAAGTAGTTCATGTGAAAACAAAGCTGCAAGAAGTCTAGTCCAGAGGGAGATGCCTGTCCCGTGGTTTTACAGGAGACCTTTCATCATCTGTGCCTGATGTTCGGTGATGCCATAGGCACAGTTATCTTGGTGAAGCTCAGCAACATTCTAGCCTGGTGCCCTGGAAAGAATCTGCAAATGTAGAAAGTGTGCTTCTGAAGGACCCAGAAGGCAGAGGAATGAACATGAAGAGCAATCCCCTGTGCCATACTCACTGCCTAATCTGAATTCTGCAACTTGGCTTCCTCAGTCACACTACGACATGCCTTGGTGACTTCCTGACACACTGTGACATCGCTTGATATGCAGAGCTCCTGAGTTGTCAGTTTGACCACCTCTACAGCATGCAAGAGTATATGGACAGTTACCATTTGTTCTGCAGAGAAAATGTAAATCGTGTTATCATCTCATCATCTTCAGGAAAACATAACTTTCTCTTCCTCATGCTCAGTTTCAAAACAGCAGTGGCAGCCCTTGTTATCCCATACCTGGAAAGCACAGTTTGCATATTTTGATTATTTTTTTTTTTAGGATGCTAATTTTCAGACTGCTGTCAAATCCTCTCCAAAGACACTTTTTTGTTCCCTGCCTCACTATTAACACACCCTGGGACTGTGAACCACAGCAGCTCCTTTTGGTTGGGCTCTTTGAGAGCCAAGAATGTCTTCACAGTCATCGGCACAGTGTTGACCCTCATTAAGATGTACCTTATTGCAGGGCAGTTTTTTTTACCTAAAGAGTATCTTCTGTGCATAATGACAGAGAAGCACTGTCTGTCTGTGCCTAGCTATGCATGCAGACGTGACTTGTGGATCATTTAGCCCTGTGACTGATCTCAGCTGGGCAGCTCTTCTCTCAGCTGGGTTTCTGCTGTGCAAATCTGCAAGGGTGTGCCATTTTTCTCTCCCCAGACATTGTCGTCACTGGGACAGATCCTTATGTAAGGATAGAGGAAGCACAACAGTAGCCACAAGCTGGGGTGTCACTCCTGTTTTTGAAGGGATATTCTTGCATGCCTGGAGCTCAGGGTAGTAGATTTTCCCTTATTAGGGGACTTCTGTTGTGCTGGTGGACATCCCATCTAGGGTCTGAGGATGAACAGACATCCCAATGTTTATATAAATTAAAAAAAGGGAAACAAAATCTCAACCTACCTCAGTAAGAGGGTGCTCTGGTCTGTGGAATGGGTGCATTGATCCTCAGGCAGACTTTTTAAGTACTGCATCCCATGGGATTTAAAAAGAGTGCCAAGGTGGAGCACCCAGCTTAGTTTGTCTTGACCCAGGTGATTCTTGTTAACTTTTAAAGGAATGTGTCTGCCCTGCTTGGTAAGATAGACACCCTGGAAGTGCTATCCAGACTTGTGCAAAATACTGAACTGGACTGCTGGTGCCTTTGAAATGTCCTGCAGCCACTGTGATTGAGTCTACCGCTGGTTTGGACTTTGTTCTGGAGTGTGCACATGGACAAGCACTCAAAAGCAAAGCAGTGAAGGTGATGGTAAACAAAACTTACTAAGACATGCAAAATAAAATGTAAACATGTCAATTAAAATGGCAAAATTTATCATCTTACTGGCAAATGGGTAGATTCTCTAAAAAGAATTGTCTATATGCGTGTTCTGGATTGTGCCACTTCCCTAAAATTCCTGATACTTTGTGGTTGAAGGAACACTGAGAAGCAAGGACAAAAAAACACTTTGTATTTTGTTTGTTGGTTGGGTTTTTTTTGTTTAATGGGTGCTGGGTAGAAAGGAAGGGTGTATAGGCTAGGTGCTGTAAAAAATGTATCTGGCCTTGAATGCAGTGTGTTACGTTGACAACACATGTCAGAGAGGTAAGTTACTCTGTTGTCAAGAGACAAGGAAGTTTGGTCCTACTGAAGGCTACTGGTAGTTTCATGTGGTGCCTGTGTTAACAGTAGACCAGATTTTTCAGCTTACCTTTTGAAGGCATTACTAAATATGCAGAGAAGTAGTGTTGGATGTTTCATTTGCAGTTCCTCAATGCTTGCATGCCTTGTAATTGATTTCAATGTGTCCTTCAGCTTAGGTGTTTTTGAAGAGCACCATAAGAGTAGAAGTTAGGAATTTGTTCTTCCCGAGTGAGAATAATTCATGCAGGGTGGGGAAAACCTGCTTCTTTCTGTATATTCTTTCCAACAGAGAGGCTGGACTTGATTCCAGAAAAAGTTCGAGGATTGCTTCTCCATCAGCTGCCTATTATGCCAGTGGTAATAAGTGACTCGGCCACAGGCCTCTCCATCTCTTCCTCTGCATGCTCTGGACCTTTAGCACAGTGCTTTCCAAAGGCATCAAACTTCCAGCCCTCCTCTGTCAGCTTCCCCAGGAACATACTCTGAGAGGGATTTTACAGAATGCAGGTGGAACAGCTCTTAAAGACCTGCTAGACAATGGAAGGCATAGAAAGTCTACATCAGTCATGGAATTGAGGATGGAGGAGATTGGAGAGTCATCTGCAAGGAGGTCCCTTGCCTTTGCCACTAGACTACAGTGCCAGTCTCAGGACACCACAGTCTCTCTTGCGTTGTCTCCAAGCGTGAAAGAGGAAGTTTTTTCTGGAAATTTCCTTTTCCAGTTCTAAATTGAGATTACTGGATGTGGACTCATCTCTGCACCTGCAGGGCTGCTCATGAAAACATGTTCATTGAGTTCTTAGTAGGTTGCTTCTTGCTCTGGCCAGTCATTACTCTAAGCTGACATGTCTGCTCTTCAAAGGCAGGCTTACTTCCTTTCCTGTTCTTGGTCTGTCAGTATAAAACAGTCATACAGTTCTAGTTATTTTTTGGGAATCAGTTGTTTATTATGAAGTAATCCTTTTCTAATCCCCTTGTTTCTTACAGACTTCATTTAGTTTTTCATTGGACTACATCAGGTCTCTCTGCGTTAGCAAAGAAGCAAAAAATAGTACAGGTCACAACATCTAGTTTAACATGGCTGGTTCGTACAGTTGCAGAGTTAAAAGATGAAATCATGATGGCTCAGGCTTTCTCAGAATGTTTTTAGAAGAGTATAAAAAATTCAGTTGAGTGGCTTGAAATAGAGGACAGGTTAGAACTCCACTTTTAAGGGGAAAAACCCCAAACCCAGAACAACCCCTCTGGGTGTTTTCCATGACTTTGAACTTTTTTAGCAAGACCAGTGACAGTTAAGAACACTTTTTGTTACAGGGCATTTGCTGTTGTCAGCTCTCCAAATGTTGCATATCCCACCTTAGACCAGACCTAAGCAGCAGATTTCCAAATTTAGGTGAAATCCAAATTCCTAGTAATACAGCTGTGGTACTGCTTTGCTCATGCAAGCTCCAAACATTAGATGAGAGATTCTGATTTGCATTATAACATGCCTGCTGTCCTTGGTCCCGACAATCAGGCAGTGTGTCATGAGGTTGGTCCCAGAGTTCAATCAGTTCCAAATCTGGAAAACACAATAACTGCGCAAAAATCACTAGAGCTCTTAGTGGTTTTTGAAAGAGCTAGATTCTGTTCTGTTCCAGAAATTACCCATTCAGAGGCTTTCTCATTAAACTGCATTTCCAGCTCTTAAATATTTCTGAAAGAAATGCAATGGAGCCTTGTAGTAATGGAGCCTTGAAAGCCTCTGTGCTGCTGCAGAGGACAGTCAAAGCCAGGGATCTGGCTGTACAGACACAGGAGAGAGAAGACAGCAGTGAAATTGCTCTTTTTCTAGTGATGACACTGCGTGGGGCAGCCACCTGGTCATCACACCAACCTGCAATATTTTAGGATGCATTGCCCTGCTCCCCTGTTTTTTTGTTTTCAGCTAAGGCAATGTTTTAGAAACCTACCATCCCAAAATGAGAGTGGGAGGAGAATGATGTGAAATGTCCTTAGAGGCGGTCTGCCAACTGCTGCTTGTCCTGGTCAGATTAATCCTAAATGTAAAAACTTCTTAAGGTAAGAAGTAATACAGATTGAGGTATAATGGAGCTCTAGATTTTAACCTGTATGTAAATTACCCTTCTTTCTCTCTCTCTTTCTCTCTCTCTCTGTTTGAAGAGGCTTTTTTTTTTCCCCTCTTACCCATCTAAATTAAATGTTGTTCCTTTTTGCTGCAGCTTTTCATAGTCTAAAGTTGAGTCGCAAGCATGTGGACTGGCACAGTGTGGATGAAGTGTATCTTTACAGTGATGCAACAACATCTAAAATTGCAAGAACTGTTACACAAAAGTTGGGGTTTTCCAAAGGTAATATTTCTCAGAGTTTGTAAAGAATATTGTAAATACTGGTATTTTAAGTTTGTTACTTTAATGCTAGAGGGATATTTCAAGTTTGAAGTTTTAATGTAACTAGGCCACTTCGGCCATTGCAGTTTTTACGGAACAGTATATGAGGGTCCTTAGATCGTTGCACATAATTGTAACTAGATGTACATAGGCTATGACTGACTTCTATGACTTTTTTTTTTTTTTTTGATGTAGCAGTTACCATTATGTAATAAGTGTATGAAAATACTATAGTGGCTGAGTCCAGCAGCTACAATATAAGAATTACAGTTCCCTTTGCAACCTTTACCACTGCATACTTGCAGACTGTGATGCATTCCTGAAGTACATGATCATACCTTCCCCTCTCCCCACCTCTTGCCTGTTTTTCCATGCATTAAACAGACATATGAACTGAGAGGAGGGATGAAGCGTTTAGACAGAAATTGTTTGCAGTAGGAATCCAGGCTCATTTAATCTTAAAACAACCAGTCATAAAGCCACCAAGGCTGAGATAGTTGGAAGAGGGGATGGTCTCTCAAGCAAAAGGCAGGTTATTGCCAACCTAGAAAACTGGAACTTGTCCTCCCTGTCATGGTGCTCCTAATCACTGCTGGACAACTACAAACACAAGAACATACGCATCTGTTTTGTTCCTTAGTCTCTAAAGAGACAAGATCAGCTAAGAGGTTTGGCTTTAATCTCCATACCTCTGTCCTGTAATTAATGCCCTCTTGCCCCACAGGGCTCTTGGGTGGATACTTATTTAATGTTTGCCAAAATCTAGTATAATTCAGTGCTTCGGTTCCAGAGGAAATGAATTATTCTGTATCCAGAACATGATTTGGATAGCGTGTAATAAATAGTAAGAACTGTCCCAAACAATTTGGTGGAAGAAATATCAAATAGAAGCCCACTTGGAAAACAAAGCCTGCCCTGTGTTTTACAGCCCTTAGTGGTTTTGGAGTGTTTTCCCCCTCCTTTAAAACGAGCAGTTTGTTCCAGGTTTTGTGGTGGGGAATATTGCTGCCTTCGCCTGCTTGCCCATCTGAAGGGGTTGCTGGGCTGACAAAGAGCTAGTGCTCATGCAAGGCTGTGGTCCTCTCTGTGGGTCTGTCACTAGAGGGGGATGGAGACACACTGTGCCAGTGGGTTTCTCGAGCCATCAGCACTGCAGTGGGAGAATACCCATATTTGCCCTGGGTAATTGATTTTGGTTTGGCCACTGAACTGGAGAATGAGTGGCAATATTTGAGATTGGATCAGCTTGAAACAAAACACAGGCTTTGCTTGTCAAAATGAAAAACTGTAAAGCTTTTCAACCAGCTCTCTTAATTGGGTCAGAGAGTGACACTGCTTACCAGTTTTGTGGCAAGATCATCTCCGTGATGCTTTCATGCTGTGGGAATAAGATGGAGATATAAGGAAGTTTAATGATTGAGACACATGGAAGAAGGGTATTGTGTTGTAAAAGTGGATGGGCAATTACACAACTGTTTTCTAAAAAGTTATTTTTCAAGACATTTCTGAAATTAGTTATCTTTACAGCGGAAATAGCCTACTAATATGTTGACTGATAAAACTACTGTCACCTAGTTGCTCAAATCTCTCAGGAGTTTAAAATTGCAGATATTAAAAAATAAGTGCTATTTCTTTATGTATAATCTTATTTTCCAAATACTTTAATGTATTGGTCTGAGAAAAGTCAAACTTCTGTCAACACATAAGGCTGTTGCACGTTACAGAATGTAACTGATCTAGGATAATGTTTTTTCTACAGCTTCAAGTAGTGGGACAAGGCTACACAGAGGCTATGTAGAAGAAGCTACATTAGAAGACAAGCCACCACAAACTAGTCACATTGTGTTTGTTGTGCATGGTATTGGGCAGAAAATGGACCAAGGAAGGATCATCAAAAATACAGCTATGTGAGTGCTTTGTAATGTTTGCAGTACAAAGTCTGGCCTGAATATAAGGCTGCCGTTATAAATGACAGCAGACCCTTTGCTTTAAGCTGTGTCTTTTCCTGTTCCCTTCTCCTCCTCTTCCCAAGTCATTAGTCTTTATATTGTGGGTACACTGCTTTCTATGTTAAATTGGACGTATGGACTTAGTGAGAGCTGCTGCAAGCAGAAGAGTCAAGATATGTTCTGTTTTCGTTACCAGCACTTGCGACTTTCGGGGGACTGGCCTCTGAATTTCTAGTACCTGTGGTCGATGACTTTGCTGAGCGGGAAGAGATTTTTCATTTGGTCAAAATTGAGGGGAATCTCCATTGTTCCTGGTGGTTGTGAGAATAGTGGGCAAGTGAAGTGCATACTGGTAAGAGAGGGGAAATGGGGAGCTAGTGGGAATGTTGGCTTTCCTAACAGGACAAGGTTACTTCATGCAGTTGGAAGCTATTGCTGTGAGACTGCTCATGGAGTTCTCTGCATAGATGCCAGTTGAAAAGTAAAACATGAGTGAAAGCTTACTGGATCTTTTCCTTGAGTCTTTTGTGAAGACTGGTTTGCAAATGGCTTTTGATTTGACACCTGAGCTAACTCAGAAGGCCAGCTAGGGTGCTGGTGAACAGGAAGAGAAACTCCTGAGCTATTGAGAATGCTGTACCTGAAAAGATATTTTTTTTTAATATTAAAAGAAATTGTAAAGTTGTGGTGACAGTATTGTGAGGGACGAGGTGGTGTAGAGGAATGCTTCATTAGCTAAAAGAAGAGCCTAAAAAAGTGTGAATTGCAGGTCTGTATTGCACAGATGGTTTAGTATATGTGTCCCAAATAGTTCCACGTTCCATCAAAGTTGACAGAAATAGTGGCATACCCAGTGGCTCCTGTGAAAGTATGCGGGGAGCTGGGATTGCGGATTTCGTGGTAAGAGCTTTGTGAACATCCCTTTAAATCCCGAATAGCAGTGCAGGTTGGTGCTGACATGCTGGAGCTCTGGTGTGTACCATCATGTCAGCAGGCTCTTGTGTTCAGCTCATTGTTCCACTTCAGTGTCCACAGGTGTGGTAGAGTTAGACCTCTTGATTTCATTGTTGTGGCATTTGCATCTCCAAGCAGCAACCTGCTACTCCTCCCCTTGTTCTGGCACTACACTAACAGCAGCAAGAAATACACACTTCAACCTTGGAATTTTCTGGTTTTTCTTTTTCCCTACCCCATTTTCCCTTGAACATGCATACAGGGGTTGTATGGGTGGATTAACTTTGACTGAGGACACAGTGCATAGGTGTTCATTCTGTAAAAAGTCCTGCTTTAATTGGCAGCCTGTTACGTGAAAACTTTTATCTAAATGGGAAGCAAGGCTTTTTGTGCTTCAGTAAGTCTTGCTCATATCCTCAAGAAATAGCAGGCAATATTGCTAGCCTTTTAAGATGCTAACTATTGGCATCATGATGTATTCTGTACAGGATCTGCAAATGAAAGCATCATTTTAGATTGAAGTGTGTGTCTCTTTTTTTTCTTTTTTTTTCTTTTTAAATAGCTTAAAAAACTTACCAGTGAGGAACATCCCATATGTTCTAGGAGGAGATTTTAGAAGAAATGTCTGCCAGACCAGCATAATGGCAGCTCTCATAAGTCATCCTAGCACTTTCTGTTAGCACCTTCATCCACGATATTGGGGGGGGGTGGGGTGTTGGGTTTTTTTACATTCTTTTGCATTAGGAACACAGAGAGTCAAATGTTGAAGTGTTGCCTTTTTAAAGATGGTAAGATGGGTTAGGATAAATGTTTTCTGACCATTCCCATTCTAAAGTAGACGCTAAGGAGAAAGACTTCAGTGTTTTCTTGCTTTTAAATGCACATTCCTCATAGGAAACCTGTAGTTGCAGTCATGCTCAATCTGTAACTTAAGCCATAGGTCTGCCCCATCTGTGTCACCACTCTTTTCTTTCCTCCTCATATCTGGTACCACCAGCAGATGTAGAAGTCACCATTGGCCCTCAGAGTTGTCTTGGGGTGCATGTAGCTTTGAAGGACTTGGATGTCACTTGTGATATACATATGCTGGAGTGGGAACCTTGGGGTAGGCGTTCCTTAGAAATAGAAAGTTGCCTTCGGTTTAGGCCACAGCACATCTGTGTGTTCAGGGTATGTTCCTCCAGTGCCACCAGTCCTCTCTGTGGACTGTGGGACACCGATGGGGAGAGAACAGAGATGAGGCAGGTTGGGTAAGCCAAACTCCTTGCATTTTTTGTATGGTATTTGGAGGGGACTCTGGAATCTGCAGAGGAGAACAGTTGTTCAAGTGCCTTCCTTTTCTGCATCCACAAAAAAAAACCCTCTTGTGCATTTTTTCTTTGCCACATATATTTATTGTTGCTTCTTTTGGGGTTCATTCTGCCCTGGGATAATGCTTGTATTTATTTCATCCTGTGTGAGTGCAACGCTTCAGTTCATAGCACAAAAATGTAGCCTCATTTGAACAAGTGGTCCTGAAAGAAATAAAAAGTGCAGAAATACAGCTTATAACCCAGATATGGAATACTCTGTCTGTAACCCAGGCCAGTGAGAGACCCTACCAGAGCTCATCCGATATGCTCTGTCCTCACGTTACTGCCTTGAGAGGAAATTGGTGCAGCTCATGTGATGTATCAGCATCATTAGGTAGATCCTGTTGGTTACAGAGGTGAAAACAGAACTCTTCTTCCAGGGTAATTTAAAATTATATGAGCTAATTTCATTAAGGAATGGAGTTCAATCTAATCATTAATGTCGTTGGATGCTGTGGTCACAGGATGTCCTGTAAGTAGGTGGATGGAAAAGGTGCTTTTATCGATGCTTGAATGAACAGGTCTTTGGTAGATGTGACATAATTTTATTTCTTCACGGCGTAGTTAAACACATTTATTAGCTAAATGTAGCACGGCAGCTGGTACAACAAGCTGCTCCTGTCAGTGCTGATATTAACTGCAGAACTCATCTGGGAAGAGACAGTACCTCCTCCAGGCTGGAACAGTGATTCAGCTGACCTAACGTGAATAGAATAATGTACTGTGAGCCACTTCGGTAGCACAGGGATGAATATTTAAGGAAGAAGATGGTATATTCAGTATTTTGGTGTAATAGAAACTTAAGATATTGTGGCATACTGTACTTCATTGGAGGGTTTTTTTATTTGCCATCAGGTGCAGTATTCTGACATTATTAGGTTTCTGATAAGGCACAATGTTAACCTAAAAAAATATCATTTGGGGATATCCTTTTGTTTTACTGTGCACACTTTTCTATTGTTATTTGGAACATTTTTTCACTGGAGCCTAACCTCTGATTTTGTTGAATTTGTGCATCTAGATTGGGGGTGGGGAGGGGTGTCCTTATACATATGAAATAGAATTTAGGAATGTTACTGTCCATGTTTCCAACATGCTCTACAAAAAAATCCTATTGTTTTACCTAACTTGGGTAAAGGTCAGACCTTTAGGCTGACCACCTAAATTTCATCAGCTCCTGTGCTTGAAAATTGAATGAAGTAACTGTTCTGTGTATTTTCATAATAGCTGTAATGTTGTGATGCTTCTTGGCTGCTGTTGCCCTAAAGGTGGTATCTGTCTGCCTCTGTCTGAATCTTCTGTTTTGATTCGAAAATTGTATTTGTCTGTGCTGCTGCTCATAGTCAAAAAATTGCTGTCTGCACAAGCAGCAGCATCTTGGTGTTCCGTAATCACCAATTACAGTTTTATTGCCAGTCCCATTAGAAAGCATTTTAATTGCGGATTATCATTATAACAACTACTTCAGAATAGCCGTTTTGGTAAATTTCCAGTGGTATGTATGCAAGCCCTTACAGAGTGCAGAGCCTCTCGGAGACCTTTCAGTGTATTAAATATGTGCTGCTGCAATCCTAAATCAAGATTTCCTGTAAAATTTTTCCTATAGTTTTTAGTTTTTCAGATATGTGGTAGTTTTGCTTATTTTCCATGTAAACGCTTGCATTGCATTAAATACATACTACATGCTTGTTTTTCATTCTTCAGTGCTGGTAATATTTCTGAAATTAAGTATCCAAATGGTAAAAATTGTGTTCCAGGTTTCAACTTGAGTTTGTCTTGCAAGCTTAATGAGAAGTTCAGCCCAAGAGGTAAAAGGTGATAGTTAGGACATTAAATACTTTCATAAGAGCTTGTTTTGCGTACGTTTATAGTTATCTAACACATGACTGCATATTGGACAGGAGCTGTAACAGCTTGTTTAGCACTTAGATGTATCTCTGGATCTGTTCTCACGCCCATCCTCCCCCCAGCCCTCATTTCTGCCCTTTCCTTGCCCGCACCAGCAGGACTATCTGTATGGTCCCATTGTAAACTGGATCACTACAGCTGGTCTGAAAAACTGGAACCCTGTCTGGAAGATAGGAGTGAGTGGCAAGGAGGCAGGGGGATGTCAACGGGAATGGGGAATGCCTGATCTGCTTTATGCCAAAGGCAACATCTCACTGTGAAGGGCAAGCTTGCCTGCCATTTGGGAAGCAGTATTGGAGAGGGAGGCACTCACACTTGAAGCACTTGGATCTCCACAGGCTTGTCTCGGGGATCCTGTAACCAACTAACCAGAAGCTTGAGTTCCTTTGATCATGCAGCATCCCATTATTCTCCAGAAGGATGGAGTGTGAATCATGATCATGCTTACTTTGCATCCTAGAATGTCCATCTTTCTTCTGAAGTAAAATTGAGTCTGCATATGTTACAGAGCAGCAGTCTTAATGTGTCTGGTCTGAGAGCAGATAAATCCCTGAAGAACAGTGGCAGAAGATACTTGTGTCTTGCAGTTGCTCTTTGAAATCCTCCTTGAGCAAGACCTGAGTTGCTGTTTCTGCGGTGCAGCTAAGCTGTTGAAAACAGCCTCCTTTTCATTTCCTCTGGCTTGAACAGATCTCAGTTTTTATCACTCGTGCCTGCTACTCTCACTTCAACTTACCAAATTTAGCTCTAGCCAGCCCTGAGTTTCCTCAATATCTCATGGTATTGTTTCCTCAAAGAGTCAGTGAGTGCTGCCCTCCGTTTGAGGGCACTCAGGGTGGTGAAAGCAGTTGAGGAATGCTTTAGAGCATAATTGACCAGTTGTGTGACCAAAATCCAGGAATGGATCCACACAGCTTTGCAGGCAGTAAACAAGAGTGTAGGGGTTTTTTGTGGGGACATCCCATTGCCCTGGCTCTTAAATCAAGAGTTCAGAGTAAGAAGTTGGCTAGTGTAATGGTTTTCAAATTAAAGACCATTCCCTTTTTCTTGGCTATGGATCATCTGGCAGAAGAGAGTCTGCAAAGATGACTTGGGAATAAAATGAGTAACATCTTCAAGCCTTCAGGCATTTTGCTCTGTTACTAGCTCTCAAGGACATTTTATAAAATTTGTGAACTAGCTGAAGCTAACTTGGTTTGCAGCTCACCAGTTTTTAATGTAGTGTTTGTGACTACTACAAAAGAGTAAAATTAGTAGCCTAAGATTAAAAAAACTACAGCAATAATCCTAAATATGTTAACGTATTTGTGGAATATACGTGCTTAAGCAAGGATGTATACCTGTGAAAATACAGGTTTATTATTTATTGGTTTAATCAGAGAAAGGCAGCCAAGCACATTTTATTTATGGTGAGTCTCAAAGTACCTATTTTCAGGCCATTACTTCTTGCATGGAAAATAGCAATATGTCAAAATGCTTTCTAAGAGATGTGCTGCATCTGCACCTAGATGATTTTTTTTTTTTCCCCTTAGGAAAATCATGAGTTGTAGTTGTTACCATGTCTTTCAATATATAGATTGAAGTAATTGTTGCTCTGGGGTCAGTATTTCACCATTCGTTTGTATTGGAAAGGAGAAGAATTCTCTGCCTGTTTAGATGGGAATTTATTACTTCAGTTGGTCTTATTTTAGCAAGTGAGTAGAGAGACTTGCTATCTAATAAAATAGCTCATAATACTTATTTTTAAAAAGCCAGAAGAAGGAAAAGAAGAAAGCACCTTTATAGCAGAACAGGTAAGTGTGTGTATAGCAGGTATATATGCTGAGGTTTAGCATGTGAGCGTAGCCACATTGCTTGGCAATTATACCACAATTGTATTTAGAATTTATAGTGTCAAAGTGTTGCTCAGAATCAGTAGGAGATGTTGTATGGTGCCATTCGCTGTAAATGAGATGTGTTGCACTGGGAGTTGTTCTGCTGGTGTGTTTTCAGTGCCTCCATGATTCTTGTGATCAGGAAAGTGGTGTGACATTGCTGCTGTAAAATAATGAAAGAGGAAAAAATTGCACCTCTGACAGTATTTGGCTAGTAACACTGAACTGGATTGCCTCCAAAAGTTTAGTGGAAGGCATAAAAATTAAATGTTTTGGTAACTACATGGTTTGTAATCTGCAAAACTTCAGTCAGCAGTTATTAACCAGCTTCATAAGGTCAGTGCGCAGTGCAGTGAGTCGTAGTGGAGGGGCACACCCGAAACACCAAGAAATGCAACTGCAGCATATTTGATTTTACATCAGTGAGGTGGTAATTAAAATTCATTGAAACAGACCTTTTGTGCGCTTCTACCAGAATGTATTTTGCAAGGCGTAAGGAAGGTGCATGCAGAGTTGGGTTTTGGTTTTCTAATGTAACTGAGTGCTTTTGAATGTTTATCCATAATCATTCTAGCAGAAGCTTCGGACTATTCTGCCAGAGGCGGGGCCATGTCTGGACAACCTCAGCTGACGTCAGGGGGAACCCTCTAGATCGGAGTAAAATCAGGTTTTGCATTTCACAAAATTTGGATAAGGACACAAAGCTGGCACAGCTTTGAGGAGGGGAGACTGGAAGCTTTTGCCAAAAGCTTTGGCAGAATTGCTAGACTACGCTGTTTTTTCCCAACTCAGATATCTAGCTTCAGAAAGGAGACTTACAGTTAAAAAAAAGTCCTCTGTGTCAGTTTGCCTGTAAGTAGCTTTAGTAAGATCTGGACCCTTCTGAACAGGAAGAAGCCCTGTAGCTGTCATGTTTGAAGATGAGGATGTCAGTAGCTCTCTTCATAATGTTTACAGCTGCTACTGATGTGTAAATAGTTTGGGTAGTTTTCCCTGAACTGTTAGAACCAGGTTATTTACCGGTTCCTTCACTTAAAGTAGTTGTTGCCTTGTAGAATTTTGTGCTTTATTCATCTAGCGTTTCTATGCTTTTAAGCTTAGCAGCTTTAGATTGCTGCTTGGTTGGTCTCCTGCTAAACTTGTTTCTGAATCATCTTAGTTGGCCACCGTCCTTCATGCAGAGAAGGTTAAGCTCATTTGGCAATACCAAGGAATTGTTAGCATTTCCAAAGAATATTCATTTACATTTTAGGTCCCTGCATTTCCTTGTACTAGTAACCCTCTGATTTGTTCAGACAGGTGCGTTCCTCTTTTGTTTTGATTACTTAGGGACTCCAGGAATGTTGGTGTCTTTACTGAATTTTTATCTTCTTGAGAATCTAGAAATTCCATGTGGTTGAAGTTGGGCTCTCAGATAAGTGTCCCTAGAGGCATGTTTGTGCAGGGTCGTGATGGGGAGGGTTGTTCTGTGCTTTGCAAAGCTGGGTCAGATCAGGCCGTACATCAACCCTGATTTCAACAGATCCTCTTGCTGATTTCTGCTTTACTTAAACCTTTGACATCTTGTTGGACTAGAGACTAGGAGATTAGGAGTGCAATCAAACCAGGCTTTAAAAGCAGAGGTGCTGATTTGTTGCATTTCTTGGCTGTTTGGTCAGGCCATCGGTAACTGCTTTGGAAGAAAGGGTGTAAAGGAGGCTTCCTCTTCCCCAGAAAGCAGGTGTCAGTTATAGAGAAGTGTTTTGACCGCCTGCTTCTGAAATTTGGTACATCCTTGATCTGCTTTTTGAGTAGCAAAATGGGCTTTTCATTTCCCTGGAGAAAAAAACATAATGTTTTTGCAAGGTGTTGGCTTTTGTACCCCTTCTTCACAGAAGTGTGTTTTTCTCTTGCTGTGCAGCCGGTAAGGCTGAAGTAAAAAGATGGAAGGTATTTTGCCCAAAGCCACCATGACATACCTCTGCAGCCCTCAGGAGCTGCTGGTGGTGCCTGAAATTCATCTCTGTGTTTGTTCCACCAGACACTGGCTTCCAGCTCTTCTGCACAGCCTAAATCCCGCTAGTGAGCTGCGGCTGAATGGGGCAACAGCTACACAGAGAGATTAAGAGCAAATTTTGTGCAGGAGAACAAGAGAGCAAACATCACGGAGGAGCTTTGGGCAGCTCCTGGCTTCATCTTGCAGCTGCCTGCTGTGTGCTGCTGGCTTTGTTTTAAAGGGGGCTGAAACTAAGACAGGAGTTTGGCAGAGTTGTCTGTGTAGTGCTAATGCTGTGTTGGTGCAGACACTGCTCATCAAATGGAGCAGCTTAAGTGATTACTGTCTCAGGTGCTAGCAGTGATTTAGGCTAAACTGTCTCATTTCTATTGAAGAACAGAGGAGCATTAATATATTCAAGGAAAGTGGCTCAGCTAGGGGGTTAAACTTACAAAACCGTATATGGACTGGTAGAAGTGCAGATGGGGGATTAATGTCATCATGCCTTTGGTTGTAGCAATCATTAAAAGGGATTTGCTTTGAAAATAGAAGAAAAAAAAAAAGTTGGAACTCTGGGGTTTGCCTCAGAAATAAAAAACCCTCTGATGCTTGCAACTGGGAACCAGCTGCTGGAAACCCAGCAGTGCTGACCCTTGGCTGGAGCTAGTTTGTCGTGCTCATCTTTAAAAATGCTAATACTATTGGGAGCCAAGATTAATGTAAAGGAACAAAAGGAAAATATAATGCTTTCTCAGTGTGGTTGCTGATTTTGATAGAATGAATGGGTATTATACTATCTTGTATCATTTCATGCTGGGTTTCATTTTTTACGGATGGGTCTTTTATACAACACAAGTAAAATAGCATTTTTAAAAGAGTGTTAACATACTGTTATTCCCCTTGCCCTCCAGCAACAGAGAAGGTCAGATGTACTTTGGGGTTGAGGTACTTTTGGGTTTTTTTCACATCCCTTGAGAGAGGTGCATCAATGTTCATGTTCAGATATGCTTTAAAAATACGAAGTCTTTTAAAAGGACTGTTAGCCTCTCCAAGTTGAAACACCAGTAAGTGATCCTGTTTCTCACTTCAGAGCTCTCAAGCCTTCTCAGTTGCTATGTGAAATTAAAATAAAATTCTGACCTTTCAAGCAATATTTTTTATATTTTATTTCTGTTTAAAAGCACTGAATTGTCTTCCTTACATAGTCCAAATGGTTGATTTCAGTGGATTCAGGATTTCAAGGCAGTGGTAAAATTCTTAATTTTCAGTGACATCCTACCCCAAACCCCCCAGACTTAACAGATACCTTTCAACTGAATTTAAGTGGTTTATGTTAAGCCCATAGTGCAATATATTTAAAGGTTTTTAAACTGTTTAGAGCATGTAATACACAGAATTTTCCATTATATGACAGTTTAAGTACTTTATAACAGAAACAGGAGGTTGAGGTAATTACCTATGTTAGTAAGCAGGTATTGCATACTTGAATAGTAGTAATGCAATAAATGTGTTGTTGCTGGATGCATTAGCTTTATTTGATAAGACCACCAACAGTAGTCTTTACAGGAACATGTTCTTTTTTTTTTTTTCTTTGTTATAGCATGCGAGATACTGCAAGAAAAATAGAAGAAAAGTATTTTTCCAATCTTGCAACGCATGTCGAATTTCTTCCGGTTGAATGGAGATCAAAACTTACCCTTGATGGAGGTACATTACTTAGTTCTTTTGCTGTTCCAGTAGCTGCAGTCTGCAAAATTGTCCCCAGAAGTTCCATGCCGTGTTCTCTGCACGTGCCTTGTTGGGATTTTATCATTCTCAGACGTGTAACTCAAGCCTTTTTTCTTTTTTCTCCACCCACCCCCCCACCTCCCCCCGCCACCCCCCTCAGACACAGTGGACTCCATTACTCCAGATAAAGTACGAGGTTTAAGGGATATGCTGAACAGCAGCGCAATGGATATCATGTATTATACAAGTCCTCTTTACAGAGATGAAGTAAGTGTGATTTTATGTAAGTGTTACTAGAGCAAGGGACATAGAGGCTGAAACAACTGGGCTTAGGAATGTAAGCAAAGTTTCCTTCTGGGAGACCCTGCTATAAAGAAACTAACACTTTGCAAGTATGTAATGGACATCCGTAGCAATCAAAACACAGAGATGTAGGAGTGAGAGGAGTAGCAAAACAGGAAAAGTACAATCGATGTAATTTGTTCAGAGCAGAAATGTCCAAAATGGATCTGTATCAGCAGCTTAGAAATGGGAATGTTTTTTACAGCATTTTCATGCATCTGCATATTCAGAGCAGTGGGAGTCCATAGAGCTGAGTTTCTTCTTACCTCTTGCAAAATCCGTGGACATGTTTGTTAGGGGACTGTTCCTGTACTGGACGCTCCCATTTTACCTTGCCATTTCTGTGTAGGCACACGTGTATTGCTTTAGGCTCTGTAGCTATAGGTGACCCCATTAACCCGAGAGGAAAAGCCTTGAATAAATGATAAAAAGCCCACAATATATGTATAATACATCACCCCAGCAGCATCCGTTGTGTATCACGCTTATGGGAAAACCCCTGTGGGGATGTTTTAGGATTAGTTTCTATAGGAATTGTAGGGTTTTTTCTGTGTTGACTACTTTATGTATGAAGTAATGGTAATCTTTTTGCAGCCTTGGTGCACTGCGGTGGGGTGGAAAGCTAGAGACACTTCCAAAGCTTACGTGGGGATTTGATGCTCCTTTTCATTAAAATTAGGTGTGTTTAAGTCCTTTAAACTGGCAACATAATTTTTAAACCTAAGCTACCTAATAATACCTCTTGTCGTGGTAGCAGCAGTGGTGGTGAGATTGCTACGAGCCTTTTAAGCTTCCAACACTGGCAATAGGTGTACCAAAAGCAGTAGCTCTCCTGTTGCTCAGTGACGCAGAGTTCATTGTTCAAGGCTCCTGGGTGCGCTGCTGTGTGTCAGATTTCTCTGTCTGTTGTGGAGCTGAGACCAGCATGAACTGTTGTGGCAAGTGATGAAAACTTCTCTGGCAACTTTAAAATAGATTATTTTTTTTAAAAAAAAAAACTGCATTAGGGGCTTGGCATGTCTGTGGGCATTTTATGGGAAATGGATTAGTGAGTAAAGTTCAGGTATGCTGGCCAACAATGCATGAAAAATTTAATTCATTGCTCAGGAGAACTGTAGTTTTTCAGGTATATCACCATCTCTCAGGTTTGAGAATTGACAAATAAAATGAGTGTGCTGTGGCTGTGCTTAGATCTGATTACAGAAGACGTAAGTTGTTTTTTTCACCTAATCAAGTGAATTTTCTTGGAGTGTTTGCAACAATATGCACAAGTCGATCATGCCTTGCCATATTCAGACTGCATTCATAATCTTACAACTTTCTCAAAGCAAAGGTGTACAATTTGAATTGCAGGTATTTGTCAAAAAAAAAAAGTGCTGTTACAAATGAAACATTAAAACCTTGAAGAACAGGTTTCTGAAATGCATCTTCAGTGTTGCAGTCAAAAGGTTTGGGATGCAGGTTTTCTTGTGTTCATTCAGCTACAGAGTTTGTGTTCTGCCTTTGAGTTGTCAGGGATGTGACTACTTTGACTTTACTTGTTTGGTTAGGAGTTCTGTAAAGCTCATGGTCATTAAATAGTTTTTGTGTATTTTTTTACCTTTTATTTTGCCTTTACGTGCAGAAAGGAGACTTGTTTTGGTTTGGGGTTGGGGGTTTTTTTTGTTACTCATCCCATTTTATTTTCTGTGACCTAACTTTACAGAGTTCAAACACAATAGTATCAAGTTGAACGTTCTTCTGGAAGAGGTCGGGGGTTTTTACCAGGTTCAATGTGGAGCCATTTTAGGGCACTTTGAGTGCTCATTCCAGCTCAGAAATGAGCCTTGTCTTCAAGTATCCACATGGTCACGCGTTGCTCAGATGTAGTGTTCCTGCTCGCACTTCGTCACACCAACATGATTCTTTTGTATACTGTAGGCACTTCTAATGCTTTCTATTACATTCTGAAAGTATCTGAAAAGGATCACATTAAACTTTGCTGTGCCTCTGTGAAATAAATTGAGCAGTGCAGTGAGTTCAGCCTCGGGAAGGGTAAAGTCGCCGTTCACCTGACAGCACTCAGCAGTGCTTTGATGTGAAATTCTTTCTACTTCCAAGGATTTCCCCCCACATCTAGAAGTAACGGAACGGCTACTTTAAAGCTTTTAACCACTCTTTAACAACTCATTGAGGGATTTGCAAGTGGGTAGCCACTATCTTCTTTCAGAGGGAAGAAACCTTGCGGTATCAGCTTTTACATTAGATAGCAGGGAGCTGTTTCAGGTGCAGCTGGATTGCGCTGCTAAGCGTTACAGGAGCATGGTGGATGTGACCCCCTCTCTGATTTCAAGTATTGTTTCTTCTATGGTGTGGTAAGAGAATACCCAAAAGGTGTCTCTGACTTCTGACATGTAATGTGATTCCAGACAGGTATTAATAATTCAGTACAGCCGTATGAACATCTCAGTCTGGTCTCAGAGTTCACTTTGGAGGGTGTCTGCAGCCAACAGATTCGGCTGTGGCGTTTGTGGGTGGCTGCAAGCGAATTGTGCTACACACGTCCTTATCTATATAGTGGTCCATGATGAGTAAAAGATAATCCCTTTTTAACACTGCACAGATAATAAGGAAAAGCAGTAAATTGATATTTTGATGCACACATGCCTATTCCTAAATGAACAGTTGTTTCACATTTTAATTCTGACCTTGCTAGTGCCGTCTATGGTGACGTAATCTTGGAGTTTAGTGTCTTCAGTGGGTGACTTCATTTCACATCTGTGTCACTGTAGCTTCATATTTCTTAAATAATAAATGGCTGTAACAGAGATTAAAGAGACTAATTGATGCATAGTAAATTTAGTGTTCTCACCTTCATTATATTGTTAAGTGCTTATTTTAATGATCCTCACTGTACTTACTTGCAGGCTAATTGTAATTCTGTAAATTATTGATCTATGTCTTGGCAGAAAATGCCTTTAGTACAGGATATAAATATTATTTACATCTGTCATCCCAAGATCGCTAAAGATTTAGTGCAAATATTGCAGTAGCCTCAGAAGATTAGTAGGAAATGTTTGTGGATTACTTCTGCCACAGCTGAAGAGCAGGGGAACGTGGTGGGCATTGAACGTTTCTCACCAGCTGAGGAGAGGAAATGAAGAAGCTGAGGTCTGGGACACGAGCGCTGTGGGCTTGGTGCTGGAGGTACCTTACAGGCTTTGGGAGGCCGGGGGGAATGCAGCGTAATGCAGCCAGCCTAGCATTGCTCCCTTGGGCAGACTTCACTGCCCACCTTAAAACGGCTTGATGGTTTGCTATTTATACACATATTGAAAAGGAGAATTGACAACTATACTCTTGAAATTGGGGTTAAGTATAAACGTTTACTGGAGCTTTCACCCCTCTGATACGAGCTTTTGCAATGGAAATGTCCTCTCACACGCTGCTTTCAGCAATAAAAGGCAATTGTTTTATGTGTGTTTGAAAACAAGAGAGATGTGTAGCAGGAAATTTTTAACTGAGGCTATTTCAACACTGGTTTTGCTTATTCTGTTGAATCTAATAGTCAAGGAGCTGCTTGGCAGCACTTTCATGGCTTGCTTAATTCATTTGATTGTCCTTGAATGTATTCTCAATTTTATAAAGTGATAGGTTACTGGGTCTGCCTGAACCTAAACTTAGTCTTGAACAGAGTAACTTGGTTAGAAACGGGTTAGATTCAACTTTCCAACAGCAAGAGGGGTACTGAGAGAAGAGACTCAGGTCTGGGCAGGTCCACCGATCCTTTTTCTGTAACATCACTGAGACACGCAGCCGTTGCTGTCTGTTCACACAGCTAAGTCTCATTCTGGTCTCTCATCTGTTGTTGTGACACTCTTCTGGCATCCATCAGTGATGCTGTCAGGGAGCATGACAGCTGTTGTATTCTGGAGGGTCAACAGTCTCGCCATCTCTGCGTTGCATACTGGCATGTTCTCCTGGTTCACCTGAAGCAAACACTCCTTATCTTTGCTTTTGTGGTCCTTCACAATCCGTCCTTGAGCTGCAGCTCTTTTATTGGCTTCTAAGGACCTTCTGCCTCCAGTTGGCTCATTTATCTTCTTATTGCCTGCTTGCGGAATTTCAAACAAGTGTGCACTTTCTCCTGAAGTTCTCTTGACATTTGGAGGGAGCTGCTTGCAAAACTCCCTGTTCCTCAGATCTCCTTAAAATTCCTTTCCCACGAAGCCTACAAAAACAGTCATGCTATTCAAGCTGGAGGGGGTGCAGAGGTCAGGTTTCCTGCACTCCCTTTTCATATGTAGCTGTTGGGGTTTTTTTTTCCCCTTGGGTTTCAAGCTGTTCATGTGAGAAGATTGTCCAGTGGGTGAGGGTCCTGTGGAGATTGCAGAGAGAAAGAACCTCTGAAGGTTACAGCAAGGGGGTGGTCAGAGCTGAGAGCAATCTCAGAAGAGGACAGTTAGCATAGCCCAATGGGAGAGTAAGTGTTTTTTTTGGCTTTGACCGACCAAAGAGATTGGGACTGACTCTGACTGTGTGCTGTATCCAAGTTTTGGCAGTAGGCAGATCATTGAGGATTTGAGCAAGAGCAGCATGAGTTCTTCGTTGCTTCTGTGCTCAGGGTGCCAGCAGGGGTTTTGTACTCCTGGTTTTCTTGGGAAAAAACCTCATTTCCTGGTTATTGAGGGGGAAATGTCATTTTCTACCCTGGTACTTTTGGCATACACTGAAACCACAGTGATCTGCCCATTAGAATGGGTAGGAGATGAAGTTGTTCCTGCCTGGCTGTCCTTGGTGTGGGTCCAGAAGGCGTTTGTCTACCATGCACGCAGCCGTCTTCCTTCTGCTCTGCATAGAACAGGCGTGCTTATTTACATTGGTGTCTCACAAAGCTGCTTTTGCATCAGAGGAGGAATGAACAGCTGTTTTGGATGCTGGTGCTGGGGATTTAGAGGTTTGTTTTTTTCCAGCTCAGCACAGGATGCTGTTAATTTTCTGCGTAAAAGGGCTTTGGCTGAGGCAGACAGCAGCTCTGGATGTTTCACTGCTTACATGGTTACTTGCTCCCCATCATGATCCAGCAGTTCAGGCTTACCAGTACCCAAGAGGTGGTTAGAGACATGATCCTTCTGCCCTTACCAGGCTTGCCACAGCTCCTTCTTCTGCCTGAGATGACAGTGGCGTGTCTCATATGACTTAGACTCCCATCTTGTCTTTATAAAACACATGCCCTTGTCGCCAGCATTCCTGAATGGGTGGAACGGGCTGTTATTTTTTTGACTTCTTGGAAGCCATCTGCCAAGCAGGCATGTAGCTGGAAAGCAGAGGGGATTTTTGGCCTGATCAAGTCCGGCAAGCTGTGCCTTAGTCAGCAACAGTCAGGTTTTTGGCTTCTCCTTGAATTGCATGGCTGTCACGCTGGCTCTCCGTGGATGTGCAGAAAGGCCATTCCTTGCTCTGCCTTTAATTTGGTTTTGTGGAGGGCATAGAGTATTTAACCTCAGTTTGTCAGAGTATAAGCTGATGAATTCAGAGTAATTTGATCCTGCAGGCTTGAGTTTCCTGCATGTAAGATTTATTGGCAAAACTTCAGCTGATAAAGGGAGCTTCAGGCAACTAGTAATCAATCTCCTTTTCATGAAGCAAAAATGAAACACATTCCCAGAAGAGCTTCAGAGAGGAACAGCATCATACCACATCTGTTGAGTTGTCTGGTGGCATTTTTTCTCCATTCACTCTTGTTTTGCTGAGATCTTTGACTGCTGGAGATCAAGTCTCTCCTTTGCCCTTTGGGACCAGACTAGAACATGTAGGGAACACATCAGTTTCTTGGATGCTGCTCTAGCAGACTGTATCAAAGGCTGTGTCTGTGCTTCTGCCACTTTTGAGCAGGTCTAAAAATTGAATAGTGTGTAAGGGCTTTCTCCCCAGCCTGAGAATTGCAGGGTGCCTTATGTGCCCGATTATGACCCGCCATAGAATCAGTCTTGGAAATCGGATTGCATTAAAGGCTTCTGGCATTGCAAAGTCCTGCTTTATTTGTATTTAATTTTCTCTGGGTATCTATAAGTATTTGCAGTGGTACAGCTACAAGTCTTGTAGCATTTTAACCCTGCACTAAACTTTTCTACTGAAACAAGTGGTCTGCAGAAGGTGCTTAGGAAATTTTTCCCTAAAAATCAGAACAGGGAGAGAGGACTTTTCTAAGGAAGAAAATAGGGACACTGAAAGATTTTCTGTACCTTTCTCTGAAATATTGCAGTGTCTTCAGGCTGACGCTAAACTAACACTGTGGTGGAAAGGTCAGCTGGGAGGAAGGGATTTGATACGGCTATTTTTTAAAGAAATAGGAAGTGTTCCCTTTGTTACGGTGGTTTGATCCGTTGGTAACAGACATAGAAGCATGCTGCCTTTCACTGGTCCTTCTGGAAGAGCTGAGGGTAAGGAAGCAGAGCAGAGCAGCTAGCAGATTAGCAGTCAGAGCACTGAGCGGCGTTTGTGGGAGCAGCTGCACAGGGGGGAAAAAATGAACTCACGTTGCTGCTGCATTTATTCTTCTGTGAGATATTTGAGCTTATTTAGTCTGTGGGAGAAGCCTTAGGAGATAGTAATATGGGTTGGACAGAAACTCAAATTCTAGCCTTTTTGTGGGGAAAGCCTAGTGAAAGCCCTGCTGAGGGAGCTGTTGGAGAGCATCACTGCTGTGGGGGCTGGAGGAGCAGATCTTTGAACATTCAGTGCCGCTGGTCCCCAAAATAAGGTGGGAACTGGGAAACTGGGAGGGAGGAGGCAAGAGGGGAGATGGAAAGAGAGAGAGGGGGGAGGCCATGTTGCATTCCACTTTTTTTTTCCTTCCCCCCTTTTTTTTTTCTCCGCGCCCCCCCCCCCCCCCCCCTTTTTTTTTTTCCTGGATGATTTCTGCTTTCCTGTTTTCAGGCAGAAACAGCAGGTGCTTCCTAAGCACGTAATAGATCCCATGGACTGGCAGTCAGTGAGGCTTGGGGCTGGCAGAAGCACTGGGAAAACCAGTGGAAAAGGGGCTCCCTTAGTCAGGAAATCATTTGATGTAGATGGAGGAGAGCAGGAGGAGCTGTCAGCAAGCTCAGGATGAGGCACCCTTTACTTGCAGCCTGACACAGAGATATAGATGTGGAGCAGCCGTTCGGGTGTTGTGGTTTTGGGAGGCTGAGAAGCGAGTTATTTTGTTGGATTTTCTTTTTTAATTAAACAGACTGTCATGGACCCTTTAGAGGGAACAGAAAGACAAGCTGTGGATTAAAAAAAAAGCTGCTTTTAAAATGTTACTGTGATGCCATCTAGGCAAGAAAATTTGATAGGTAGTTGTATTTTTCATGTTTAGTTTCAATGAAAAAAGTCACTGATTTTAACAAATATAAAGCCAATTGATGTTTACAGAAGGTATTTTTATATGGAGTGTTAGGATATATATCAAGCTGTAACTACAAAAGCAATATGAAAGCACTTCATGTTGCTGGACTAAAGCCCTTTCCAAACCAAGCTTTACTTTTACAAGTTAGAATATTGTATGTTTTTTAAGACTTAAGAAAGTAAATCAGGGTTAAATACTACCTTAACTTCCTATACTGCTTAACGAATTAATTTTTTAGCTAGGACTTAAAATGAATATGCTTTTTTCTTTTTTTTTCCTTACTATATACCAAAAGGTTGAGTTTCTAATCTTAGTACTGATACAGAACTGTTGGCAAGATACAGATATCCATAAGCGCTTATGGCAGGTGGAGGGCTTCTGGGTTTGTTATAGCAGCAAACCAGACTGTTCATAGTGCCTGAAAATCTGGAGGCTTTACTACAGCAGACCTTCTACTCTACAATTAAGTTAGGTAACCAGTGATTTGGAGTTTAGAAACAATCTCAGTCAGATGATTTAGTTGAATTAAATGCTTAGACTCTGGCCTGAAAACTTCCAAATCTGCATCTGTGTGGAAATCCACGCCCAGTTTCTTCGTTGCTGTCCACGTTTTTGCCTAAGGTCTCAGTAACAGTGTGTTTTTAAGGAGCAGGACAGTTAAAAACAGGGTTGGACTCAGTGTCCAACCAGGGCTCACCAAGAATATTCTGTCTTACGTCCCCAGATAGCAAGAGAACAAGACCTTTGTAATGAAATGCCACAGGCTGGGGGGGAGATGGACATAATATCATTCTTCCTGGAAAATACCTGCTTTTCCAGGGAAATAAGCTGTGTAGGAATAGGCGACAAAGAGAGTAGGGTACAGGGCTGTTGGGCAAGTTGGGCAGGCCATTGCCAGCAATAGCTTTTATGCAGCAAGAAACCAAGGGAAGTACATGAGTTGTTGTGCATCTTGCTTTTCCCACCAGAGAAGAAATCTGGGGATGCTGAGATATATTAACACAGCTTGTTTAGGATTTTATTAAAACAAGATGGCGTTGCTCATCTCCCTGATGTACTGACAGGGATGCTGGAAGCCGTGATAAGTCCAGCATTAGTTTGCTTGGTATTTTTAACACCACTGACTCTGAAACCAGTGCTCCATCCAGACTGTCTACTGTATGGGTGGGGGTCCCTGGCTCCCTGCTGAGGTCCCCGACGGCAGGACGGTGTATATTGGCTCCTTTGGAGGGTACCACGGCAGCCAGCCATGCACACTGCTGGATACCAGTGTTCCCTCATTTCACTGAGCTCCTGGCAGGAATCCCAAAACACTTTGATTTCAACAGATCTATGCTATTTTGTTCAGGGTTTAAATGAAAACCTTTTTAAATGGAGAAAATGCCAGCCAGCCAAAGCTAGTCCTGATTTCTGTTTTCAGCTCTAAGTCTTGCTAAAACCTCTGCTTGTTTGTTCGTGTGGGAAAGCAGTGCCAAAGTCTGTATAGAGCCAAACACAATAGGCAGTGTCACAGTCAAAAATACTTGAAAATGGGTATTATCATACTTATTTCTTCAAGCTGTTGCAAGGCTTTGTTAATAATTTCATAGCACTTCAGGCATGGGGTTTGATGTGTGGATACTTGCTCAGTAAAATGTGTATCAAACACTGGCAGTTGTAGTGCCATTCATATTTATATTGAGTAATGACTCAGGCTCTTGAAAAATCATGTTCAAATTACATGTTCTATAGCTTTAATTTCCTGTTGCTAACAAGGGAGTGATTTACAGTTTCTTGTTTGTCCTCCTCTATGCCATAGTCTGGAAACATTGCTCAGTTACCATGCTGAGTTTCCCAAGCAAAGCTGCCTTTTTTGTATTGTCTAGTTCCTAAATCTCACATCTTTCAATGTTTCCCCCTAAAAAATGCTGTGAATCTGAACATTATTATGCATGTGTAGGAGTTGAAGGAGATAAGCTTCTCGAAGACTCAGTTAACATAGGACCAATATGTATTTATTGCAGTAGTACTATAGGATTGATATTTGAGATCCACGTTACATTACTGCTTTTCCCCAAAAGCCTCCTAGAAACCTGTAACCAGAAAACTGTTTTTCTTAGCATTGTTTATATCAAATGTTCAAATGGCTCTGCCTGTCTCATTTGTGCTTTTTCTCCTACCATATCTTCCTTTTGCCTGAGGTGAGGTTTTGTTATTCTTTAACAGCATCATTTTGTTCTGATTCCATTGGAAGAAATTACAATAGGTGTGGTACGGTAGGAGGGGAAGTAGGACAGAAAGCGGCATCTCCTTGGAGCCACTCAGCAGGCAGAATAATGAAAGACTTGATGAGTTCAAATATGCTTCGCAAAGATCCAAAAGCAATTTGAGGATATTTTCCCAGAACTCATTTAGGCCATCACTGCAGTATCTGAGCATATCCATTTTAGTGGATTTATCTTCCCAGTCCCCTGCAATGAGGTAGGAACGCTGTTGCCCATTTTGATAAATGGAGAAGAGAGAGTATGACTTGTCTAGGGTGATGTGCCAAGCTCCTGGCAGAGGTGTGAGTTGATTCCAGATCATGTGTGGCTCAGGCTGCCTCCAGCCTCCTTAGGTTAAAAAAAACAAGCTGAACCTCTGACACAGGAAAATCATTCAGTGCTGTGAAAGGGCAGAGGAACTGGGGGAGAAACAAGCGAGAAGGGAAATACAGCTCTATTAATAGTCACTGTTGTGCTAACTGAATGCTGGTGAAAACCAAGTACCTTGCAATTGCTCCCCTCAGAGGATGCTATTAAGTACCTTCAGCACAGCTGTCGTTTCTTTGAGGGTTGATTTCAATGCAATGCCTTGGGCTGTAGTGTGGCAGTTCTAGGGTCACCATGTGTGCTGTGTGATGGTTGCTGCTGGGTCTGGAGGGGAGAGATGAACCACTGAGTCAGTGACACTCAACCAAGCACTTATCTTCCCAGCCTAAGTGAACCATCCTAACTGAAGGATGATCATCATGCTCGTCCTTAGATGCATGCTTGAGAAGCTGGTCAGTGTAGTATGTGAACATACATGAACAGGAGTAATGAGATGTTGCTATTAAACTTTCTTTCCTTACCCTCTTGAAATAGCTGGTGAAAGGGCTGCAGCAGGAGCTGAACCGGCTATACACGCTCTTCTGCTCCCGGAATCCAGAGTTTGAGGAAAAAGGAGGGAAAGTCTCAATTGTATCCCACTCGCTCGGCTGTGTCATCACCTACGACATCATGACTGGCTGGAATCCGGTCAGCCTTTATGAACAGCTGCTGCCGAAAGAAGAGGAGGAGCTTGAAGACCGTTGGATGAGCTATGAGGAGCAACATTTACTTGAAGAACTTCGCATAACTAAACAACGGTAATGCATCCACTTCTGATTATAAAAGGAGAAAACTGCATCCCTAGATGATGCCCTTTGAGTGTTTCCAAGAACCTACCATAGCTGTTCTCTTTCTGTGGCTGATGTTCTGCTGCTGGTGCTGAACAGCAGTGATATATGCTAAATACAGGACTGAGCAGGCACAGGGAGCTGGTACTGCTAATAGGAGCTCTGAATCCACATCCTAAGGGCTGTACCAGAACCAAGCAACTAGCTCCTGCTCACTGACCAGATGCACTGGAGGCAGGTGATAGCCAGGAAGAAAGGAGAAGGGCAGACCATTAGCCCTCCAGATACTTGAGGGGAAACACAACAGAGCTTGCAGGTGGGCAGTGAGCTGTAATACCGAGCAGAACCTGAGCAGTGAAATTCCTAAGTTTCTAGAGGAGACTAAGAGGTTTTCTCCTAGGCTCAGCTTGGAAATTGTGTTCCGCCAGCTGGACACAGATGTTGCAGTTGCTGTGATTTGGCTTATGGGATTGCTACTGTGCTGAGGAGCATTTACTAGCTTCTTCCTCCTGCCATCTAGAAACACTTGTGCTGTTTGGAGTGCAAGGCAGCACTGCCTGCTGTGACAAACAGGATCTCGGTTTCAGCAACCTGTAAGTCTTGGTAGGGATTCTTATTAGGGGACCTTGCAGATCATCGTGATGGCTCCACAGTGTTAAGGTGATTTTCCTGTCCTAACCTGGGTTTTGAGGTGCTGTGAGACACCTGTAGATAATCTAAAAACAGTAGCTTAATCTTTCTAGTGGGAGGTGAGGATAAATCATGATACCAGTTTTTTTTGGTTCCTTCTTGAAATGTATCTTATTGGGGGGTATTTGGGAAGCATTAATGTAGTATCAGATCTGCTGTGCTTGAAATCAGCATGTGTGTGATTAGGGATTGGTACAGGACATCTCTGTCAGTGGCATGTCTGGATAAAGTGCAGTCTTCCTGAAAGAAGGCAAGTAAGAAATGTAATGAAGTTGTCCAGTGGTAAGATGACCTTTCAGGCATATCACTAGCATATGATCAGGGAAAAATTGCTGTTTTCACACTCATGCTCCAGCTCTTTAGGCATCGTCTGAAGTTGCTTCGGGTTGTATCCATAGTAATCCAAATACCATTTGACACTGGCACTTCTGTATAGAAAGAGTGGCTCTCCATTTTGTGAGCCATCTCAGTGTAATTCAGTCTGAGATGATATGAAATGTACTGCTGACATCTTGTAACTTCTGGATTTCTAGTGTTGTAAGGTTGGTAAACACACAGTGGATTTCTGGAAATGCTTATGCCTGAGTGGGGTGTGTTGTAGCATGTATAAATACTCTACATTGTAAAATAACATACACACAGCATGTGAGGTTGTATATTGGAAACCTTCCATAGCAGTTCACAAGGGTCAAGATTTCTGCACGCCTCCTTTTTTAAGACTGAATCACATTCATTAAAGCAAACAAACATTTTGGAAGAAACAGTCTTTGGGAAGTTTCAGGTTCAGGCTTGCTTCTTTCTAATCAGGATGGCAGAGGTTAAGCTTAACATACCTGTTTACATAATACTTCTGTGGAACTTGAGGAGGTGGTGGTTTCCTGCTCTGAAGAGGGCATAATGTCCTGCTGCTGGGAATGAGGGCAGTTTTACCAATCCATACGAGTGCTTTATATTGCAGCTGCTTCTTTAATTCAGGCTGACTAGAAGAACAGGTGAACAACCTTTTTTAATGATAGTTGAAAGGGTGGGACACTGTCCTCCAGTCCAACACAATATAGAAAAACTTAATAATGCTTGGGCCGTGGAGATTCTTGTAGCTTGTTTTTTTTTAAAAAGCCCACAAAACAGGTGATTTGGCTGCAGAAACACCAAGGAAACAGGAGGTGAGTCACTCCTGAGTCAGGAGGGTGGGCAGATGCTGGGGGGGGGGGGACAAGGAAACTGGCATGTCTTGACTGATTCCTTATGTGGTCAGAGAAACGGGATTTCACGCACATTGTTTCTAAATCCAGTGGACTGCCTCCAAGAAATACTGATGCCATCAGTTTCTCTTTCCAGCAGACAAAACTGTTGGACCCCACAGGAATGGCCGTTTGAGTCGGAGAGGTTAAGGCTACATTTTTTATTGAATCTCAGAAAGATCTCTGTTTTCTAGGAAGAGAGAGATAGAAGAGAGGTTACGTGAGTTAAAGGCATCCACCAAATCAAAACCACCTGTCTTAAGATTTAAGGTATGTATGTTGGAGAGGTTTTTACTGAATGTTTCTACTTGCTTTAAAAATCCACCCATAATATGAGTTATTGTGCTCAGGGGTTTTTTCCGTGTCCCTAGACATGATATTGGTAGAATAGTGTTAATGTATTGCTTCAAGTGTGTGTACGTGTGTGTAAACGTGTTACTGGATTCATATGTTACTATTTATTACAAATATATGTTTATATGTAAATATATAAACCTGTATAGGTTGTTAATATACACGAACACGTACAACTGTGGGAAGATAAAAGCAGTTTGGCAAATTACATTTACACTTACTTTAAACAATTTCACTTCTACATTGTTGATTAATCCATTTTCCTTGGGGACTACTTCTAACATGTCTCATCTCTGAGCAAATCTGATTGAATTTTCTCCAGCAGGGGATTTTCCTTCCAAATTACTCTGATTTGACAGTTAGCACAAGTTACTTTTAGTCTCATGAAACAGATCACTTGCTAATCAGCTGTACAAATTGCTAGAATTTCTGTATAAATTGCTAGAATTTCTTATCGTTGGGAAAAGGCATTTTCTAGCTTCTTGATGGGATGTGCAACACTTTCTAGTTGCTCAACTGTATCCTGAATTATTAAACCATATAAATGTGACATGATAGATGAGAACAAAATAGATTATTGTTTCTTAAGTTGCCATTTTTCTTTCCTTCTGAGTTCAGAAGGACTCCCAGAAGCCAAGGTCAATCTTGAGCCGTAAAAAAGAGGAAACTAACTATAATTCAATTTGTCACCGCCTTCTCCTTTCATCACAGCTTAAAAGCCTGTATCACGCTATTATCTCTGCCATCAAGGAAGTTGGAGTCAGACTGATACTCCTCCAGCTCTGTGAAAGATTATTCTTCACTCATTTGTGTTTAAACTGAAGATTTTTTTTAACAGTTGCTTTTTAGAGGGAGCAGGAAAGAAGGGGGAAAGAAAGGGAAGAGGAGAGGACTGTATGTAAATTACTGCTAGGTGATTTCCCATTGCAGTACATCCTTTTCCTTACCCTTACTGAAAGGAAGATGTTTTGTTTCTGTGAAACTTCACACTAGGGACTCCCATTGCTTGAGTACCATGCCTGAGGCAGAGCTCCAGGAAGAGAGAGTCTTTCCATGAACATGATGGCAAAGTGCTTCTGCCAAGGGAGGATTTCAAGAGGATTGCTGAAGGACGATTGCTCATCAGCAAGCCAGTCCAGCTTACTGTGACTAGCTTGTTGAAGGAGAACTGCTTTTATAGGTACCAACTAGGGGTACCTTGGCTCTTCGTGGCAGACCAGAGCTCTGGTTTGATCCTGAGTTTTTATTTACCATAAATGCTTGATCCACAAATTTCTTTGGTCTGTGCGGTGCAGGAGACTGGAGTTTTTGGTCACTGATCTCCTTAGGCTGTATTACACAACAAACTGGGCATGTACAGCTGTAATGAAAAAGGCTACCCACTGTCGATGTGTTGCCTCTTTTATGGACTGAAACAAATTCAGCTTCCCAGGATGAGACAGAGTCAGTAGTCCTACATTAAGCAGAGTTAAGCTGGCTTGATGTTGAGCGAGCACAAAGGCAGCTTTTGGCAAGACAAGTGGAAGAATAAATACAGCAGCAAACTTGGCTGGTATTTAATATTGGAGGAAGTGATCTGTGTGATAGACTGACCCTTCTGGGAGGAAAAAAAATATCCAAACCTGAAGATACGGTGTGTCTTGTAGTTTGATAATATATTGGACAAGCCACCAGAATGGGAACTTGAGGACTGAGGTACCTTTTGTCTCTCGTCCTCTACTGCTCCTCAGACAGCATGATTGAATAAACTGCTGAATCAATAGGAGCTGCATGGGTTAAAAGCAAAGCCTACACCCCATTGTAATTGTAAAGCTTACAAGCACAGCCTTCTTCCTACCAGTTGTGTAAGAGGGATCGGAGTTAAAGGATAAAGGGGCTGAACGACATGAGAACATGGGGAATGGCATGATACCTGCCTCTTTAGGACTCTGTGGTGCATGAAAATAAGAGTGTTGTAGGATGCCTTTCAATCCCAGTAGGGAGGAGGAGAGCAGGACATACTTCAGTTGCTCCCTAGTACTGAGATGGAGATTCATTTAAATCTGGACTTGGCAAGGTGCTGGCCCAAAGTGCTTCAGGATTTCTTAGCCCTTCTCATTCACCCAGGGTTACAGAAACAACCTTGTGGTTTCTATGTAGCATCAGCTGACAGTGATGTCAATGTTGATAACAACTATCACAAATTATTTGTAAGACACTAGTGATTTACCACATGTACAAGAATTATGAGAGCTTAATGGGATGCTGACATGCAGCCTTACCTGAGAGGAGGAAGCCTTTAAACTGAATGCAGAAATGTGCCGTAGTAGTTCAACACACAACTGTCCAGTTAAAGTCCCCGTGTAATACTGGTGTAAGTCTCTGTTCCCTTTGTCTGCTCAGGCTGCAGAGCATTCCCGAGTGCTGGGGCAGGTAGTGGCTGCTGCAGAGGTCTGTATTTCCTTGCTCTGAGAGAATATTTGGGATCTTCCAGGCTGAAAGGCAGCACGGAAATGTAAATTGTAATCACCTTCTGTGTCTTCTATTTCAACATCACCACTAAACCTTGTTCGTTTGTCCCACACACAACCTACGCACAGAAGAGCTGTGCTGTCTCACTTCTGTTGTCTCATTCAGCTTTATTTATTTTTTTAAAATTCTGAAAATACTGCAGTCTTAAGTTGAATGGATGACTCTTTCTGCTTAAAATACAAGTAAATTCATAAGTCTTCTATTTCTGAATCATAACTAGGAAAAATAATGCTATCCTGAAAGGTCATGTTCTGAAACATGTCGTCTTTGTTGTTAAATGTTTGCAGGTGTATATGTGAAGTGTCCCACTCCTGCTTCAAGGAAAACCACCAAAATTAATAAATGTTTTCTAGAAGGATTTTAGTCCTCTATTCCCAGTAGGTTTCGTCAGACGGCAGTCTTCTGACACTTTGCAACAGCGCAGAGAGTATAATGGCTGCAATGTAAAGGACTTGAATTTGGAAGACTTAAAATTTTGAGTTCTTAGTGTTCACTGCTTTGGTATTGGTCTGGTGCTACCTGTTAAGGTACCCACCAGTCAGTACTTTGTTCCTTACTATGTATTTTCAAGCCTTTCAACATGGTCTTCCAGCTCTTCAAACGCTTACAGTGTCCTCCAAAAATAAAGCATCTGTCTGTGGACACTCAATCTAGTGTTCCTCAGTAGAAATGCTGGAGCAAAAGTCATGCACCATGTAACCACAGAAACGGTTTGCCTTTTGAGATTTTTGCCTGCCTTTTTAGTCTGTGCTTGCCTAAGATGAATTCATGAAAACATCTTTTAAGCATCTGGTAGCAAGCGTAAGCTGGCAGTCGCTTTCTGGTTTCTTTCTGAAGCAGAAAAACTGTAATTGTATTTCACATGCTCGGTACAGGAGTATCAGGTGGACTGGGTTAGAGGTCACTTACTCAGTGTAAAGGATTGCATTGTGCATATCTGTTTCTATTGTATTTGAAGAAGAGAAAGCTTTTTGTCCAGCCTGCAAAAATGTAAGGCTCTGTGCAGAGCTTGATGATAACAAAGCAGCTTTGCGCTAGAGTGACAGTCTACATGACAGAGCAGTGCTTTGCAGCATAAGACATTGAATAGCTTTTGCTGAAGACCTAGATTATTTTTTTTCCACAAAATTGGGGCTTATGCATTCTTTTGGAAGGAAGAGGTGGGGGTACCAGTGCCAAGTCAGAGGAGGAGGAATGTTTTGTGCAGTGCTGGAATCTGATAGATGAAACGGACCATTATTTCTACACCCGCGCTCCATGTGCTGACATATAGGGAAGGCACATGGGAATCCCAAGTATCCTCCACACGCACTTAGCAAGAATGCAGCAATTTCTCTTGCTGGTTAAGTAGCAGCAGCCTAGGAGTTGCTCAGTTGTAGTGCCCTGTAAAGTGGGCACTGCTATGGGGAAAGTTGCAGTGAAGGTCTGATAATGGTAAAGTTAGTTTTTCATAGGTTAAAAATTAATTCTGACATGAAAATATTTTTGACTACAGAGTTTTACGTTTGATGTTTCTAGGAGATAATGTCTGAGGATGGGTAATGGAAAACCAATTCTAGAGAGACAGAGAACTGCTGGAGAGGGGCCAGCGGAGGCTACAAAGATGATGAGGGGACGGGAGCATCTCCCTGGTGAGGACAGGCGAGAGCTGGGGCTGTTGAGCCTGGAGAGAAGACTGAGAGGGGATCTCATCAATGCCTACAAATATCTTAGGGGCGAGCGCCAAGAGGACGGGGCCAGGCTCTTTCCAGTGGTGCCCAGCGCCAGGACAAGGGGCAACGGGCACACGCTGCAACACGGGGAGTTCCACCTGAATGTGAGGAAAAACGTCTTTACCGTGAGGGTGCCGGAGCGCTGGGCCGGGCCGCCCAGAGAGGCGGTGGGGTCTCCTTCTCTGGAGACATCCAAACCCGCCTGGGCTGTGCAGCCCGCTCTAGGAGACCCTGCTTGAGCAGGGGGTGGGCTGGGTGAGCTCCAGAGGTCCCTTCCAGCCCTGACCATACTGTGATGCTGTGATATGAAGCCATTCACCTCTAGGTCAGTGTTGAATCCTGTCCGCAGGTTGACAGTGACCAAAAGTTGTTACCACCGATACATGTTCTGTAACCTTTGTTGGATGGGTTAGCGGTCGCAGTTCAGGTGTACTCAGTCGCCTGTCACTGTTGGAGGCAGTCCTTTTAGACCAAAGTCGCAGTAGCTTTGGGTAATGTAAGCCAGCCTGCAGAGTCTCTCAGTGTGCTGTTCCTGGGTAGTGGTTCCTAGCGTGTGAGTGGTGGCACCTCTGACAAGCACCATTCTGTTCATTTTAACACTAGGTGTTTTTAAGAGGTTGTATGTAACACCGGCTTGTATGTGTGTGTGACTGCTGTAAGCATTCTCTAGGTTGTCTTTAGTCATAGACTCATAGGATCATTTAGGTTGGAAAAGACCTTTAGGTTCGTCGAGTCCAACCATTAACCCAGCACTGCCAAGCCCACCACTAAATCATGTCTCTAATAGAATCCTAGAATCGCTGAGGCTGGAAAAGACATTTAAGATCAGATAAGACTTTAAATACCAAGTATAGCTTGCATTTCTGCTTTCTTGATGGGTGTGTATAGCAAAACAAATCATGGACTGTTTGTTGAGGGTAAGATTAAGGAGGTGTGGTAAGCTTTGGGAAGTTTCATGAGAAATCAGACTTCAGTCTTGCGAAACTCATCACATTTCATTAGTATCTTCCAAATTCTTCTTGCTCCAGCCTTTCCAGTTTTGGTAGACCTCGTTCACTTCAGATTTCTTACTTGGTTTTCAGTTCTACAACTACGTAGCACCGCAACATGCAACTCTCATGTCACAGCAAAGGGAAAGGGGAAACTTAACCTTCATATTACAGTACGTCTGTTATAGTGGTCTTCCGCTTTTTGACATACTAATACTGTACAAGGCTGTCAGTTGAAAGTGGGAAATCAGTTGAAAGAAGTTAAATCCAGCCATGTTAGAAAGCATTATTTCCATCCTTATTAATGTGGATGAAATCTCTCCTTAGGTTGAGAATTTCTTCTGTATGGGATCTCCATTAGCAGTGTTTTTGGCATTGCGTGGCATCCGTCCAGGAAACAGTGGTAGTCAAGACCATATTCTGCCCAGAACAATTTGTAACCGCTTACTGAATATTTTTCATCCAACAGATCCAGTGGTGAGTTTTAATTGCAGTTGCAAGCTTTTACCTTGACTGTTTTTAAGCATCAGCTGTGTGATAATGTGTGATCTTCAAAGTGTGTGAATCAACACAAGTATGTTCCAGCACAGGACTATTTGTTAATGATTATCATAAAATGTCTTGGGGTTTGTAACTGTAGAATAATAGTTCCCATAAATAATTGCCTTAAATACCATATACTTTGATTCTCTTTTCATATTAGTAAGCATAAGATTTGAGATGACTCTGCTTTTTCATTTTTTGCAAAGACATAAGAAAAAGTCCTTCTCAGTCAAGCTCCAGCTTGTGTTTAACTTAGTGAATTCCATTAAACGTCATCTGTCCAAAGATCCTACTGCTGTTAAAAAAGGCTTTAGAAGCAGTTTACAGGATACTGTAGAAAAGCAATGTTTTTTTCTTAACGGGTCCTGGGCCACAGGTTGTTAGAGGGTGGGGGGTAATGCTTTGGAGGGCAATGTTGGTACGGCTTCACCCTGTCCTTGCACGCTTCCATAGGCAGCCAGTGTTCACTGTGATCAGAGGCAGGGTGTTGGGACTTTGATCTGCCTCACATTGGCAACTTCTTTGATGGCAAGCTTGATTTGGAATTTCATGCCTATGTAGAACAGTAATTTGGGGATACTTTTGTGTTTAAACTCTGCCTGAATCCAAGCATTATTCAGACTTCAGTCCAAACACACTGGTTCTACTCATCTCGAGATCTTGTTCAGGTCCAGCTACTCCAAAACCAGAATTTTCCTGCAGTGTCTAGGACGATTGCTCAGACTACCATCTGTGGTCCCACCCCACAAATAGTAACTTTACTTAGTTTTAAGATAAAGAAGTGCAGATACTTTTCTACATCAAAGAAAACAAAAATAAATAATTAATAGAAAATGATTTTTTTTAATAAATACACCAGTTTGCTATTTGCACAGGGATCAAAGAAGAGTAATTAAACAATGTTTACATAGCCAGTTCCTCCCTCTGTTGTGTTGAATCGGCTTAACTGTATATAAAACTTGCTCTGTCAATGCATAATAAACATCTGTTAACAGTAACTTGTGTGTTCATAACAACGTGTAGTAGAAGTGCTCCCGAGAACTGTGCAAAAGTGAATGCACACGCAACCGGGCAGTTAATAGATCTTCCAGGCTGTGAAAATAAAAGTGAACAAGATCATAACACCACCATTCTGTCACTTTTTAGGGTTCACTCATTACAGATATTTTGGATTTGAGGTTGGAGAGGACTCTCTATGCGAAGGCAATATAATTTTTTGGTCTCAACACAGGATTTATTTTTTTTCTCTTGCAGGCCTATAGGTTAGAACCTTTGATTCTGAAACACTACAGCAACATTTCACCTGTCCAGATCCACTGGTACAACACTGCAAACCCTCTACCTTATGAGCATATGAAGCCATGTTTTCTCAACCCAACAAAAGAACCTACCTCAGTTACTGATGGCGAAAGTGTTTCAACTGTACCAAGCCCAAGTGCTTCACCAGTCATGGCTCGACCCCACTACGGGGAGTCTATAACAAGCCTAGGCAAAGCAAGTATATTAGGTAATTGTTCTTTATGTCCTTTCTTTTATATAGGATCTTCTTGTAGAGCTTCACTGCTCCATGGTGTGGTGTTGGAGGTGTAACCATAAACAAGCTATTCCTGGCTGTTTCAGGTTGTGCTGTATAGTTGCATGGCTTGTATTGATCCCAACTGACCTTTACTTTGAAGAAAAGACAGTTTACGTACACTGGAGTCCAGGCTTGTGGGGAGGGGATGCAGTCAGGGAGTTGATGCTGTTGCTGCCTTGTTGTTGTCTGCCTTACTGAAGTAACATCCTGGTGGTTTAATAGTTTCCACTCTGCTTCATGGGGGGGAAAAAAATTAAAGCTTGTTTTGTGACTACATTTTCTGGTATTGGCAAATAGAAAAATTAAGTGATTAGTTACATTTAACTCATGATTTTACAATAGGAAATTCAGGCTGTTTTAATACGAAGTCTGTCCTCTTCTGGCTTTCTGATTCAAAATAAGCCCTGGTTTAAGTGAGCTTAAATTCACTTTCACTAGAGCTTATATTTGAGCATGCGCTTGCAGTTTTTGTTGACTCAAGGCTTTTCTTTAGCTCTCTATGTGGGATTTGGAAGAAGGCTAGTGCCAGGAATCTTCCCAATCAAACAAGTAAAGTATATAAAACCAGTTTAGTCCTTAAGTAGAAGCATGTGGTATTTCAAAGCAGGGTTGCTTTTTGCTGTTACTATGGTAACTTTAATGTCTCGTCCATAAGGTGGCAGCAAAGTCAGGAGAAAACATCACATCTGTTCTTAACTTTTGCCCTCCTCCTGAGCAACCAAAAGAGTCCTTTTAAAGGACGATACAGCATTTCTAAATGTCTGTACGGGTGATGTCAATATAAGGACCCTTAATGAGAGGAATGTCTTGCATCTTCTGATGGGATTCGTATGTGCAGGAGATACTAATGTTGTTATAAAATGGTTTTGTCTTAGTCTTAGATTCTTTTATGAAAGAAGAATTACAACATATCCTTAAAAGTACCAGTTTTCTTGCTGCAGAAGCGTTCTGTATTTTTTTTCTCCTAACTAGTTTCCAAATCACAGTTTTTGCTTGTACACTAGATTAATCTGAAGATAAACAGCGTACACTTAAGTCAGATAAGCTGTTCCTACCCTTGAAAAACATGAATAGTCTTTTCTTCCGTTTGTCACTCAACTCTAATTTATGGGTGCTATAGTGACTTTAATTTGCAGTTTAATTTAGCTGCCCTTGTGCTTGGGTTTTGTGGTTTTTTTTCTTCTGTACTGAATGCAGGAGCAGCAAGTATCGGGAAGGGCCTCGGCGGGATGCTTTTCTCAAGACTTGGTCGATCTGGTACAGCCACCACACAGACACTCGAGCCAGGAAAAGAAGGAACCGAGGGGGACGACAAGAAGACCACAACTGTTGGGGCGCCACCTTTCCCGCACAGCAGCTCGGGCTTTCTCGAACCCATAGGTTAGTGATGAGTCCACCTTACAAACCCGTGGAAACGGGACCTTTAGTGGGCTGCATCTGTATGTTGTAGGAGGCTGGAAATACCATACCAACATATGCCGCTATTTAGTTCTGTTCTTTTGCTCTAAAATGATAAATATTGAATCTGTTCCTGTTTTTTGAATCTCTTAAGACCGTCCAAGGACCGACTCTTAGTTCTCCCTTTAATCTTTTTTTTTTCCTCTTAAGGAAGGTTTATCTGTATATGTGTTTGTACATACTTGTACACCATATATATATTCATGTATGAGTTTTGGCTAATGAAATTTGCATATCAGTAGTTTCTAGACTCCCACTAGGAAAAGCAATATAATTGCTGCAAAGAATCCCACTCACCATTTATCATAAAAGGTTTTATTTAAATTTCCCTGTACACTGGCAGTTCTGAAGCAATCTGGATTTAAAGGCACATATAACTGGAAACAGGAGCTGCCTTGTCCTGATCTGAACCACCCAGAACAGAAAGTGCAATTTTAGCAGCTGTTTTTTTGAGAAAGCGTAGGTACTTCCTTTACAGAAATTCATACTTTACTTTCTTTCTAAACATCTCATCGGCACTGTTGCAAGGCAGGGTTTTTTGCAATCTAAGGAGTCACAAGTATCTTGTGATAGCATTCACATGATAGACTGCTGTCCATTCATCACTGCTAATTTCAACAGATAACCTGTCTGAGTCAGTATTTGAGGACAGAGACTCTGTTTTAAACTGGAGGAGAATGAGAGTGGCATGACAGTGAATGTTGTGGAGCTGCCGATGAGGTCCTTTTGAGAGGGGCTGGCATGTCAAGGGCCTTCTGCACAGTTCCTGTGTCCCTCTTTCCTGAAAGCCCATCCCTGATCCATAGAAGGAGAACGTGGAGCAGAGGCCAGCGAGGCTGCAAACTGAATGATGCAATCCGTGGCCAAAGTATTTGCTTCTGAGAGGGCGGCCGCTCGGCTTGTGGTGGGGTTTGGCTGCCTCCCAGGCTCCTGTAACGGCCTCTTGTCAGAGGGAGACAGAGTCATTCAGGGCGTCCTTCCTGCGGAGTGACTGTTTTTTTTTAATATAGGCGTCTTAGTGGAAATGGCTGCAGTTGTCTCCTGGTATCTGAAGTCTCTGACTCCCTCTCCTCGCTGCATTCCCAAAGCGGTGTGATGCTGCAGTGAAAAGAGAAGGGCATGTCACTCCCTGCGCGCCGCTGTGTCACGACTGCTGCAGCAGCGCTGGTGCGATGCTCCCTTTATGTGCTCTTTGGGCCAAGAATTAAAATTCCTTGCAATTGGCTTTGATAAATGACTGCATTTTTTACTCAATATGGGGTTTTGGCTTTTGGAGCTAAGCAGGCTTTTAGTTTTGTCCTTTTCATTCTATTGCTCCTTGTAGAGATTTTCTAACCGCTAAAGTGCCGTAACAGTAGGTTAGCCATTGGCCCAGTTAAACATGCAGTGAAAATTGCTTTGAATGTGGTATTAATCAAAGCAGCCATTGAAATGAAAGGATAACTGCTGAAATATATTTGGAATAATCTGGAAATTAAAAGGGCTAGTGCTGTGTAGGGACGAAAGCCCTTGTAATACTGGGTGTAGTCCCCTTGTATAGCCACTGAAAATGCGAGCAGTCCTTTTATTTCAGAAGGTTCTGAGTATCCACCTTCTGAACATCAGTGTTTCCTAATGAGGCCTCAGCATTTGCTGGATACTTCTGTGTAGTCATCATTAGGAGTATAAATAAATGTATTTATGTAGTTACTCTAAAGAAAACAGCTGCTTTAAAAAATAATGGCTTTTTCCAAGCTTTAGGTTTAGTTGTTTGGGGTTTTTTTCCTGAACTAAGAACCATTCTTAGGTCAGGTTTGTGCTAAATGCACGTGCATCAAAATGTTTGTATGTTATTATTAAAAATGACAGTTGATTTAGATGAGTGCACTGTTAAAGATGGAGATATTATGTGCATTTTGTATACAAGTGGAATTAGAACCCAAAGTTGATGGAAAAACGTACTAGTGTTTCCCTTTTGCTGACAGACAGTTCTAACACCGTTTTTGTTTCTTGTTCAATTTCTAGTGGAACTGGAGCACAGGATCGATTTCGAGCTCAGGGAAGGTCTCGTGGAGAGCAGATACTGGTCTGCAGTCACATCGCACACTGCTTATTGGTCATCTCTGGATATTGCTCTTTTCCTTCTAACCTTCATGTACAAAGACGACCAATAAAATACAGACAAATCAAATTTAGATGCTATTTGAATTTTGACTGGGGACGGGAAAAGAAATTTTAAAATAAATGGCACAAAACTGATGTTTTACTGTTCATCTACAGTATATGTGGCATGGAGGTTTCAGGTTTAAATGCATGTTTGGATTTTTTCCTATTTCTAAAAAGCAAAAATGGTTTGTATTTAAAAACATTTACGGTTTTAAACATTTTGCAGTGCTTAATTAGACTTGAAATTATTCCAAATTCATGTTAACTTTGACTGTATAAAAAGCCAATACAACGTGTAGCATCCCGTAAGCACGATTGTGCAGTGTGCTTGGGTGACATACTTGTTAATGACCACAATTGCTGTTTAGTTCATTGAAGTATAAAAGGTTAGTTGATTAAAAAAAAAAACAACTAAATTTTCATTAACAAAAATATATGTTAGGTACAAACCTAAAACTGCCATGTTCTGATGATTTATGTATCAGTAAATAACAAACGGTGGTGTCATTTTTCTAGGAGTTTATTCAGCTCCACATCCTATTATCCGCAGTACCATTGAAAGACCATTCTGACTGTTGGCTTCTGAGGGCGTATTGTATGTGACACATTTAGAAACTAATGCTGAAAAAAGCATGAAGCAAATATTTGAAATACTGTAATTATAATTTATTGTTATCTCTTAATTGTTTCGTTTTATTCCAGTGTTTAAAACATTAGTTTTTTTACTGGTTTCTTTTGACATAATTTAAGAACCACATTTATTTTCTACAGTGTTAAGACTTTTTCTCAGAAATACATATCTTTGTACTACTATTCAAATGAATATATGACACTGTGGCACACTTTAAGTATTTTTTCATTAAAAATAAATATTTGTGGTTTCACACAAATGACATCAGTCACATTCTTCTCAAAGATAAGTAACTGCCTTTGCTTTCTAGGTCCCAAGTGTTTCTCAGGCACATGAAAGTTTTGACCTCACGTTAGACTTGGTTTGCAGAGAATCCAGCTGTCTTTTGCATACCATTATTAAATGTATAATGTGTGCGTGCATGTTTGTATGAAAACATGTGTATATGTATATTTATGCGCAGGGATCTTATCAAGAGGAGAGAGAGCAGTGTAAAGTAAACTTGATGAGGCCTGACAGCTTAGAATAGGTTTGTATCTGAAAGTATTTCAGGAGAAGTCAAGGGAGAAGTGTTGTGATGAAAGGAAATAATCTCCAAATGAAACACTAAAAGGTCATTGCTGAGATTTTAAAACAATGTGGAAGGCTCTGGAGTAGCAGCGTCAGATATATGGCCTCTGAGCTGCCTCTGGCTGAGGTATTTATGATATGTGTGACGTATGCAGAAGCTGTAGAATCTAAACTTTTGTTTAAAAAAAAAAAAAAAAAGATACCGGGCTGCGGTGTTGGTGAATAGCGGTGTTCTCGGTGTAAACAGATGTGGCAACATCAGCCCACACCAGCAGAGAGCCTCAGCCCGTGGCTCTGAGATGTGGAAACCACCCAGGTGTCGTTTTCTGAAATTCTGGGGGAAGAGAGTGGCTCCTCTCTGGAATAATATTGCTTGGGCTGTTGCTCATTTCCCTGGTCCGTGGTGCAGTGGGGAAGGAATTGGGAGCTAGGCCTGTATGTTTGTATGTTGGGGTTATGGGTTATGGATTTAGGAATAATAATGAAGGGGGGGGGGGGGAGGCAAAGAAAAAGGTAAGGGAGGAGTGGAGGGGAATGGGAAGGGAAGAAGATGACAGAAGCAGCCCTCCTGTAAATGCAGTGAGCCCGTACCCAGCACAGATGTTGAGATGTGTAAAGGACATTGCTTTAGTGTGGATCTGAAAAAATCCATCTGGCTTCGGTGAATTGGAACTCGCCTGCCTGACATGTTTACCTTAGTTGATGAACAAGCATAAAAAATTAAAATAACCCTCTAAGAGAAGGAAGCTTGACACCTCTGCTCCAGAAAACAGGCTTTTGTTTACATTAGTGCCTTCTCAGATAAGTTGTTTAATCAGCTCTTCCTAATTAGAAGAACTCAAACATAAAAGGAGAATCTCCTTTTATATTTAGAACGTGCAAAACATTTCCAAATGTGCATGGTTTGCATATCAGTCCATTGAGTTGGACCTGTCCCTGCTGCGTTACCCCCTTACACTACTGGATCTCCACTAGATCTCTTTTTACTGTAAACAAAATGGAGTTAATTCCTATAATTCTTGTGGTCTGTGTAAACTTCTGTTGTCCAGAACATGTTGCAGATTGATGGAATAGCTGTTCCCCTTGCATCAGAACGTGCTGGTACTTGCTGACTGCTCTCCTTATAAGGGGTGAGATCCTACTTTTCTGTACATGCCCCTTGGTAAATCGAGGAGAGGGTAGAGCTGAGACGTCAACCGTATTGCTGGTAGGAGAAGGGATAATAAGGACTGATGTCTGTTCATTGCATTGCATTTTCCCCTGAGTTAACAGACGTGTTTGTTTATGATGATGTTCTAATTTGTAACTTCATGGAGCATCTACTAATCTCCAAGCTTAATTGCAAACATAAAACACCTCAAAAGAATAAGTGGAGATTTATTCTGAAGTGTACACAGAGATGGTAAGCATGCTGTGGGCAGACTTTCATCTTTTTAATCCTCAAAAGAAGAGCTCTTATCCTCCCAAAAAGATGAAATACTATTTGAAAGTTAATTTTTCAAGTTAGAAAAAGAGTTGCTGCATTTTTATTCTGCAGGATAACACAGATTCAAGTAGGGTCACGTCTCTGCATGCTAGAGTTGAAATTTCATGCTTAAAACTTTCTGGTCAGATGGTCTGTGGCATAAAATAGAGCTGGAATGTCCTGGCTTCCAATTACTGACTTGTTTTCTTCTTCAAGAATGATGTTTAGTTTTGTAAGCTGTGTTGACTGGTGTTTTTTCTTCAGAAACCAAGATAAGGGAAATGCACTGCGCTGCTGTCAGTCTTCTGACTGATACTGAGCTGTGAGCTGTTTTCTGAAACTTGTCCTTGAGTACTTTAGTCAAAATTTGACACAGTTTTTTTGCTATGAGGCCATTTTTGCAGATAATCAGCTTCATTATTTTTTTTATTTCTCCTCCCCCCCAAATTCCATCCCTTTGCTCCTAATTATAATGTCACGGTTCTAATGCAGCCTCCCTTTCTCCTGTACATGCGCTCTCTCTGCTTTTATTGCCAGTGTTTCTGGAGTCAGAGGCCCTTTGCTTTATTTCACCGTGGTAGTCTAGCTGGCCAACTTCAATTATCTTATCTCCTTTCCTAATTAGTATTGTTAGGCTGAACTGGAACGTGTTTCACGTTCTCGTACATGCATTACGCCTGGTTGCCACATCTTCCTTTATGGTTTTCTGCGGTCCTGGTGCTTGTTTCCCGTGCCGCTTGTCAGTCGAGCTGCCTCTGCCTGTAGCTAAACTGGTAGGGATTGATTTTTTTTTCAAGGTGAGTTCATGAATCACTGTGTCAACTGTTTGCAGTTAGATAGTTAATGTATATTTGTGTGCCCTCTGCCCAGCAAGTTTATTTGAAATTCATTGTTCCCCGTTTTTCTGTTACTAGCTTGGAGATTAGGTTTCTGCCTCCACACATCATTTTGCTATGGAATTCGGACTGCAGGCGATTGACCTATGGTGTTCTACAAGGTCATCTCCCCAGTCTCTGCTGTACGTCTTCAGTGACCATCAGTAAGCTTTTATGCACCAAGACCCAGTAACAGACTGCCACATGTACTGTTATTTTCAGTTTTCCAAGCATTATCATCCTGGCTGCGCTCCATCTGCAATTGTAGTGACCCCTTTTCATTGCTTCCCCAGAGTCTGTGCCTATTGTCTTTGCCTATCTTGTGAAAAGCTTTAAAATCCTTTTTCTTTTTCTTTTTTTTTTTTTTTTAAATGTCACCCATGTGACAATCCCATTTTCTGGTTTATTGGATGGACTTCAGCCTAACCTTTTTCTTGCATTCCATGTTTGATCTGCATATAGTAATGATTTTCCACCAAAAAAAAAACTTTTTCTTTGTTTAGTTTTTCCCTCCCTCTTCCGTAGGTACTTCTTAGTGCAGCTTATCTCTTGCCCCTTGTACTCAAGCCCCTTCTGAGGTGTTAGGTTTTCATTCCTGCTTTGTTTTCTGTTCACTGGAACTGAAGCTTGCTTCGTGCCTGTGCATCCTCGAGACTTTAAGGGAAACTTTGAGACCCAGGAGACACCTATTACCATTGTGATCCCCAAGACTTCTCAGCAAAGCTTAGTGTTAGCAAAGCCCAGCTGGATGTGTTTAGCTTTCAGGATGGGTTTGCACGTTCTGTCTCACTGCGTTGGTGTCTTCTGTGGTTGCTGCCATCAGTCAGCTTAACTCTGGGACTGACAAAGCATTTTCTGTCATTGTCAATGAATTTTGGCATGTTGGCGAGCTGGCATCTCCCAAGGCCGGTTCCTTGCTCTTTGGGTTTCTCCTGCATCCCTGGAGGCCTGTTTGAGCCAGGCTTTGCTATAGAAACACAATGTTTTGTGTTTCTCTGCATGTCGTCGCAGAAGCACTTAAAACTGCACGCACAGCTCACGGTGTGTTGACATCCAAGGAATAAGAGGAGAAGCCCTAATCCGTGGAGGGAAACGCCTGCCTATCAAAGTTTCAGGACACCCTGGAGGTCAGTGCTCTCTGGTCCCGTTGGAAAGCAAATTCCAACATCAGCCTTTTCCCTGAAAATGCCCGGTCTCCCCAGCTGCAGTTGCAGCAGCCCTGGACTAGCAGACCTTGGCCAACCCTGTCCCTTTGAGAGTGAAAAGTCAGTGAGTTCCCCGCAAACATGAGATGTCCCAGGAGCGATTTCTTGTGGTTTTGAAATCCTCAATGCTTTATCCAAAGAGAGGGTTTTCATTTGACGATTCTGTGGGCAGCTGCCATGGATTAAATTCTCTCTTTGTTTCTTAAATAAAATACCATTTCTTCCAGCTACTCTGCCCATTCCCTGGTGCCTCGTTGACTGTAAGCATGGACATGGGAGAGGGGAAGCGCAAACTCCTCTACAGACCTCAGCCCTGACCAGATGCTCAAGCTCCAAGGACCCCCCATCCAATTTGTTGTTCTTGCTGGTTTTATGGCTCTTTCAGTATCTTCTTGAATGCCAGCATCCTATCTCGGAGTGGTCCCATACTTTGTACTTAAAGAGCAGCTAGTTAAAGGGTCTCACCATTTCATCATACCCCTCGATACAGGAGATCCTTGATTTCCTTTTTAAAACAGGATTTTCAAGCATGTTTGTGCTGAAGTATTTCAGGCTTTTGGGTTTCACTACTTTGTTCAGTTTATAAGAAGACTCCTTTAAGCCGGGGTTTTGAACTCACAGCTGTTTCAATTAGAAATTAACATTACCCAGTGCCTTATGAATCCAGATTTTTTTCTCGCTGGTATGATACCCCTGGTAACGTGGCGAACCACCTCCAGCTACCTGCGTGGTCCTGCCTATGCTACTTCCCTGACAGCCAAATCCCACCCTGGGTGAAACAGAGGTCTTCCCTTGACTTCGATGGTGCTGGATCATGTTCTGAGTGCCTTTAGTGCTTGTTGCTCTTCCTGCCTTTTCTTAGGTGAATATCTATAACATGGATTAAGTGAGCAGCATGGATTAGGTGGGGGAATAAAAGGCTTTGGCACTGAGATGGCCAGCACTGAACCCTTGGATCTCTCAAGCAGAGAGATCATGCTGTGATCCGTGTTGGCCTCCATGTGCTGCCCTGTGCTCCAGATGATGCCCAACAGCCTCTCAGCAAGCAGAGGGTTGAATTCTGGTTTTCTGTTCATATTCCTCTGCCTGCAAAGCCCAGAACAGTTGGAAGCCGAAGCCACAGGAAGGGGGAAAGGAGAGCAGCTCTGCTGGTTTTGAAATTGTGGTATCTTTCCACCTACTGCTGTCTCTCACACCTACCCAAAACTGAAAATGAGTTTGTGCTGCTACCAGAGAGAGGTTGATGGACCACATGGCATATTTTCACAGCTTGTGTTTTCAGAACTGAGTCACTAACATGCACTGGGGGTTTTGGGCTTCAAATATTCAGGTTTTGTAGGATAAGGACCCAGCAGGCTGGGCATGAAGACAATTTCCATGATCCTCAACAGTGGAAAAGGCAATGGTGAATGGTTGATGAGCAGAAAAAAGAAAAAGAAAAGAGCAAAAGGCAGATGAGCTGAGCTGGTATAAGTGGCTATGGTCTCAGGGCGGTGGTGCTTGGGAAACCTGGGTGCCAGGCTGACCGGTGCTGGGCAAGGCAGCGGGTGAGGGGGGAGCGGGCTTCCCCCTCCACGGGGTTTGGCACTGCGAGTCCCGCTGGGCAGAGGCAGGCTGCGCCGCCAGCTGCCGGGTAGGTGCTTCTCCTTGTAAGTCAGCGTGAAAATGCAAAATGGCAAAAAGCTCTGCAAAATGAGAAGAGCCCTGCAGAATGTGCAGAGATGTTTTATCTTCCCACCTGTTCACCCCGCTCCCATGCTGTTGAGCTGAAGGGCCAAATGAGGAGCATGCATTTTTTCAGTCTAAAAACATCAGTGTCCCACTCTGGTAACTTTCCATCATGTTTAATACCGCAGGAATTGTCAGAAATTTTCACATTCATAATTCCTTTGAAGTCACCAATACTTTAAAAATAACTTCATGTACTTTCAGCATTGCTAGGTGCACTTTCAGTAAGGAAATGGTTAGACTTATTTGCAAAGGAGGACAGACCACTTCCAAAACAAACACCATTTATCCCCCAGCTGGTGGCTTACCCACGTGCACCCCCCGATGCCACCGCTACGTCTCACCAATATTTCCCCCATCAGTTTTACAGCTACTGGACTGTGAAGGGCCCTCCATTAATCTCCGCGCTTTGTGTACGGTAAGATAGTTGGAAAGGGAATCTTTAAACAGCTGGGCCGTGGCACTGGTGTTCAGCTTTGTGTGCTTTGCAGGAGAGGCTTCCACTGAAATGACAGCTGAATATTCTGTGTTTACAAAGCACGATGCTAAGATGGGACAGTTGTGTCTCTTGGCACACTCCTCAGCGTTTCTCCTTTATGCTTACCAGACTGCCCCTTGCATGCAATTGAGTGTAGGGGTTTTTTTTATTTTTCCTGTAAAGCTAGAGTATTAAAAACCAGCAGGGGAAAGGGAGGGAGGTGAGGCTGCTTTGTGGTGGTTGCAGAAAAGGGAAGAGGATAGAAACATTCCTTCCAGCGATGCATGCCCTGCTGTCACGAAAGAAACCTGCGATCTCCTTCATGTTGGAGAGACCACATCTGCATCTGGGGGGGGCGGGAAGGAGGGGGAAGAAAAAACCAGGCAGGAGAAGTACTGATGAAATCAAGGCAAAGCTTGGCAGCCTGTGGAACAAACAGCCTGATGCATATCAGCCAGCACATGTTCAACACATGTTGTAGCTTGATGCTCCCACCAGGAGACGTGGGCGCAAGGCGGATGGCAGTGAGTGGGACGAGAACTACGGATCCTTCCTCCCACCAGGAGCTCTGTCCTGTGCCTGCCCTCAGCATCCTCTTATTCTGATGAATGATCCCCGTATACTCACCATGAGCACACATGAGCTTAGGTGCTGCTGCTCACCCAAAGCACTGCTATCGCAAGGCTTGTCCTGGTGGTGTTGAACAGCCCCAGTGACCACGCTCAGCCTGTGGACAGTCCTGCAAGGCACCCTGTGTCCTGCCTGCTGGGGTGGCACCTCCCAGGAGCCGAGCCCATGGCGTACACATGTGTCTCCAGGGAACTGAAACAATTTTCTGAGCCTGTCCTGGTCCTGGGGATCATCTGGTGCATACTCTCCAGCCCATTTTTCGTGGGCAGCCTCTACAGAGCAGCTGGGCTGCAGTTCCATGCCAGGGCAGCACGAGCCTTCGCATCTGATGGGTGGCTTAAGTGAGGAGGGACCTATGTGTCTTGCCCGACCTCCTGCAGGCAATAGGTTCCCACCCATTATTGCCAAGCAGCTTTCTAGGGATTATTAATTTTCTTTCCCAAGTCACAGGGCTGACCGAGGGTTACAGCTTTGACATCTGCAACCACAAAGTCTTGGGAAAAAAATCTCTAGGACTCGCTGCTTCAGACTGCCTCTCTCCGCAGCAAATTTGGATTCTGAGTAGCCTTAGCAAGTGACAGTGCCTGAAATATCTGCAGCCCATGTCAGTCCTGCATTCTGCAGTGCATCCTACTCTTTTATTCCAGCTACCAAAGAAAATCAGAGTTGTATGGATTTTGCAGTAAATGTTTTGCCAATTTCTTAGTTCTATTTCATAATCGCGATGGCATTCCTGGCCTCCTTGGATTTATGATTTATGGTGACATATTCACAGCCCGCTGGGGGAAGCAGGAGCTCTGGATGCAAGCTGTTTCTGGGTAAGCATTAAGGTCCTCCCGAGTGTGTTCAGTGGTATCAGGAGGAACTGTGTGTGTCTGCGAGCACAGATGAATATATTTTGTGCATTATCTATGTCTGCAGAGTGCACTTGCTTCTCCAGTCTAAGCTGTGTTTAAATCAGGGCTTTCAAATGAGCCTAAAAGCTTCTGCAAAATAATTTTACACTCTCCAAACAATTTAGTTAATTAACCAGCTAAATCAGTTCTTGCTGACTCTCCTTGAAGATATTCCTCCTGAACGAGGTTTTTTCTTCAGATTTGGATGAAATGCAATGGTTGAGTCATGAATTTTCTTTTTGGCTCTGTTGCTGGAGTGGGGAATGTTGTTCACAATATTGGCTGTTGCCATATGCTTTTTTCATCAAGTAAAAGGGTGCAACTTTCTTCTTGCTTCCCCCTTCACTGACTCATTCCCCAAATATGTTTCTGGTTAGGATGCCTTGTGATTTCTTCCTGACATAAGGTTTTCTAGTTTGCAGTTGGCTTTGTGAATCACCTCTGCGAGCGCTAAAACATCCCAGCTCCTGGGAGGAGCGGATGGGTGTCCTGAAGAACACATGGAGCAGCAAGATGCTGACCTGGTTCCTGGGGACTTTGTGTGCTTGATACCTCTTCTGCCCCAGGAATCGTTTTCCAGAAGCCGGGCAGTCCTGCTCAGATGCCTGCCGGTGCCCTTTGCATCCTGAATGTGGGTTGTTGTGCCTGGGCAGTTTAGGAAATGCCCGAGGGCGTTTCAAAGAGATCTCCCTCTGGTTTAGGTGAACGTGGCATTTTAGCTGTTCTCAACTTGAGACTTTCAGAATCTCTGTAAGTTAAGAAAGGGAGGTGCTGGCCGCAAAATAGCTTGGAGGGACATGTCCCTTCCTGAATTCTTTTAAGGCATTGCATTGAGGCCTCCTTTTGCTGACTCCCAGAGCATCTCAGTGCAGTGACCTTCACTGCTGATGCCAGATTTCCTTGCAGAGGGTGAGTTGAGAGCACAGGGCTTTTGTCAAAGTCAACCCAGTGCTCCCAGCATCCTGTCTTTAGCAGTGAGTAGCTTCCAGCACTTGGCCAGCAGAAGGGAACGGTTCCTCCAAAAAACAGAATGTGAATCATTCACATGATGCTTCCTGAACCTGACCTTGCAGAAAACAGGCTTGCACCTGCGAGCATGGGACTGGGTTCCTGAAAACCAGTGTCGGTTGCACCCTCCTAGTGACCCTTGCTGTGGTAGGGCTGTAGGAGTACACCCCATCCTCACCTCCCAAAGTCTTAACAGTCCAGGAGATGCCAGAGAGGCCAAGAAGAACAGCTCACCTCTTTTTCAGCTAAAGGAACTGAGATGCTGAGAGTTAAGCGACTGGCCCAAAGCCAGAGCGCTTGGAAATGAGCCCATATCTTTCTTGTATTAGCTGGGACATGACCGTGTAGCATGCCTTGCCCTGCTGGAGCAGCTATCCTGCAAACAAGCATCTCCCACCCCCCACCCCCACACCAAACTGCTCTGCATCGCAGGACAGTCCCTGTCTGTTTGATCTTCTGGGATGCAGGAGAGCAGAATTTCAGCAGCCTTTGTGCCCTCTCTTGTAGCACTTCCCATTTCCTACAACTTTGCCTGGAAAGTTAACTCTGGGCTTACCCACACTGGGAGTTTTCCCCGCAGTCGCTCTGCTGGCACGATGCTACAAAATTATTCCAGCTGAGTGACTCCCCAGCCATGCGTCCCTGGGTGGTGGGTCGATGGCAGAAGACACATAAGGGCACCGTGAGTCGTCACCGCAGGGTGGCCCTACCTGGTCCTGCAACCTTTCCCAGGGACAAGGAATGGGGACTCAGATCCTGCCTGCCCTCCTCAGAGCCTGAGAGCTGTTCTTCCCTGTGCCACTTGGGATGTCACACTGAGATAATGTGCCATAACCAAAGCTGTTTGGCTACAGAAGGTGGCAATCGTGGTGTCATGTGCCAAAGCCACCTGAGATGCCAGCCCTGCTCCCAGGGCTCAGGCTCTCACAAGAAGGGGCTTGTTCCGTTGGACGCAGGATCCATCCTCACACCAAGGTCCCTTCCAAGGTAGGACATGCCATTTATAACCAACCCTCCACATGCTGGTTACCCACATGGCCTTGGTAACCTCTCCTTTGTAATTCAGGAGTGACTTCTGCAAGATGGTGCCTGAATTTCCATGCGATTTGACAGAAATTTGGGGTGTTTTGCTGTGGGTTTTTTTTTTTTCCTTATTCTTTCCAGTGCTGCTATCGCTGGTTTTTCCTGGCTGGACGCTGTCACCATCCAATGTGTCATCACTTGGGAGATGGAAAAGGAGGGAGAGGTGTTTCTTTGCAAGGAACAAATGTTGTAATAACCCATCTTTGCTCCGCTGGCAGCATCTCCAGTGCCCAAAACACACTGGAGAGATATAAGCAAAGCCTGGCCGCACCACAGCCCCGCAGGGAAGGACAGGGGACTTGATGCTTGGAAAAAAAGTATTCTGGCAGCACAGTCTCCTGGACTCTGCCTTTAAAAGAAGAAATCTCCCAAAGGAACTCTTGGAACCCAACATTTTTGTTATTTAAAACAGAGCAAAATAAAGAGCTGGAGGCTGCAAGCTCAGTGTAAACAGCAGTGGCTTCTCAGGCCCTTAGTTAAAGCCCCCTGGGGAGGAAAAACACATTAGATGGCCAAATAGGTCTCTCCTCCTCTCCATTGCCGTGTTTCCGTGTAGTTGGGAAAAGGGGTGAGGTCTTGGGAATAGCTTTTTGCTGGCTGTGCATTCAAACATGCAGTTGAGATACTTCCCTCTGCCACCCCCCCTCCCTCCGGTTCCCTGCCAAGCAGAACCATTTGGGATTTTCCCTTCCCCATCTGCGTGGCCACCAGCGCAGGCGACAGCACGGGATGCAAGGTGCCACGGACCTCCAAGGGTCTGGCCAGTGCCAGGCAGGTGTGCCAGGATTTGGGCCATTGGATAGAGATGGGGCTTCCCAAAAGCACCCAGTGCTCGGCGCTGAGAGCTTTGGGGAGTCAGCACCGGGTCAGCATGTGGGCACAGCACCTCTGCGTAGGGGGGCTCACAGTGAACGCCGTGTCTGCATACCCTGGGCCTGTTCGTCACTTGACGGGCCAAGATGGGTGGGCATCAGGGGCTTGGGTTGGGATCCCAAATCTGCCCAGTGCCCCCTGTCCATAATCTAAAAGGTGACACTAAACATCCCTCCTGCTCATGACTTCAGTTCACACTCCCCAGGGCTCTTGCTGCGTTTGTGCCACCTGTGGAGCAGCAGTCCCAGCTGAAACCATGACATCCATCCTGGGCAATAACCACCCCCATCTTGGTAGGACAAGGGCAATGGTTTTAAACTAAAAGAGGGTTTATTCAGGCTAGGTATAAAGAAGACATTTTTTATGCTGAGGGTGGTGAGACACTGGCGCAGGTTGCCCAGAGAGGTGGTAGGTGCCCCATTCCTGGAAACATTCAAGGCCAGGTTGGACGGGGCTCTGAGTGACCTGGTGGAGTTGCAGATGTCCCTGCTCATTGCAGGGCGGTTGGGCTAGAGCGCCTGTAAAGGTCCCTTCCCACCCAAACTGTTCTGAGTCTACGATCTCTGCCATGGAGACCTCTTCTCACACAGTGCATCTCCCCCTTCACCGGTCTCCTTCCCAAGAGCTTCCTGATGGCCTGTTAAGCCACTTCAGAGCATTGACCTGATTTTCTCCTCTTCCCCGTGCATCCCCAGGCTGTTTCCTGTCACGCTGCCGTGGGGCTTGGCTTCTCCTCCCACCTTCCCACGGCTCTGCGCAGCCGCTGCTCACAGTGCATTCCTTTGCATCGTAATCTCCGCCTTGCTATCTAAGGAGCTGAAGGATATTTCCAACCCAAAATGCCAGAACATACTGGCATCCACCTCCGGCTACCTTCCTCTTGTACACGCATCCAGCTCCTTAAGCTCTCTGATACTCTGCCATGTTTAAACAACCATCACTTACAGTCAGCTCTCAATGCAGCAGGTTATTTTCTTTTCTGTCTGGGATTTTTTTTTTCCCCTTTCCCAAGCCCCAGCTGGTTTCTGCAGTTTCTTGCTCTAGTGACTGGGCCTGACTCTTTGCAATGAGCGCCTGCACCATGCCTACTGCACAAGGTGTAACTGGGCTGCAAAATATGCAGCACAATCTTGACTCGACCTCTCCGTTTTCCAGAAAGCAGCAGGTCCAAGATGTGACCAACCTTCTGCCATCATTGCCAATGCCATCGGTATCGTCCTGCGGCACCTCAGGAGCAATCCTAGACCAGCTTCCTATGGTGCTAGCTGGCAGCAGGGATGAAGGGTGCTGGTCCCCCAGCACATGCCACCTCTCTGCTTCCACCTGGCCTGTGTCACTGGTATTTTTGTTGGCCCATGGGATGCTCTAGCAGCGATGTGCTCTCCATCCTGAGGTCTTAGCCACACACAGCTGCAAGGACACGAGTGGACATCCATCTTTTTGGCATATGGTGGGGTTGGGGCAGCCACAAGCAGTGGAGCACAGAGAGTTACCTGCAAGCAGGAACTGGGCCAAGTCTGTGCACGGCACTAATTTCAAGCCCATCTTTGGAGAGAATGAAGCTGTTGCTCTTCAGACCAGGCAGCAGCTCCAGCATCCCCTGGTTTAAGCAATGAGCTGCCAAAGGCTTTTACTGATCAGAGAAGGAGGGAGAACCCCACTGACACAAAGCACGCACGTAGACCCTCCAGGACGTGTACTTTCAGGCTCAGCTTTAAAAACTGCTGACAGTGGTGATTCCCCTCCTTCTGCAGTCCTTCACATAAACAGTCTCCCCTGAGACCTAACCTGAATCTTTCGCTAGGTGATATGCCCACTGCTTTTGCCTGTCCATTGTGGAAATGGGAACAGAGCATTTTCTCCCTCTTCCATCCCTCCCTCTTCAGGTAAACCCTCATTTATCTACCTGAAGATGTTATCAGCTGTCTTTCTTTCTCTAGGGTAAACAGCCTGAATTCTTTTAACCTTTCCTCATCAGTCACCTTCCCGACTCCCCTCACGTGGTGATGAACTGGGAGTGGGGGTCTCCAGCAGTGACATCATTAAGCCCGCCTGTCCCCAGTTTGCAGGGGATGTGGGGCTGCCCCAGAAACTGCAGGTGCATGATGGCACCCTTGGCTACAGACCACAGTATGTCTTCTAGGAACTCGCAAGTCAACACAATTTCATGCTTCGGTGGGGTTTTGGAGATTCCCGTCTCCCCATGTTGCCCATTCCTGGCTGGCTAAGCACCCACCTCTCCTTCTGATGGTAGCTGCTTCAGACTGCTCTGCTCAGAGGTGAAGTCCATCCCACCCGGCTGATTCAATAACATCTACCTCATTAAACCACTCTGATCTGCTCCATCTCTATTTTTCCAGCACTAACGGCATTACCATTCCACTTGCATCTGACCTTTCTGGTGAAGACTGAGGCTGAAAAAGCACAAAACCATCCAGCTGTCTGGGCATCATCCGTCTCAGGCTTCCCCACGTGCAACAGGCTCAGCTGCTGCAGCTACACAGGGCATCTCGGGTGTCCGAGAGGCAAGACAAGGGATCAGCCCCCTCCCTGTTGAACAGATCCGTTTGTTTTCTGCTTGATGTTCCCCAAATGCCTTTATTCAGCTCAGAAAACTTTGGCGGAGCGCTGAGAGCTGAAGTCAGCCACAACTGAGAGACGTGGATTGTGGCTGGGAAGTGCCCACCAGTGTACGAGCCCTCCTGCTTGTCTGCAGCCTCCCGGTGTTATTTCTCTGCAAAAGAAAGCAGCTTGGGGTTATTTTTGAACCCAAACCTGCACACAGGAGCTGTTTTGCTTTTCTACCATAGAAACCACACCAGCTATCCCAGGCAGCACGATCCCAGCTCCAGCGGGGAGCTGCATGGTTGAAAGTCACTGCTGTGCACCCGGCCTCAGCATCTCCACCTGTAAAAAGGGGAGAAAATTTCTGCAGTTTCCTTGGCTGCAGCCATTCATACCCAGATTTGACTGGGGAAGTTGGGTGACCTGAGCCCAGAGAGGCTGCTCACAGACATCCCGAACCCAGCGAGAGGAGCCGAGCTAGGCTTGTCTTGGGTTAAAAACAAGAGAGAAGAGCGGTCAGGTGGGCTGCAGGGAGCCCCGTGGATGGCCAAGGGAAGTGGTTGTAGGGGATGATGCTGGGTTGCTCCCCCTGAACCCATGATCTGGGGTCTGGGGCAAATGTGGGTGATTCACACAGGGAAAAAGTGCCCTGCATGACAGCCCCAGCAGGGCTGCACAGCCAGACACTCCCTTGTGCCACGGGTGCCCGTGTTGTGTCCATGCCTTTGCTCAAGGACCTGTTATCAGTCCAGCTTTCACAAGCTCTGACGTGCGTTTTGATAAAAACACTTGTTTGGAGTTTTTTGTTCTCTGGCAGTGCATGAGCAAAGGTGACCAAATCTGAGCGCCTCTGTCCTCAGTGCCACCCTCCTCCTCCTCCTCCTCCTCCTCCTCCTCCTCCTTCTCCTCCTCCTCCAGCCTTTGCAGCTTCCCACAGCAGGGGTGGGATTTATCAGGAGTGTGTGATTTATAGGACAGGTGTGATTTATGGGGCTGCTGCTATACTTGTTTGGCCTCTGGGGCTTTGCAGCCTTGAGGAACTCCCTGCTCCCCACACCAGTGTTCCTTGTTCTGAGTCCTTTATTCCTGAGGCTTTGGATGCTTCTTGGATCAGACAATGGGAAGGAAGTGGTGGTGTTTCTGGGGGGCTGTTGCTGCCAGCCCCTCCTTCCTTCTGGCTGGGCTTGGAGGCAGCAGGCAGTTCCTCCTCAGGGAGCCCAGGGCCACAGGGCTCCTTCCTAGGATGTCACATGAAGGGGAGGTATAGGGTTTTGGGGGCTAATTGGTCCACGAGTGTGTCCCAGCTGCCCACTATTTGCTCTCCACATTATGGTGGAGTGTCTGGATTTCCCTATTCACCCCCCAAGCTGCTGCCATCGTACCCCTGCTCAGGGAGATGAAGAACAAACCCATCTTTCTGGGGCTGCGGGGTGGGGACCAGGACACCGGCACTGAGAGGGTCGGTGATGCAGCCACTGTCGAGCATTCCAGTACTGGTCAGAGGGGATTGGTGGCCCAGGCTGGGATTTCTGGGGTTTCCACAGTGAGAAAATCATCCTGGTCCCTCCTCATCCTCATGTCCCTTGAGCACCGCTGGACAGCCAGTCCCCAGGGCAAATCCTTGCTACTCCATTTCACAGTTTGGTGATTTTTTCAATGCCATGGGGCTGAACAGCACCCTGGGGAGCTTACCTGAAGCTGAGCACAATTTGCACAGGGTAGGGGATTCAAGCAATGCCTGCAAAGAAAAACTGGCATGCTGAAACCCCAGGGCTGGGCAGGACACGAATCTGCTCTCGCTGGGCTTTGCCTCTGACCCCCGCGTGTCTTGAATTGATTTGGACCCCACTCCAGAGCGCATCCATAGGGGTGGGAATGGTCCAGCATATCTCAGGATGCCCTGCACCTCCGCAGCCCTCGGGCCCCCTAATGAAGCATGACAGATGAGCTTCATGTCACTGCTCCCTGCGCTGATAGAGGGAAAACCCACGGGCTGGGAGCCAGTTTCCCCAGACCGTTGGGGAGAGGAGAGCTGGGGCTGGAGAGATAACGGGAAGCGTCAGTGCCAGGGCTCAGGGTGGGGGTTTGGTGCTGCAGCACTTTGTGATGCCAGCTATGGGGGTGCTGCTTTGCAAATACACAGAATGGGGCTATGCAGGCTGCTGGGAATGGTTTTCCTCCCCTCCTTCATCACCTGGGGAGATCTGCAGGGTGCTGGGTGCCAACACAGGGTGCTTTCCTACAGCTCCACATCCCATCAAGTGGCTGCCCCAAAAGGGCCTGAATAGCAACTGTGAATAACTGGTGGTGTGATTTGGATCATCTTTTCCCCCCCTACTGCTTTCCAGTAAATCACTTCCAAACAGACATTTTCCACTCTCTGGCCAGCTCTGCAGATGATGGTGCTGGAGCCATTCAGATGAATTATTTTGGATTTTGGGGTTTTCTTCTTGCTGAATAGCTGTGGATAAATGATGCTGGATGTTTCTTCTAACATCCCAGAGTGACCAGCTTGAGGGATGGTGATGGAGCGTTGCGTGACATTTGGGTTTTCTTTGAGCCCCAGCTCCACGGGAGAAATTCAGTCTACTGGCCTGTACTTTGTATTTGTAGAGTCAAATGAATAGGAGGCCTTCTGAAGGTGGATCAAAGCCAGAACGGGAATGGCAAAGGCTCAAAAAATCTGATGGACAATAGAAAGTGGTTTAATATGTTGTACATTACAGGACAAGTGGGTGTGTGTGAGATATTTGAACCTTTGGGCTAGAGTTACCCCCTTTCTCTTGGGCAAGCTCAAATCAGCAGTGTGCTAAAGTACCCTTCAAAGTCAGTTTCAGACAAAAAACTCTACAGACTGATCCATTCTGGGATTACCTCACCAAAACACAGCCTTTTCCATCCTGGGTTTCTAGGAAATGCATTCTGCTGGCCACTTGCTGACGGTTCCATGCAAAGTATCTGCAGCATCCACAGGAGAGATGCCTCAGGGAGCTGGTAAAAGCAGCCAGGGAGAGCTACATTTGGGATAGGTTTTGCCAAAATAATTTGGAAACCTTGGCATTGGGCTGCATGGGGGCAATGGTCCAACATCCCTGGGGCTGTCTGAAAGACTGATGAGGATGACAGCAGCTGAGAAGGACACGTTCCTGCATCCCTGTGCAGCTTTTCTGCCCCACCCTTTGCTACAACACAGGCTATGCACAGCAGCATGATCTGCTGCTGCAAAGACATGAAGAGTCCAAGGTGAGGATGATGAGAGGTGCCCAACCCATGAGCCAGGCACAGGTGATACAGAGGAAGATCAGCAAAGGGTGGGGGCACGGCTGTTGTGAGACACTCAGGCACCGCTCAGGGAGCTGGAAGGACATGGGGATGAACCAACTTCCAGGAGAATTTACCTGGGATTTATCCAAACTCTCCATCACATGGATTCAAGTGTTCAGCTAACAACTCCCTCTGGCCAAAACAGATGTCAAGAGGGAGCCACCATGACTTTCAGAGAGACACAAAGTTCAAGGACCCTTTTGACCTTGGGGATGACTGGAGAATGATTCGGGGCATGTTGCCTCCTTTCTGGGCTAAGGCAAGAGTCACACACAGTGGAGGTCACTCCTGGCAGCTGGAAACATCAGAAGAACAAAACCACATGACAGAAAAAGGATAAAAGACAAACGACGGTGCAGGGATTCATGTCAACAGGAAACTAATGCCTGCCACAGTCAGGAGAGCCAGCGGAGTTATTTGTTATGAAGAGCTGATTGCCGAGGAAGAGGTTGGGAAACAAACCTCCCAGCCTGAGGCTTCAAGAGCTTAATTGACACCAATTCCTGGAAAGAAGGTGAAGAGGGGGCAGAAGAGCCCTGTAGCAGGGTTTGTCCTGCGGCACAAGCCTAGCAGGCTCCAGTGCACCACAGCTGATGTTAGGCACATGCAGCATGGAAATGAGATGTGATTTCATAGCTGTAGGGCAACAAAACCTTGGCTTGACTTCTCAAGGGAGGAGGTAGCTCACTCGGGCTTTGTGTCTCTTACCTGAGCGTAGCTATCTCTTGCAAGCTAGGATTTATTCCAGCTGCAGGGATGTTTCTTGTAACCTTTGGGCATGAAGGGCCAAGCTGAATGGTTGTGATAGTCTTGAATCTTGGTCCCTGGCTTCATCCTGCTTGTCCTTGGCTATCAGGAGGAGAGCGCCAGCCACACAGTCCTAAGGTCGATGGCTCTCACTTTAGGTAAGGACACTCACCTTGGCACCAGTGCTTCTCGCCCAGAGCACCCAGCTGCATTTCCACACCAGGTTGCCTGACCTTTCCTTGGGGTTACCAAGACAAACATCCCACTCTGAAGATGCAAGTACTTGAGCCTACAGCCCGGCACATCCTTCATGGCCCTCAAACTCTATGAAGATACCGAAGTGCTGCTTTGTGTGTTCAGCCCTGGGCCCCACGTAGCCCTCCAGCTCTGATACCGGCTGTCATCCCTGTTCTGCCCCGCAGCTGGTGGGAAAAAGCCGAAGACACCTTCCCAGGAAAGGGTGATGAGGCTCTGTTATGTACAGGCTCAAAGGGGAGACAAAATCCTGGGAATTCTGACTTCATTCATCAGGAGTAGACATTGCATCCTGCTGAGATGGAAGGCAATGCAGGAGCAAAGCAGTGGGATTGCACGGGTGGAGTTGCATCCTAATGGACATAAGCAAGTAGTATTTTACTGCTGGGCAGTGAGGTATGGAGATGCTAAACGATCTTTGCAAGATCACAAGACGGAATTGCTACAATCTAGAAAGACTAAACCTCCACATCTCAAGTGCCTCTTCAAGAACTTCATCAACATTATTATTCATCCTTTCATTACAAGGATACTGAACGACTCTACACATATACCAGGTGATTGCACATTTGTCCAACATGTAGCCACGACAGCTTCATTACTCTGCATATACATTCAGAAAAATAAAAAAGCCAAGTAATGTGGACATTTCGGAAATGACAAAATTAGGGAAGAACAAATGTTGCCAGGAATAATCAAGGAAGTGGAGTTACCCAGCACATTTCCTTTGCGACCTTCACTTTGCTGGGAAATGATCGTTTGTGAAAAGTGAACCTTGGCTACATCCAAAAGATGCTTAGAGGTGGAAGGGGATAGAGACAGATGGAGAAAACCACCCAGGTGGTTCAAACCTCTCTCACCTGCTGTCATGCGGCGCCGGAGATGCAGGACCAGGCAACAGGCAGCTTGTGGTGCTGGTCGGTCCCTGCCTGAGTTTATTTCTAGCGGTGCATTTTTTCAAAGGGACTCAAGTAACGCTCCAAGTCACTTTAGGGTTGTTTGTGAAGAGCTCAGAGTAAAACTCAAGGAGAAGTAAAGGGCTTGCAGACCCTCTGTGAAGAGGAGCAATACCAGTGGCAGTGGGCTGTAAAAGAGCACATCAGGTGTGAGGTGTTAGAGAGGCAAAAAGTACCACGAGGGGGAAAGCCAAGCATCTGCATTTCTCTTTTTTCGGGGTGGTCTTTTGAAACTTCTCCCTTGTTAAGGAAGAAGCTGCAGACAGGGAATACTGAGACCCAAGTGAACTGGTGGGATGATGGGGGAAGAGCAGGGGCTGCCCACCACCAGGTCAGAGCAGATCGCTCTTGGCTGTGCTGGAGCATCTGAGGAAACAGAGCTTTTGTTTATAGGAGATGGGGGGAATTTCTCTGCCTGTGTATGTGGAGCGGGGCCGGGCACTCAGTCACGCTGCTTTTCCTCCTCCAGTCACCCAAACGCACAGGGCAGGTTTCCATGGCCGGTCACCCTGGAAAGAGCCAGTCCGACCGGCTTGCCGGCAGACCTGCAGCAGCCAAGCAGGAAAGCCAGCTGGTTTCAACAACTGCACATAACAGTTTAAACCCCCCAAAAAGGTCATGAATAAAAAAAGGGGGCAAAACAAGTCGAATAAACCCACAACAGAGAAGGAGCCACTCAGGTTCATTGCTGATTTCCGAAAGATGCCCGTTGAGCCGTTTCATCGGAAAATCATCCCGGTTTCTGCAGAGTGGAGGCAGAAGGAGCGGCGGGCCAGGAGCTGTGCTGCAGGCAGATCTGGTAGGTATCATCCCTGTCCCGATGGAAGCGGCTGTGCGTTTCGGCACCTTATTTGGCTATTGTGCTCGTAAGGAGTGAGGACTTCTTGCAAACAGTGGGAAGAGCCCCGGGGATGCTTGGCTGCCTCTGACGCAAGAGTCACGGCGGCCGGTGCATTTTTGACCTTGCTTTGCCTCTCGAGCCAGCATCAGAGCTGACGCTGCCTGCCTCTCCGCACACCCACCACCCAGCAGCGGCACTGGGAGGAAAGGGGAGCCCCAGGAATGGCAGCACCCAGCACCAGCTGGGATGGAGAGGGCAGAGAGAGTGGCTTTCCCCATCCTTAGGGAAAGAGAAACTCTGTAACTTGTCTGAAGAGCACAAGAAGCCAGCAGCCTATACCTCACAGCATGCCATCAGCTGTACTAAAAGGTTACGAGCTCCGGCGGAGCCGTATTGAATTGCATCAGCTGGGAACCTCATCCAAAACGTTCGGGTTGAGAGTAACCCTTTCTATTTATTGCCCTATTGTTTTACGCTGGAAGAACACGGTGATACAATCTGCAAAAGCTTTGTTGTTACAGACTGGCTTTCCCCTGCCCTCCCAAACCATCACCCTGTGAATTATGGTCCAGTTTCCAAGTTTGGGGGGATGAAATGGGGGGTGACACTGACAGGGCTTAAGGCCCCAGGAGGATTTGGGGGGGTGGAGTTCTGCTGCCCATCCTCCCATCAGTCAGGGCGATGTTACCCATTTCCCTCTGGCAGCATTGGCCAAGTCAGCCCAAATCGCCCGCGCTGCTCGCGGGTAAAACCTGGTTTATGCTGCCCAGAGCAAGCTCGGGAAGTTTTTTATTAATGCATATGGGAAAACAAAGGAGGAGCCCTTTGTAAATATCTCCATTATAACAGCAAAAGCAAAAAGGTGGCAAAACCTTTATCATCCCCATTAAGAAGTTTTTGCTGCCTCCCCGATGGCAAAGCTCCCACTGCCCTTTGCAGCACAGGACGTGGGAATGGCGCTCGTGGAGAAAGCCCTGGGCTGGCAGAGCCATCCCAGAGGCTGGCGGGGAAGGCACGGTGGCATCGGGATGTGGCATCCCACTGCCTGGCATGGCAGCATCAGGATGCGGCATCCCAGCACCTGGCATCCCACTGCCCAGCATGGTGGCATCGGGATGGCGTCCCACCGCCTGGCATCCCACTGTCCAGCACGGTGGCATCGGGATGAAACATCCCACCACCTGGCTCGGTGCTGGGGACATCCCGCCCACCACTGCTGACCACCGCGCCGGCCCTCGCCACGCACCGCCTTCCGAGTGACGGTTTTTCAGGAAGCCCAGCGGCCTTGGCGGGATGTATGTATCATTGGGTGGGGAGCTACAGGAAGCAGAGAATTTTTCTTTTCTTTTTTTTTTTTTTTTCTCCATTTGTGCCCGTTCAGACCCTTATTTAAAGACAGTTCCCATTTCCTAGCTTGGCTGATGATGAGGATGGAGGGAACCAACATATCGCCCAGCCTCAGCGCAGGCACAGCATGGGCCCTGGGCTGCGATGCTGAGCTAAGGGCTTTGCTGAACGAGAAATATTTTGTTTATGAATTTAGGGCTTTTAAATGGGCAGCGTTAAATATATATATATATATATATATATAAAAAACCCAACAAAAGAAACCAAACCCTGAAGGCAGCAGCAGGGCGGGCAAGGCTGCCACGGAAAGGCGCTCCAAGCACTCACGCGTGTTTGAGACACGGGGCTCCCACCGGCCACAGGGGCCGCTCCCCGGGCCGGCTCAGCGAACCGAGCCGAGCCGGGCCGGGCCGGGCCGCCCCCCGGAGAGTCCCGGATGTTGGAGCGGCCCCCGCTTGCTCCGTCCTTCGCTTCCATAAAAGGCCAAGGGGCCCGGCGGCGCGGGGCGCGTTTTTCCTTTAATTATTATCCCCCTCCTCCTCCTCCTCCTCCCCCTCCTCCCCCCCCTCCCCCTCCTCCTCCCCTCCCCTCCCTCCTCTCCCCGCCCGCCCCTTCTCTCCCGCGGCGGCCCCGCAGGCAGCGGCTGGGGGCGGCGGGCAGCGCTGCACCCCCCGAGCCCGCCCCGCCGCGCCCCCAGCCCACCCCCCGGGCGCGGAGGCGGGCTGTGCCGCGCCGTGCCCAGCCGAGCCGAGCCGAGCCGTGCCGGCGGGCGGGCGCTGAGGCGCGGCTGGGGCGCAGGAGGCCGGGGCCATGGCGCTGGACGGGATCCGCATGCCGGACGGCTGCTACGCCGATGGGACGTGGGAGCTGAGCGTCCATGTCACCGACCTGGGCCGCGACGTCACCCTGCGGGTCACCGGGGAGATCCACATCGGCGGCGTCATGCTGCGCCTCGTCGAGAAGCTGGGTGAGTCCCCTGGCACCCCCCCATCCAGCCCAGCACCCTGCCCCAGCAGCCAGCACCCTGCCCCAGCACCCTGCCCCAGCACCCAGCACCCTGCCCCAGCACCCAGCCCCGGTGCTGTTCTCCAGCACCCTGCCCCAGCACCCAGCACCCTGCTCCAGCACCCCGGTACCCAGCACCCTGCCCCAGTGCGGTGCTCCAGCACCCAGCACCCTGCCCACCTTAGCACCCATCCCAGCACCCTTCCTGCCCCATGTCCCAGCACCATGCCGGTGCAGCCCCTGCCATAGCACCCCAGCCCAGCCCTAAGCTGCCCCTGTCCCCCGTGCGCCCTCCCAGCTGCCCCCAGAAGCCCCCAGTGCCATGGGTGGCAGGACCCCCACAGCCCCCACACTCCCAGCCAGCGCCCTGGGGCTGCGTTTCCCAACTGCCTCGGGCCAAACCAGCCAAACTTTCATACGCTGGGACCCTTTGCCAGCTGGTGGGGTTCAGCCCCCCCTCCGTCGGCCGCTTTGCCAGCAGGGTTTGATACAGAGCAGGGTTTGATACAGAGCTGTGAAACGTTTTCATTTACAGGGTGCTGGAGGGGGAGCGGGGCGGGTTTTTATGGGTATTCTCCAGTTTACAGAAAAAAAAATGAATTCTGAAGTTAAAGCTGGTTCAGCGCTGCTTTGGATGAGGAAAGCACCTCCAAGGGCCCTTCGCGAGCATGGGGTGATTAACGGGGTGGTGTGGGTCAGGATGGGGGGTTTGAGGCTGGGAACACCGTGGTGTCCGGTGGCTTTGGGTGCATACCTGGACAAAGAGCCCGTTTGTCTGGGACGCGTGGGAACGCACGGCCGAAGCCGCTGGGATGGCTTTGTGGCGGAGGAGCCAGCTTGGACGAGCTCCCTGCCAAAAGCGAGCGGCTGACCCGCCGGCCCTGGGGAGCTCAGCCCCGCCAACCCCCCCACCCCACCCCGGCTTTTTTTTATCAGCTCTTTTTATATCAGCTCGGGTGTGTTTACTCAACGGTATAGACTGGGCTGATGACTGTAACTGCTTAAATGAAATATTCATTGCAAGGGCCCCGCGCGTGCCTGCGGCTGTGGGAGTAGTGGACCTGTCAGCTGTGCCTGCAAGTCCCGGTTCAATGCAAAGCCCTCGTGTGGCTTTGAAAATACCATCTTCCACCATGCTTAGGTTTTGATTTATTAATTATCTGAAGTTACAGGAAGGAAGAGATGGATATAAATATGCTTGTTTCGAAAGGAAGCAAGTGCTCGCATCAAAGGGTCTCGTGCTGGAGATAGCCTTGACTCTCCAAAAATTTGTTTGGTTTGTGTTTGGTTTGGGTTTTTTTGTAATTTTTATGCTGGAGCTGCAGAAAGATCAGCTGAAGTTGAGGAGTCAGTGGCTAGGGGGAAAAAAAAAAAAGCTTTCTAGAAATTATAAAAAACCCAACCTGTTGATCACAAATGAATAAGCGACGCTCCCCTCAGTTCTGAGCTGAGCTGGGTGTTGGGGCCAGCAGATGCTGAAGCAGAGCTGGGGCCAGCTTGTGTGCAGAAAGCTGGGCGCATGCACAGGGACAGAGCCCAGCGAGGACCTAAATTAGCGCTTGATGTAATGCACAACACTCCCCCCCCGAAATGCGTTTGCCCGGATCCTCTCCACTTGTTAAATTAGGGATTGTATTAGAGGGAAGGAATGCAGTGGCTGCAGTGCTGGCCCCAGTGGAGGGAGTGGGATGCTGCTTCCCCGGGGGCTCAGCCCCTGTGCCCCCCTCCCTGGGATGGTTGAGACCTGCAGATATCTCCGGCTATTGCCTTCCCTTTCCCCTTGGCCTTTGTCACTGAGCCAAGCTATACGTATTTAGTTCCTTTTCATCTTCCTGCATGTCAGCTCTTCCAGCCTTCTCATTATTTTTATGGTTCTTCTTGGAGCTCCTGCCAGGCTATCGGGGTCAGGTTTAGCAGAGCAGGGTGGGCCAGGGCTTGCTTCTTACCCTTGTGTGCCTCCTCAATGCCCTCCTTCATCCAGCCTCTGCTGCTGCTTTGTCTCCAAATATATTAATTTTGCAATTTTTCCGTGTTGAAACCATTTCTCTGTGTTTTTAACCTGTCCCTCCCCATCGTTCCTCTGTCCCTGCTGGTGTTTTTTAACAACTCCCAGCATTACAAAAATTATTCATTTGCAAAGCGGATTTTTTGCTGACAGTTTTAAGGAAATTTCTTAAAAATCAAGTTTCCTTGCAGCTCTGAGATCTCCTATGGACTGCTCCACTTGCACATTGCAGGGGGAGGAAGGAAAGGGGGTTTGTGCCTTGGGCAGGGGGTTGCTGGCTCCATCATTTGGGACAAACCTCACATAGGCTTTGTGCTGCCAGAGGGCAGGGAAAGCAGATTTCTGTGGGCTGCCCAGAGTTTCACTGATATTTAAGGCATTGCTGTGAATTTGCAGCAAACTGGCCCTGCTCTGCTGGCAGGATGCTGGTAGAAGTTCTCCAACCATTAGTAAGCAGGGGGAAGAAATGCCTTCCCTTCTGCCAGCAGCAAGGAGAGCTTGGAAAAGGGAAAGTGTAGATTAACGTTAGTATTTTCTGATGCTCGTAGGAGAAAATGATCGCAGTAAATAGCCCTTTGCCTTGGAGAGGACTGGGGTGGCATGCTGAGAGCAAGAACACAAGAGAGTCTCTTACCTGCAGCCTTGCCATTAGGGATATCAGTAAATCTTGTCGATTCAGTTCTTGCCTGTGCAGAGTCGCTGCAATTGGCCTATTTGGGAATTGGCAATTAAAATCTGTCACTAATGCAGGCAGGGATTGGAAGAAACCCAAGGAGCAGATAGGGATTCTGGTTACTCAAGTGAATTGCAATGACCTGATCACTCCCCTGTTATTTATCACCCTGCTGGATTAAACCACTTGATTAATTAAACGTGCCCTGTGCTTGGCAGAGTCATCTCTGAAAAACAGGCAAAAAAACCTGCTGAGGTTTTAAGAGCAGTAGCATTTAGTTGGTCTGTGTGGGTTGGGGTCTGTACTGGAAACTCCTGGTGCTTACCCAGGGGTTTTTAGGAATTTTGCCACTATTGACTTACAAACAAAAAATGAGGCTTAAAATCACTGGGAGTAGAGGAAGGAAGGAAGTGAACGCAGGTTATTGTTGTTGTCAACTTTAGGCTGTTTTAAACACATGCAAGAAAAACCCCTGCTTTTTTGAAATGCACAAATGAAACGGAGCTTTGTAGGGTAAACATTAAATGCGGGATTGTGTTTGGGCAATGCTCTGTACGGTAGTCGGAATAAAATAATAGCTCACAGAATCAGGGAAGGGGGGGACAAATGTTGGTTGGCAGAGGAATGGCTTCAGACAGTTGACCTAAATGTGCACTGAGCAGACTCAAAAAGTCTGTGGATAGAAGTTTTGCAGTGGAAATGCAGATTTCTCCCTAGGTGTCTTCTACAGGCAGCATATGCGTGGCAGCCAGTTCCAGCAATGGCAGCTCGCTGGGAGCACTGGGTGGAGAAGTGAGCACCTTTAGGGGTTTGTACCTGAAGAAAACTGGGAAGTGAATGAAACCAACCCAGCTAGGTTTGCAATTACAGCAGTCCTTCTGGATCAGAAGGTGTTAGCACTTGCTGCATGGCCGAGCCAAGGCAGGAGGATGGCTCAGGTGCTGCCTGGTGGTGCGCTGGTGTCCCCATTTTATCAAGCCAGGACGGGCACACGAGCTGCACTGGGACTAAATGTCAAATCAAGCTCTCTGCCTTCAGAGAGAGCAGCTGATAATGCCAGGCACTGATGACATCTTCTGAGGCCTTGGGGTCTTCTGTGAATCACATCTTGGATAAGAGTTTGGGCAACTGGTTTGAACTCCATTGTTCCCCTTGGCAGCTCCTCCGCTATCTCCTTTCCATCATCTGGGAGAGGGCGGGATGTCTCCTGAGGACTGGCAGGGCAGTTGTCACATGCAAAGTGTTTTGATTTAGGTGACATAGCATATTGTAGCACATCAAGCTCTTTTCTTTTGCTGGTTTTAGCCTGCAAATGTGCCTGGGATTCACCTGAGGGGCTCTGTTCACCGTCGAATGGACTCTGCCTGTACTCTCTTGCCAATGACTGCAGCTGTACTAAGTGCAAGATCGATTGAAAATATTAGTGTTCTCCCTGTAAAATCTCTTTTTCTTAATGGACCCCTTAAAGGGTTATGAATAAAACACCAAGGAAGTGCAGCGTCATTGATTTCCCCGAGTTTGTGTTTGAGGTTTTGCAGTGCTTATAAATGCTCCAAGCCATCGTAAGACTAGCCGGGGAAATTCTTTGCCTTGAAACTGGAATGAACTCTTTGAAACAGCTTAAGGCTATGTAAGAGAAATGCAGCCCATTTCTATTGCAAACACAAGGCAGGATGAATCTGCAGTGCTGTCTTGCTGCTTTTGCTTTGGACTTCTGCAAGGAGACTTGCGTAGGGCCTCACTAGGTGACAATGTGTGCTTTGCTGTTAAGAGGAGGCAAGAGAAATGGTTGGAGGCTAAAGAGAAATAAAGGAAGGGTTTCATTGTAGGCACGCTTTCCAGAAATACTTATTTGAGCATCAGTGCTTGGTGCCTGGAGTATGGTTGAGGTATTTCTCCGGTCCATGCTGCCAGGATGACAGCTGAGCATCTTCATTTGCAAGATCTGCAGATGCTCATCTGGCTGTCAGTTGTCGGTTGAGATGAGAAGGATGTTTTGCATCAAAATCAGTGCTTGGTCCCTCTTTAGTATGGCTTTTCAAATACATGCCGTTCACAAGAGGACTCTGAGTGCCATTTAGTATGCTGGGATGCTTGCAAGAAGCTGTTTGTATTCCCTTTGAGGCTGGGTGGTGAGTGCTTGTCTCAAATAGTGTGATAAATGGTGGCTGTGGTTGCTGCTGAGGGCAGCTTGGGCTGCTGCAGTTTGGGCAGGCAAGAGTCCTCTGATGCTCTGCACTGACCCTGCTCCAGTTTTCCCTGGGAAACTCATCCCAGGTTTTTAAACAGCAAAACTTGCACAGCCGCCAGGAGGTGAGATGGTGAGCCCAGAGGCTGGAGAGGATCTGGCGTGGTGCTGAGCACAGAGTGCTCCTGCGCTAGAAACTGGCAGGTTTTTGGGCCGTTTTGAGGTGGAAGTGGTACCCAGGCAGCTGCTAGGCACTGCCTGTCAGGGATGCTCCCAGCAGAGATGCTCCCGCTTCAGCAGCATCTTCAAGGAGACCGACGGAACTGCTAACATGCCCTGCATTTACGTATTGCCACTTGATTAATACCTTTGCTAGTGACCTGTGCAGAGTCTTTGTCCTCCGAATAACACATTTTGAATAATACTTAAGTAAGAATATGTAAGTGGCTGTTAATACAGATACTCTCTGGCTGTGCACATTGATCTGTGCAGGGCTGGCTCTTTACATCTAACAGGAAGCTTCTACGTAGGCTCACACCAAATTGCAGGATCGTGGCTCAGATAATGTCCTCTTTGTTAGCCTAAGTGGAATATTCAGCTGAACTGCCAATGACCAGAGGAATTTGGGGCGGCGGTAGGTAAAAGCCATACACAGGCAGCTCCAAGCTTCGATCACAGCAATTAGTACTTTTACCCACAGTGGTGATGACTCTTTGGAAAAAAAAAATATTTTTTTTTTTATTCTTTCACTACAAACCATCTGCTTTGGCTCAAAAGAGTCCAGCTGATGACACAGGTCCCGGTCGGAGGGGGAAGAGAGTAGGGTGGGAGGCGGCGGTGCTGTTCCCGCGAATACCAGAGACTGGGTTTGTCATACCACAGACAGGAAATTGTTGGGTTTGCTGCTCCCACCCAGCCCAAATCAGTAGTTTCCTCTTCCAGCTCCCTCAGGTTTCGATTTGACATAAGGCGCGCGGGGAAGCCGGTGTGGGGAGCTGTGCTCATGTCACTCCGAGGGAGCTAAAATGAGAAATCACCATGTTCACACACTTCCCTTTTGTCTTTCTGTCTGTCTTTCTGTCTGTCTTTTTTCCCTGTAGCCATCCTTTCCTTTTCCCCACCCTTCACCATCAGGGCTTGCATTTTGCCCAGGTATCTGGCTGAGTATCTCTTAACCATATAAAGGCCCAAACAAATTGCAATCAAAATAAAATCATAGAATAGTTTAGGTTGGAAAAGGCCCTTATGATCATCAGGTCCAACCATTAACCTACCATGACCAAGCCCACCATTAAACCCTGTCCCCAGGTGCCCTATCTACACCTCTTCGAAACAGCTCTAAGATGGCACCTCCACTGCCTCCCTGGGCAGCCTGTGCCAGTGCTTGGCCACCCTTTCAGTGAAGATATTTTTCCTCATATCCAATCTAAACCTGCCCTAGCGCAACTTGAGGCCATTTCTTCATCTGTCGCTTGTCACCTGGGAGCAGAGACCAACCGCACCTCGCTACACCCTCCTTTCAGGCAGCTGTAGGGAGCAATAAGGTCCCCCCTGAGCCCCTTCCCTCCAGGCTGACCCCCCCTGCTCCCTCAGCCGCCCCCATCAGCCTTGTGCCCCAGCCCCTGCCCGGCTCTGGACACGCTCCAGCCCCTCGGGGTCTGTCTGGTGCTGAGGGGCCCAACGCTGAGCCCAGGGCTCGAGGTGCAGCCCCCCCAGTGCCCAGGGCAGGGGGACGGTGACTGCCCCGGCCCTGCTGGCCACACTGTTTGTGACACAAGCCAGGACGCTGTTGGCCTCCTTGGCCACCCGGGCACGGTGCTGGCTCATGCCCAGCCGGCCATCCCAGCCCCCCCAGGCCCTTTCCCCCCAGGCCTCTCCCAGCCCCCTGCCCCCAGCGCTGCCGGGGCTGGTGTGACCCACGGGCACGGGGCGGGTTGAGCCTCACACCACTGGCCTCAGCCCATGGATCCAGCCTGCCCCGACCCCTCTGCAGAGCCCCCTGCCCTCCAGCAGGTCAGCTGCGGGTGGTACCAGCCAGGCAGAGGCTGCGCTGCCATTCAGCGAGGCCTGGGCAGGCTGCGGAGCTGGGCAGGTTCAGTAAGGGCAGGTGTCAGGTCCTGTGCTTGGGGGGAACAGCCCTGCGCTGCCCTGCTGAGGCCGCACCTGGAGTGCGGTGTCCAGTGTGAGCTCCCCAGTTCCAGAGAGAGGGGGAACTGCTGGAGAGGGGCCAGCGGAGGCTACAAAGATGATGGGGGGACGGGAGCATCTCCCTGGTGAGGACAGGCGAGAGCTGGGGCTGTTGAGCCTGGAGAGAAGACTGAGAGGGGATCTCATCAATGCCTACAAATATCTTAGGGGCGAGCGCCAAGAGGACGGGGCCAGGCTCTTTCCAGCGGTGCCCAGCGCCAGGACAAGGGGCAACGGGCACACGCTGCAACACGGGGAGTTCCACCTGAATGTGAGGAAAAACGTCTTTACCGTGAGGGTGCCGGAGCGCTGGGCCGGGCCGCCCAGAGAGGCGGTGGGGTCTCCTTCTCTGGAGACATCCAAACCCGCCTGGGCTGTGCAGCCCGCTCTAGGAGACCCTGCTTGAGCAGGGGGTGGGCTGGGTGAGCTCCAGAGGTCCCTTCCAGCCCCACCAGGCTGGGGTCCTGTAACACTCCTGGCAACTTGGTGTCCTCTGCAAACTTACTGAGGGTGCACTAGATCCCCTCATCCAGATCATTGATAAAGTCATTCAACAGGACTGGTCCCAGCACTGAGCCCTGGGGGACACCACTTGGGACCAGCCGCCAACTGAATTTAACTCCATTTACCACAACTCTCTGGGCTCAGCCATCAGCCAGGTTTTTGACTTTGCTTTACCAGAGGAGAGTGCATCCATCCAAGCCACGAGCAGCCAGTTTCTCCAGGAGAATGCTGTGGGAAACAGCTTCAAAGCCTTTACTGAAGTTCAGGTAGACAACATCCACAGCCTTTCCCTCACCCACTAAGAGGAACAGTTTAATACAGCTATACAGAAGCCAGACACTTCCCAGTGTTTCCTGGCAGGGATTTCTGAACCCTCTTTCTGTGCTGTTATGTGTGTGATGGTTGCATTTGTAGCAGGCACATTCCTCCTCTGGGTACCAGGGTAAAATCATGCCCCACCTCTGATTTTTTTTTTTTAGTTTAGAAAAATGGCATTTAGTACTTGTCAATCTGCTGTGGGTTTATGAGCAGTTTCTTGCAACCCAGCTCTGGGACATTGTAAAGAGCAAACCAGGAGCCTAGATTTTAACCCTTGGTCTCTGATTATGGCAGGATTGTGGATAACTGCATGAAATTATGGATGTTGGGAGTGTTTACTGAGTTGGGAAAGAGAAGAGAGATTATTTGCACTGCAAACTTCAGTCATTTCAACATCACTGGTGATATCACCACTCCAAGGTCCTGGTTTGGGTGTTCGGGGGATTTTTTTTAATTTTTGTGTGTGTGTGTGTGGTGGTTTTTCTTACAGACAAGGAGAAGGAAGATGATATACAGTGCTTGAGGAGCTCTTGGCACAGACACACAGCCTAGCATCCAGCCCTGGGTGTGCTTGGGGGGGGAAAAGTCTTGTAGTGTTGAGGCATCTTAAAGGAGATGCATTTCTTTGTTCTCATTCTGAAATGTGAATTAACCATTAGCTTAAAAATGGGCAGAGAAACAAAACTGAGCAAAATTTCTTAGGCAGTGAGATTCAGTTGAGTGTTCTCAGTGGCTTTTATGGGTTTTCAGATGTTATAATTCGGAAAAATACTGAGAACCCCAAGTACTACAACTCTGCTCAAAGCCATTATTTCTCCATTCGGCAAGTAACTTAGTTGTCTTGCCCAGGTTTGCTTTTTGCATGTTGCTGTCGTTGTCCAGGCTGGAGCTTCCACCAGGTAGAACTGATGGGGCAGGGGAAGAAAAGTGCCCAGCAAACTAGAGGAAAGCTTTTTTCTTCTTCTTCTTTTTTTTTTTTTTTTTTTGGAGAGCTGTGCTTCTCTGCTTTTCTTGGGCTCAGCCATTTTCCAGTGAGGTTGCAGCAGCCCTGGGTGCAGCTCACACTCAGTGGCCATTGAAACATGAACCTTAATCTGGAGCTGTGTGCATGGCATGTCTGTGTGCCAGCATTCATCCCTCTCTTGCAGAGCAAGTGTGATCTTGGAGACCTCCAGTTTTTGGTAAAACGTGGCTGAATGTGGACAACAGGTTGAGAACAGCGTTGGGAGGGGATGCACGCAGGCAAACAAGCACACCAGCAGTTGCATAAACCTTCCTCTTCATAATCTCAGCTGGTTTTTAGGTTGCAGAACAATTAGACAGCAACCAAAACCTCTTCTTGCCAATTAAACATTTAAAATCTCTTAACAGCTGATTATACATGTTTGTTTGGTGGTTGTTTTCTTTTTTATTTTTTTCTCCTCCTCCCTGCAGGCATATATACTTTTGGAAGGGTTAATTGCCAAAACTCCAAATTCAATTAGAAAGTCAGTGTTTTATGAAATTGCCTGGGAAGAGCTGTATTGCTGTCTTGCTGAGCTTCCCTTCCTTGCTGATAATACACAGAGCTTTGTTGACATGATGTCTGGGTTGAGAGCTGTCTGCAGCAGAAATTGTCCTTGCCGCCATCCTTCATGTCCTGCCTGGTGGCTTTTGTGCCTGAGCTTGGTGTGTGATGGGTGAGGTGAACCCAAACTCAGGTTAAGAGGTGTGAAAGCCCTTCAAAAGCGTGTTGCGTGCATCAAGTGATTAAGAAAAATGGTGGGGTTTGTCCCATGGCATCTCCCCATGGCTCTGCAGAGGACCTATGGCAGAGAACAGCTGCTTCCCCCAAATCATGCTTTGCCCCAGGAGCTCACCCCAAAATGCATGCAAGGGAAGGCTGGTGGCATATGAAGTGCTTTTGGCTGCTGGTTGCTGCCACAGAGGGGTGAGACGCTTTTCGCTTATTCTCTGCCTGCGGGGATGCAATTTGGGCGAAACCGGGACGGTTTGGTGGATCCCACCGGGTCTGCAGGAGAGGGACCAGCACTGACTCACAGGTTTGGTGTGGGGTGCGGCTGCCCATGGTATCTTGACCCTGGCAGACCTTCCCAGGGGGCCGAGCTTTTATCAGAGTGATGATCATTAGGCTCCCTTGTGGAATTGCCTGGTGAGACTGAAGGTTCAGATGAGAGGTTGGGAATTCAAGTTGCCAGTCCTCCTTTATCTGCCTTATGCATCAATGTCCTCTGGCTCCGTTATTTGATATGATGTCTTTTTGGCATCCCCATCTTTTTGGACCAGCTCCCCTCTGTGTTGCAAGTTCAGTGGGGATGAGTCAGGATTGCAGGCTGCTGGTACCGTCACCCTGGGGCACTTTTCCTTTTTGGTGAGGGAAGTGTGATACATGGCGGGAGGGTGACGGAGCACCCAGGCTGGTAGTCAAGGCAGTTGAGTGCTCCCTGGAGAAGTGGTTTTCCTTCCTTCCTTCCTCTGCTGCTGTGTTTCTGTCTGATGCTTCCTATTTTGTGCTGGATGAATCATGGAAACCACAATCCTTAATTGAGTTTTCTCCGATTTCTCGTGATTCTATGGGAGGCAGGGAGCAGCCAGTGAAAGCCTCCTCTGGAGGGGTGCTTGATAAGTGAGGGGGAAACACTCAGCAGAATCAGGCTGTAAAGATCCTGTTTAAAAAAAAATAGAATTAAAAAAGCCCAATAATCCACCTTGCTCTCCTTTATTCCTTCCTATAGGAAAATGAGCAAGCCAAATTGCTCTGAGGTGCTGGTGCAAGGGTTTACATCAAGTCTGCACAGTCCTTGCAAAGACCTTCCTAAGCCAACTGATGCTTGTTAGTGTGGCCGTGTTGGGGAGCTAAGGTGGCCCCAGCTTTCAGCTCCTCTGGAGGGTTTTCTGATGTTTCAGCTGGGTTCAGCATCACTGCAAAACAACTCTCCCTGCTCAGGGATTTAAACGGGGTTGGGTATGGCTGTGCTCACAAGTGAGCAGCTCAGAGAAACCCAGAGACCCCCTGCTGCAGTAGATGCTAAAAAGTAGAATAGGGTTTATCTTTTTTTTTTTTTAATTATGTATCTATATATAAGAAATTTATGCATAAAACTATAATAAAAGTATGCTAAGTACCACCAGGGCAAACACCATATGCTCAGTTCACAGCTTGTGGTACAGATTGCCAGTGCCTTTTGTATTTGTGGGATAGCATCAGAGCCGTAAAGCAAATTTAAAGGTTTTGCTGTTCTTTCTGCAGGCGAGTGGCATCCATTCAGGGCAAAGGAGCTTGCTTGTGTGGCCAGCACAAGATAAATAATTTCAGCCCGGGGAGGAGGAGGTATTTATGTTTCAGTACTAGTAGTGCAAGTAGTAGATACTTCTCTGGCATCTTAATGAATTAAATTTCCAAGTGCTAGTTGAGTGATCCTATTAACACTGAAAAGAGCTTCCTTCCTAGAGTTGACTTTACAAAAAAAGTAACTTTCAGGCTTGTCGCGATTTGCTCTTCTCCCTGAAGCCGGCATGCGGACCTGGCTCTGACAGAGGTGCTTGAAGGCTCAGTATCCCGCGGGTGGATCAGCTCAAGTGCGGAGAAGCAAAGCCCGGTGGTGTCAGGAGCAGTATTTCGGGAGGGCATTTGGGTTTGAAGGACCAGCCTCATGCTTTTGATGCTCATTGATGCTGTGGGCTCATAAAATGTCCCTGCTCTGCACACGGGTTATAAAACAAACCAGTTGTAAAATTTCAGTGCCTCGTTGCTGGCCTGTGTAGGGGGTGAGCTCTTCAGGGCAGGGTGAGGGTTTTGAGCAACAAAAAGATTGACTGCTGCATTTTTTTGTCACTTTTTTGGTGCTTCAGTTACCATCCCTGCCCCATCGAGACATGGGCTTACCCTTGTAAACCTCACTTATAAATCAAATAAAAGGACACTTCATTTTCCAGCAGTGCAGTAGCATGTTCCCTCATTAACAGAAGACACTCCATAATTTTTCAGAGCTAGGACACATTGAACATCTGCATTCAGCATTGCGTCCTGATGTTCTCAGTGTCCTCCATAGGCTGCTTTGCTTTTTTTTCCTACCTCTTTTCGTTTTTTCATTGCTCTTGAATGACTCTCTGCAACTACATGGCATGCTTTGACGTCAGGATTTTGTGGCGGTGAACCATGAGCGTGTCCCTTGGCACGCCAGGACGAGAGGGAGGCCTCCTGCACTGGGTCACGCTCACAGGAATCACAGCATTGGGAACAAGGCTGCTTTTGTCCCTTTTTTTTAATTATTTTATTAATAAGTCAAACCTTTTCATGCAAGAAATGTTCTTCTTAAATTTAAATTCCAGCACAGGTCCACCCTGTTTTGGACACCGCTGTGGGGGTGTGCAGATGTTTTCCTGAACGTGTTTTCTCCTGAAAACAAAGTAGGATAAAATAATGGTGATAGTTGCCATTGACAGATGTAAATAGAGGAGAATTTGAGGTACCACTTTATATTTACCCATGGATAAAAGCCCTTCTGCAGGTGGTTGCTGCAGATTGGCTGCTGTATACCATATTTTTCATAGCATGTGTCAAATGTGTGGGGCATGCGATTAAAACCCCCTGTTAGGTATCATTAGTACCAAGAGCATCAGATTGTCGAAGCTACAGCTTTATTACAACAGTCTGATAATAATTTTATAGGATCTGTATCTCTGTGTTTCAAAGTATACTTTTTCAAGCATCATAACCAGAGGCTGGAATGATTTTTGTTCCATTTTGAACTTTGCTCTGTAATTAAATCCCTGTTGGGGGGTGGAGGGAAGGCTACTCTAGTACACACCATACCCCAAAAGACTTAAACCTGCACTAAAAAATAGATTCTGCCCCATGACAGCAGCTGTGTCACCCAGCAGAACACATCAGCATTTCTGTTGGGCTCAAGATAAATGAAAACAGCTCCGTTTTTAATGTTGGGGGTTTGTTTTTTTTTCCATAATTGTCCTGGAAGGAGTGGCCTTGGCATGTTTAAAGGAATCTGGGTTTAAAGAGGTCAGTATGAGGAGGCTATGTCCCATCCCTCCACGTAGAGAACACTGTGTTCAGCTGTATAGATACGTGTGTGTGTGTGTGTGTGTATACACACATAAAATATAAATATACAAACACACAGCTATGTGTATACATAAATATATATATTTTAAAATTTGGGTTTGGTTTTTTTGCCTTATTTTTGACCACAACGGTGTTAGCTCAAAATAAACTGGTCCACTCGCTGCATTGTAGGGTCGCAGGGCAGCTTGGGCACATCTCTCCCATCAAATCCCAATCCCGGCAGTGGCTGGGAGGGTGTTCCAAAAGCAAGCGGTGATCCTGCAGCCATCCCCAGGAAACCATGTGCGTCTGGATCCCTTCCACTGAGATGCAGAAGCTGATCCCTGCACCAGCATTTGTAGGTGGGGGAAGGAAACACAGCAGTATTTAATGGTTCTATCAGTAGTTTCTGAAAAGTAAATAATATTAATGACCATGAAAGCGGCTGCTGGCTGGAGCAGGACCTTAAGCAGTGCTTCTGGCTGTAAAATGCTTCTTTATTCTTGCCCTACCCTAGTGCCTCTGTCCTGCTCCATGCACTGGATTAGCCATTTTTGGGTACTTCTGAATGTTTCAGGAACATTTGCAATATTCTCTGATTTTTTTAGTGATGTGAAGATAATGCCTTCAGACCTTATTGACACATGCCACTTGATAATACGTGGAGAAGGAAAAAATGCCAAAGCAACCACATGGTTATGCGCAATTATTTTTTGTGGGGTTTTGTTTTGGGGGTTTTTTTCCCCTCTTTTTTTACTTGTAGTCTTAAATTGCTTTCCTTTTCAAGTTTTTAAATATTTCTGCCTTACTTTCAATGAACAGTGGCTGTGCAGTGCATCCTGAGGAGACAGGAGGGTGCAGCAGAGGGTGCATCCCCCCCCTTCGAGCTTGCCCAGGGCACACAAGGCACTCCCCAACTATTTATTGCTGGAGGTCTCTTTTCCTTTGAAGGAATTTTTCTTCCCCACCGATTCCCGATTCCCAAGAGGGGTGTGTAACCAGCCAACACCCAGCCTCTGGTTTGGAGAGCCCCTGGCCGCTCCTTGGGGCTTGCGAGTGCTGGATTAATGCGTTATCAGCAGGTATTTGAGCTTAAAGGTACTTTAAACACCCAGCTGCCTTTCGACCTGTCTGCTGCCTGCAGTCAGGGTTTTAAACAAGCTGTCCACATCTGTATTTTTTTCAATAAAACGTGTATTGCATATTCATTTAAAAAAATGCAACCCCCCTTTTTTTTTTCTTCCATCTTTTTTTTTTTTTTTCTTCCATCCTTATAAAAACTCTCGAGCCATTTCAGCCCATCTGCACCAAACTCACTAAAAAGCTGGAACATTGAGGTGTTTTTTGTTGGTAGGTTGCCAAGTACAAAAATCACTTTTTGCAAGAGGAAAGGCTTGGCTTCTGAGTTGCTTTCGGTCCTTGCACTGTATCTTACATATACAGCATTTATGTATATATGTCATACACACACACACACATACACACATAAATGCTGTATATGTAAGATACAGTGCAAGGACATATTTTTATATGCATATATTTTATGTGTGTATATAATCATGTATGTGTATATTTTATATGTGTATATACATTATGTAAGTGTGTATATATGTATATTTATATGCATAATGTATTTTTTACATATATGTATGTGTGGAGCAGTTTGAGGTATTGTGTGGCTGGCAAAAAGGCATTTTGCTACCTTGACTTCCCAAGCGTGACTAGACGAGAGCAGGACTAATCATCGTTAACGCCACCCCTGGTGCACAGTCACTGCTGGGGAAGAGCCAGGACTGGGGAGGGCTGCTGTGTAATTCTGCTCCTATAGAAAAACAACCAGTGGGATGGATGGGCTTTGGTTCTGCATGTTTTGTACCAGAGGAAGATGGTCCTTTCGGATTGCTCCCGTGGGAAGGCTGAAGATTTGAATCTATTGCTCTAAAAGCCATCACTTATAATTAAGAAATGAACTGAAACCTCTGCTGTGGCTGCATCCGCTGCCCCTCCTAAAGTGAAGAGAATTGTAGGGAAGCCAGCTTCAGCTGCAGATCTTTGTTTCTAAAACTCAAACAAAAATGCACATTGTAAACCAGACAGGCTTGCAGAAGTTCCCTATGTACCTACTGAAGCTTATGCAGGAGCTTTTTATAATCTGCCTTCAGTGTTAGGGTGGTGGAGGTATTCGTGGGCTCTTTGCTGTCCCGTGGATTTAATCAGGGATGTGTGTGCGAAAGGGCAACTGGTGCTACCCCAGGGTAGCCTTGCCCAGAGGTAGGGACCGCCAGTGCTGGAGTTTCCAGCTCTCCAAATATCAGCCTAGTGGAGTTTAACCGTGTGCTGGGGTGGGGAGGAAGAAGAGAGGTTTGTTTGGTCGTATCAGGGCTCTATTGTCCTGAGCGGTGCATGGAAGGAGAGCCCGTCTGCAATAGGGGATATCCCGAAATAACAAGGCAAATACAGTGTTTATGTAACGCTGGAGGCTTGTATACTACTGCTAGTGAGTCGTAAGCTTGCCCAGAGAGCCTGCCAAGTGACAGTAATGCTGCTGAAGAAAGGAGGTTCAATAGCTGCTGCAGAAAAGGAGCAGAAAAGGGACTTTAAAAAGCCACAGATCGGCAAAGGGAAAGTGTTTGGAGCAGCGGGCCTCTGGGATAAATGGGCCATCAGGCAGAGTGGGTGCGGCTGCCTCAAGGAAATTCAGCTTTCTTGCTGAAGTGGTAAGTGTGTGTGTGTGTATCTGTGCAAGAGCAGGCCCAGAATCAAAATACACTTTGTGTGCATCTCAATTAAGACTTACTTTCTGCTACTTTAATTCTAGATGTGAATTTAGTGGTAGCTGTGGGAATGAAAATCTGCAACTGTAATTAACGCTGGACAAGCTGGTGTGATGTGACTGTGGCGAGGCACTGGCATGAATTCAAAGCTATGGATGTTTGAAGTTTAAAACACTTTATTGAGCAGCCCTTCACCTCGTCTCTCAATGTTCTGTCCTCGCAGAGGTCTCTGCAGCTGTCTGGATGATTTAAGATGCCTCTTGCATTTGCAGGACAGTCTGAACAGCTTTTCAAGGTGAACAGCGAGCTTGCTTCGTGGGTTTTGCTGTACAAAATGTCCTCGGCATCACCCGTCTGCCTGTCTGCCTCTTGGTGAGGTTTTGGGAGGCAAATGCAAAACCAAGTTCTTCCTCAGAAAAAAAAATAAAAATCACATCTGGGTTCCCCAGCCCTCCTGGGCTCCCAGCAGCTGAGGTTTCAGGTCAGGCTGTGTGTGGGGGTGGAGGAAGCGGGGAGCGAGGTTTATTTTTGATGCCGGGAAGGAAGCCCTGTGCTTCCCTTTCCCGTGGGTGCTGCTGTTGGGGTTGGGCTCCTGGAGCTCCCTGTCCCCAGCCCGTGCTCCAGCTGATGCTGACAGCTCCATCCTCCACGTCTCCTCAGCGTCACCTGGCAGGTTCCTTGCTTGAAAGCAGAACATCTGTGGCAATGCTTTGCTGTGACCCTAGCAGGTGTGTGCAGCTCGTTTCCAGGGATCCCTCTGTGCTTTCCTTTGCTCGAGATGACCATGGTGGGAAGATGCTTTTTTATTGTACTAAGGACATCTAAATCCTGGCGTTCCTCTTCCTGTGCTGTGCCATAGGCAGGAATCAGCCTGATTTAGACTAATATGGGTGGATGTTCCCATCCCACTGAACAAGCGTGTTTCTTTTGCTGTTTACTTTGATTGAGATGCTGATGAATGCTTGCCGGCTTTGACCATTTCTGCTTTGCCTAACAGCATCACTGTAAGGCTGGTGCACTTCATGGCTGGAAAGAGCAGCTCAGGGATGTGCAAGTTGCATTTCACAGCTCAGAGAAGCTTCTTGATCTGCAGACACCTCCACTGAGATTTGCAGCATGGCTTTGGACCTGTAGTAACCTTTTGAATTTGAGGTCTGGGATCTCTAAAATGAGCTTGCAGTGCTCGGTGACTTAACTGGGGTCTGATAAATAAGAAACAGCCAGTCCTGTGACTGACAGTAGTAAATCGGAAAAGACTGAGCTGAAATAATAAGCCTTGTCGTAAAGCTGTAACCCCGACAAATCAGTAACTTGTGAATTGGGACCCTGGTGAAGATTTAGAAACCTTTGATCAGATTTAACCAGGCAATTGGCATTCCCTGGCATGCAAGAATTGCTCTGAGCCCTGGGTTGCACCCACTGCCTTGCAAAGCACTGAAGGTTTCTTGTCAACATGTTAAACTCAACCCCACAAATCAGCTGCTAAACATTTGCCAAGTTCTTTTATATGTAACTACCCTGTGGGGCAGCCACGCCACAGACCTTTACCTTTCTGGCTATAGCCAGCATCTCACTGTTAATTCAAAGTGTTAATTGCTCTCTGGCCAGAAGACGATGCTGTGCATATTTGTGCCATGGCCTGAAAGGTTAATCTGCAGCGTAAACCCAAATCCCCTTCTGTTAGGCAAAAATGTTAGTGATTCAAAATGCCTTTTTCTTCCTCCCAAGACTTTCGGTGCCAATTTGTTCAGCTTTCAGTAGGGCAGAAGTTGGACTTCATTACTAGAGTCCATTGTAATGATTTCTCAGATTTTTTTGAGAGTAGCCAAGGCTTGTGCAAGTTTGCATGCTTTTCTATATTTGGTTTTGTTTAATTTGATTGTACAAAGCTGTTGAAAAGTCTAGCTGAACATTTCCACTTTCTGGCTGCGTGATTATGCCATTAGACCAGGAGTTCAAAGAAAAAAAAAAAGTTTCTGCTGGGTTTTCTCAGTAACCCGGAGCTCGAGATCCCATTTTCAGATAGGGACAGAAAAAAGTTCACTTGTCACACTGTTCTCATCTTTCTCATCTTGATTAAGTTCAGACGTGGCTCGTGGGGATAATCATGATGTTGGTTCTGGAGTACATTCCTCAATACCTTCAGCCTGTTTGATGGTGGGTCTCCTGGGGCTGTGCCCCCTGGACTCGGCTGTGTTTGCCCTTGGCTTTCTGGCTGGTGCCTTGGGATGCACGAGCATCGCTGCCGAGGGGTGGAGAAAGGAGCTGTTGTGATAAACGTCAGGTGGCAGTTTTAATTTGGGTGAAACTGATGTTTTATGGTAGGAATAGAGGATCACAAGAGGATCTGGAGCTGAAAACTGAATTATTTTATCACTGGTTTGCTTTCAAGCTTCTTTTTTATTATGAAAATTAAAATAATCTTCATACAAAGTCCATAAGCTCAAAACTTATTGGTAACTCTATCACTTGCAGTATCAAGTATAGAAATGTCCCTGCAGCTTGTCCTGCAGCCTCTTGAGGTCCTTGTGTGCTTGCCCAGATGACAATCTGCGGAAACTTTGGATTTTCATTTGAAATGAGAGCTTTGGCTGTCGGCATCGGTGCTGACACCCCGCCCACAGACACCCCCTCCAGTCTGTATTTTTGGAGACAGAGGGTTTAGGCTAAACAGAGCTTTGCAAAATGTAGCTGCAACACCTGAACCATTCCCTTCCCCTGTCCTTTCCTTTCTCCTGTGTGGTGGGGGAACATTGCACAGTTAACACTGGCCAGTGGTTGTCAGAGTGGAAGATGCTCTGTGGGAATGCTAGGGGGCTGTGGGGAGAGCAGGGCAAGTATTAGCAAAAAATATTCCATGTATTGGGGAAAATACTGCGCGGTAGCTGTCTTTTGGAGTTACGACTGTGCTTTGGTTCCCCAAATGCTTCCCATTTTGGACATGACCTTAAAAGCCCCGATGGTTACACCCCTGCTGGAAGGAGACGTGGCTGTTGGGTTTTGCACTGGTTTTCCTTTGGGAAGTAACTTTCCATTTGATTTGGGAATCTTCCTGGGGTTTTTTCTAGATACTGAAAGACCTGGAGGAGACACAGTGTTTCTATTTAATTCTTCTTGCAAACCTCATTCTAGTTCTGCTTTCTGTGTGTGCTGAGGTGGCTGCACTTGTCTTTGTGTAGTGCAGGTGTCTGATATGGTGGGGAAGAGGAAACTCAAGAATTGAGAGTTAACCTGAAAATCTGAGCAAAATCCCTCCTGGGGAAGGTGTCAGGTCATTCATGACCCCCTTGGTTTCACACTCCAGCTTCATCACCGCCGGGCTGAGCGATCCATGTACACATTGTGTCTCATTCTTACTCCTCTTGGGTTCTTCCGTACTTTCCGAGGTGGCTTCTGGATGCTACTGAGTACAAGCAGTTATTTGTATCTGAAGAGGGCCGTCAGTGGTTTTGGATTGATAGTTGCTCTTCACTTAAATGCATTTCAACTTCAGCTTTTGTCTTTTGAAGGCTAATTCTGGTCCTAGTTTTAACTGGTAAAATGGTTTCTTTGTTCTAGATGTTAAGAAAGACTGGTCGGATCACGCGCTGTGGTGGGAAAAGAAGAAAACTTGGCTCCTTAAAACACACTGGACGTTGGACAAATACGGGATACAGGCTGATGCCAAGCTCCAGTTCACACCTCAGCACAAGCTGCTTCGCCTGCAGCTGCCCAACATGAAGTACGTCAAGGTGAAAGTCAACTTCTCAGACAGGGTCTTCAAGGCAGTTTCTGACATCTGCAAAACGTTCAGTAAGTAGCGAGTGCCGAAAGCCACCGGTGGGGAGGTTGTCGTTTGCTTTGGCTCCTGCCTCTGCTTCAGTGCACGTGCTGTCTCATAAACTTACTAAATCGCGCGTATTTTCCAGCTTCAGACAGCCAACAGTCACTTGGGCACCAAGCAGCCTGGATGTCCGCTCTCTTTCCCTTGTGAACCTAACCTTTTATGTGCAGATACTTAAATAATGAGACCAATTGTACCGGAAACATAAGAAGAAATACATATTCTGTGCTGAATTCTGTTCTGCAGCAAGACTGTTCTCGGTTTTGTCTTAGGCGAGGCAGTAGCAGCCCTGCTTTATGTTAAAGCTGCTGGTGTTGGGTCGTAATTTTTTTCAGCAAATTTATGTGCTAGATGAAAAACAAACTCTGAAGTAGGAAAGCTGCCAGCTCCGTGGGTTCTTTCCAGTGGAAAATCATATTAGAGATTAAGTGATGATGCTTCACTGTAAAACTGTCTGGTGGAGGGAAGGAACTGAGTCTCCCTCTCTCCTCCTCAACTCCATGCTCCTTTCCCACATTGAGAAGAAGCCCCAGAAGAAAGGGTGGATCATTTTCTACCAGATACACAGGGCTTTTGTCAGGCTGCTGCTTTTGTGCATCACTTTTTACTCTCTTCACAAATTTCTCATTCCAAAACCCAGTGCTTCTTTCTCCACTCCCGAAAAAAAACCCACCCAGGAGATAACTCTGCTCCAAGGAACTCGGATAAGTGCTCAGCACAGGCTCCATACTGATATCCTTCCTGGTTGCTCACCTCCGAAAGGAGCCTGCAACCTGACCTCAGACATAGTAAATCTATTTCTGCTCTCAAAAAGCAGCAGCTAGGGTTACTCTTGGCTGACCCAGTTGTTTCGTGAGGCAGGAAGAGCTCAGCTGTACGTGCAGTGTTACGGTGTGGCCACCAGTGCATCTGTGGTTAGGTTGGTATATATAGCTGATTACGAATCTTTGCTATTTCTTTCCTGGGTCTTTTTAAAAATATAAATATTGGGCAATTTCTCCTTAAAATAGAAAAGGCTTAGCCAGCGTTATTTCTGAGTCGATTTTGCTTCCCTCCCCCCGGTCTCCCACTGCCATTTTTACTGTCATGCTAGACAAGAGAGGTCACAAGCATCTGCTTGGTTGCTGACGAATCTTTCTAGCAGTGAGTCATGTCAGGAAATTCTGATACAGTTAATCACATAACAAGAGATCTTTCACTGAGACCACTGAGCAATCAGAACCTTACATGGGCCTGAAGCAGCTATTTATTCAATTCCAGGTCCCTCAGTGTATTTATGAACAAACCAGCAGAATAATGCTAATATTTAAAGATGTGGAGGGGGAAAAAGCCGCTCGGATAGCTGCAGCCCAGCTGTGGTAGGGGCTCCCTGCAGCAGGCAGGCAGGACACATCTGTTGGAGATCGTTCTGACTTCCCTTCCATGGCATCCATACTGAAATAAATGTTCCCAGCTTTGGGGAAAGCAGGATTTTTGCTGGAAACTTCACTCTCCTGTTAGTGACTCTTACCAGCCCAAGCTGTTTGAGGACAGATGGAAAGTATGTGGCCGAATACAGCGATTAAATCTTGCTTAGCCCTTGTCTTTATGTTTACTGGGAGCCAGATGTTCAGCAGAGCTATGGGGAAGATGGCCACATCAGCTTTTTATTGGCTTGAGGGAAGGGGGGATCAGGATGCGGGGAGGCGGCAGTGCTGGAGCTGGAGGGGCTGGGATGCTCTTTCCTGGACCGCAGAGGTATTTGGACACCTATATTTTTATTTTTAATTTTTAGGTACATGTGAAAGATGTAATATCTAACATACCGTATATATTAGATATAATATACAGATGTATATTTTCTATATCTTTAAATATGTGTTCAAATACTGCTTTTTTTTTTTTTTTTTTTTTTTAAATATATATAAAAAATATAGGTGTCCAAATGCCTCTGTGGTTCAGGGAGGAGCTTCACAGTGGAAAGAGATACATATGTGGTTTGGTGCTTGCCCCAGGAAGTTCTCAGTTCATGTGTATGTATGATCCAAAAGCTCCTCGGGGCAAACACCAACCCACTCCATGCACATACCCATCACTGCCTGCCCTTTCTTCCTCTGCATGTGACCTTGGTGCTGTGCCATAGGTCAGACATGTCCTCAAGTGCGGGGTCCTGGTGCTGAGCATAGACGATGGAGGCAGGAGCTAATCTCGGCTGGGAGGTCACACGCTTGCTGGGCAAGAGGGGCTGCTGCTTTCTACCATGCAAAATCATCCCGAGGGTGTCATGCTGAATTTGCACAGGACATTTCATTCCTGGAAGGCATGGGAGATATCTGCCTGCACCTCGGTGCCTGTGGCAGCTTGCCAAAAATGAGAGCAGCTGTAGGATGGTGGGGTCATCCTGGCTTGGGGAGCTTGCATTTTCCTTTTTTTCCAACGTAACCCTTTCTCAGGGTCGTACAGACCGTGCTCTAATACTTTCCCAACCTACCTGTTTCCCTTTTCTGGTCCCATCCCCCCCCAGATTAGTGTTTAGGCTGCCCCATTTTTCTCCATTTATATTCCCCTGCCCTCTGCAGCATCTCTGCACAGGCTGGTGCAGAGAGCACTCGTAACGTGTATTAATCATGCTCATTGTCTCCCCAAGGAAAACTGAGTAGATATTTCAAGGCACAAGGGGAAAGAAGTAGTCCCTGCTCTAACAGCATAGTTTTGGTCTCTGCACATCCCCGGAGTTCTAAAGTTAGGGTCCAGTGTGGCCAACGTCCAGCCGACAAAACTGTGCTCGTGAGTTGCTCGTATTTTGGCTGTAAGTGTTTGCTGTCTTTGCCCCTGGAGCATTTAATTACACACTTCAGTAATTTTAGCGTATGGCATGATTAATGAGTAATTTAAGTAATTCCTCATGTTGCCGGGACTCTAGCTGGTTGCATTTATAAAATCCTCTATACACAGGCAGGAACACACTTGAGTGGATTATTTAGGGTTGTGCCTTATATTCCCTTTATATTGTACCCAGAGGTGTCACCATTGCAGCGTACAGTTGCTTTTTAAAGAAAAGTCTCTATTCTTGTGCAGAGTGAAGTTACTGCAAAGGGCAGCTCTCGACACCGGTCAGGCTGCGGCTCCCGGGGGGCAGCTCGGAGGTGGCTGTGGGAAGATGCTGGAGCCACTCGCACATCCCTCGCTTTCTTGGAGGTCGTGCGAAGCCGGAAAAAAACACAATCTCATTCCCAGTCCCTGGATTGCAGCCCCTCAGTTCCCACAGGCACAGTCGGGAGGGTTAACAGCACGAGTTGACCCTGCCTGTGGTAGCACAGGCAGGAGTGGGCAGGAGGAGAAGAGCAGGGTGGTGGATGAGACGGGCAGCCCTCACCCGAAGGGTGGCCTGGAAGCCTGCCCGGGAGCAGCTGCTGGCAGGCAGTGAAGGCTTGAAGGGCCAGCTTTGATCTGCAACTAAAAACCAGAGAAAGAGAAAGTAAAACTTCACCTTTTTTTTTTTTTTTTTTGAGCAGCACGGGTTTGTGCTGCCTGCCTGCCTGACAGCAGGATGTGGAGGCTGGGATGGCGTGCCCCCCTCCTCTCGTCATCCTGCTGGGGAAATATTTCTGCCCAGTGGACAGTCCTGTCAAATACACAAATGCAGTTTGATGGGGCCGCAATCAACGCTTTACTGGTGTGGGTGGGAATATCCGCATTGCAAAGTGGGATTTGGGGAGAGAGGAGATGTGGCTCCATTGCAGAGCTCCCACTAACCCATCATCCTACATGATAACAAACAGAAAAATCCTCTTTTCCTCCACGATGGCTTCGTTTGATTCCAGGACAGCAGACGCCTTGCTCATGCCCTTAAGCCGCTCCCTTAGAGCGATCACTTTTCTCCTGCTGCTGCCTGAATTTTTTTTCCATGTGTCCTGGGAGCAGTAGGGGACTCCAAGGAGGATCTGCTGCTGCTGTGTGGGCATGTGGGAGAGGAAAAGCAAACAACAAGATGTGAGTGTGATGGTTTTTTCCCATGCCTTGGCGTTTCCTGCTGCAGCGATGCTACTTCTCGTGTAGAAACAGTGTGTGTTGTGGAGCTGCAGGGAGAGGAGAGATGCTGTGATGGCATAAAAGGTTGCATCCTTCTCTTCTGGCTGTGAAGATTTGGGACCTGTGCTACCTTCCAGCCTGAGCAGAGGAGCAGGGTTTGTTCTGGATGATGCTGGTGGGAGCCGGGAGGGGGATGTGGTGCCAGAGCTGGGAGGAGGCAGCTCTGGGAGGAAGCACTCCAAAATTCATGACTACTCCCTCCCTTACCCACCCTGAGGCTGTGGAAGAGGAAGAAATTCCCTTCAGGTTTTTGCGGGTTTTATTTCCCCAGAGGCTGGTAGGGCATCACACCCAGCTCCTGCCTAGTAATCCTCAAAGAGCTTAATGTGAATTAATCACCTGTTTTGGAAAACAAAGGCTGCAGAGCATCCTGTGGTGAGCAGCAGCAGTTTCCATGCCCTATCCCCTCTTGCTCCAGTCCCCAGCTCTCCAGGAGGGAGGTGTGCCACGAAATGGGGACCCTTCTTGCATAAAGGCTGGTCCCATCCCAAGGAGCTTGTGGGGCCAGGGAAGGAGGTGTGGGGTGCGGAGAGTCCCACAAGGGTGATGGGCTGCTTCCCCTCACCTCTCCTGCCCCAAAATAATGAGGTGCCCATGACTGTGTGACTGATGGGAAGTGACAGTCAGTCTTCCTGCCTTCAGCCTTCAGCCACCCAACGCAACCAGAGATGAGATGATGGTGGCATTTGGGAGTGGCATGATGCAAGCCCAGCCCGAGGAAGGGGACACCATCCAGCAGTCTAGATGCCGAATATGACCCTACCTTTTTTTTTTCTTTATAAATGGTCTCTGCTCCAGTACAGAACGTCCTCTGACTTCTGAAGTATTTGTAATATTTCCACACCCAGTTGCCAAAAAAACTTCTATAAAAAGCCACTGGTGGTTTTTTTTCTTTCTTTTCTTTTATTTTTTTTCCCCAAAAACTGAAACCCTTTGGTAGTCTGAGATGTGCAGCATCCCCAGGGCTCTGCCAGTGCCTGTTAGCACACGGAGCCACAGCCCCGGCATGGTTGCTTTCCAGGAGGCAAAGCTGCCTGGAGTTACTCCTCACCATTGCAAACCTCTTCAAACCCTTCTTTCTTCCTTCACACCCCGCTGGTAAAGTAGCATTTTTCCTAAACTAGTGGAGCTGAAATGGAGTCCTGGTAGATGCATGTGCGCATCTCAGACAGGTAGTTGGGAGTGACTCCAGCATCTCGTGGTACAGTTCAGTAACGTCGTGAAGATGCTTGGAGATGGCATTTACATACCGGTGTGGAGACAGATACAGTGAAATAGAGATGAAGGGTTTGCAGCCTTTTCCTGCCACAAGCAGAGAGGTTTGGCAGTAGCACAGCTATTTCTAAATATGTCTAGGGGATGGGTGTGGAAGGAAATCTTACCATTTAGAGTCGGCCAAATTGCAGTGTACTCAGCTTTTTAAATGGTGAGATCCAAGTGTACTGCTGCCAACTTCTTCATTTCGCTATTTTCCTCTTTTATTGCTTGCCTATATTCAGCCGCAGCTGTTGCGTAGGATCCAGATGAATACCAGAAACTGGTGTAAGGGAAATAATGAGATTTAATTGCAAAGTGTCTGAAATGGAAAAATACTCCCCTTATTCCCCCCTCCCCAACCCGGTCACTGTTCTGCCTGTCGAGTAGCGTCAGGTTGCATGTCACCGTGTGAGTCAGTGAATTTTTTCTTCCTTACTCTGCTGTTGACAGCGACCCTTTAAATAGACTTTCATCCTGAAGACATTAGGAGATGCTGACAAACCCAGTGCCACTGCCTGCCTTAAGATTATTCCGATTGCTCTTTATGGTCTGATGCAGAGGGTGTAAGTGTATTTTTTCTCTTGTTTGTGGTGCTTAATTTAATTGAGTTTAATTTGAGTTTAGCTGCAGTTCACATACTTCAGGGGCAAGGCTTGAAGTGCTGGCTATATTCTGAGAGGCATCCAGATAACTGGAGTCAGGATTTTGTCCTACTTGCAGAAAAAAAACATGCAAACATTCAGCATTTGCTGACTCTGTCTCTCCAATGGCCCTTTTTGTCATCCTTGCAATAATTCTCAGCTCCGTCACCACTGGCTGCTTCCTCCTATTCCTCCTCCTCTGGGTCCGTCCCAGACAGTGGTGCCTGGTTTCAGCTCTGGGTACCACTTGCACAGATGGGATTTGTCAGCTGATGCAAACCCTGCTGATTTCGGGTTTTGGGTGGTTTTGCACATCACTGCTCTGACAGCAAGTCAGCAAGTTAATAGGCACTTGGGTTTTCCACCCTGACGTAGGGAAGGCTCTGGCAAAACCCCTGCCAGGGTCAGCCCCAGTTTGGTCTGTGCTTGTGGCACGCGTTGGGCATCTCAGGAGGCTTTATGCGATGTCCTAGCTGTGTGGCCTGGGGCAGCAAGTGGGGAACTTAGCTTTTACCCAGATAAATACTTAAGCACCTGGGCAGCTGAAGAACCCATAATAAAATGTTCTGAATGTAGGCAGGTGTACAAACCTAGTAAACTGTGCGAAGGGGGTGAGGACCTGCTCCACCATCAGGTACTGCCCAGTGTCCGGTACAAGCACAGTCTTATCTCCAGGCTCGTCTAAAGTTATGTAAGCCTTTTTTTTTTTTTTTTTTTTTTTTTTTTTGCCTCTGGTCTGTTTTGCGAAAATTTATCTCGAGTGAATTTATGTTGAAGATAAGTCACATATTCAGTTCTGTAAATTTACACTGTGAAACACGATCCATAGGATCACTTATTCCAAAGAAAAATACTTTTTTTTTTTTTTTTTTTTTTTTAAAGTCTGAAATGGGAGGGAAATGGGACTTGAGGTCTCATTTTTCCAAGAATCATTGTAGTGGTGAGCAAAGGCTGTAAGTTTTATGAGTCATTGCTTCAAGACAGTGGTGATCCAGTGCAGAGGTATCCCACTTCAAAACACATTTCCTGATGGAGGGTAACTGGATCAGCATTAAAGAGAGGATTTCCCCTAAATGCTGTCGGCGTTACAAGTAAAATTACGGAGTTTTTATGGTTCAAGAGCTAACCAGGCAAACAAGCCCTCTAGCCTTTTAAGGGAGCCAGAAATTGGGTAGAAAATGGATGCTGAGAGAGCTTCTGTGGAGCATTAATTTCCTTGTCTACCAAAACTGTGAAACTAGTGTGATTTCCCATAATTTCAATTTTTGGGGAAGTCAGTACATGCTCAGAGAGCCCTTCCAGTCGATGTTGTATTGTGTATGTAGGTGATGCAAGAAAACTACAAATCTGATTTCTCATGGGAGTGAGTGCCCATCCCTTGGGGAACAAAAATCATCACTGTGCCCCCCTGACCCCTTGGTCTGCTGCTTGGCAGGATCTGGGGACTTTGCATCTTGGATCGGGACAAAGCAGCAAAATCACCCCTTCTTCCACACTGAGACACATGAATTTCAGTCCCATCTCTGACCGTGACTGCTTTCCCATCACAATACACCTTGGTGGTTAAAGGTGCAGCAGCTGCAAGATATACTTGGTGAATTTAGCGCAAAAGAGCGTAAATTGTGAATTTCACACCCTGTAAGGCAGGTGTGGTTTTTTTTAAAGCCAGTTTTCTGCATGTGGTTGGTGCAGTGCCCTGTGAAGAAAGGAGGGTTTCATCCCAGCTCTGCTGTTCTTCTCTGGATGGGAGATAAATGGGCACAGCTGGGCTGGGGGAGCTGGGCAGTGGCTGGATGAGAAATGAGGGATTACACGAGGGAAAAAAGGCCAAGGGTTTGCCTTCAGCAGGAGACAGCACAGGCACAAGTAGGCTCTTGCAGGCAAATGGAAAAGAAGATGGTGTAGAGAGTAAAATGGCTTCACCCAACAGTTGGAAAAATTTCTCTTGGAGGTTGAAAGCCACCTTCCTGGTCATGTTTTTAAAATGCCTCCCATGAAATGCATGTATGTGTGCTCCTCTCACCAAAGGGCATTTCCCTCACTTGATAAAATTATAGACTCACAGAACGGTTTGGGTGGGAAGGGACCTTTACAGGCCCTCTAGCCCAACCGCCCTGCAATGAGCAGGGACATCTGCAACTCCACCAGGTCACTCAGAGCCCTGTCCAACCTGGCCTGGAATGTTTCCAGGGATGGGGCATCTACCACCTCTCTGGGTTGCAAATCCCCTACATTTGATGAGGCCCTTCTGCTAGGACATGGACATGGAGCTCAGCAATGTTAGGGATCAGCTGCAGCTGGTTCAGCGTGGGCTAGAGGAGATGTCAAAATACAAATGGTTCCTGCTCAAATCCAGCTGAAAAATAGTTTTGGACCAGTTTTTGGTGGGCGCTCTCCCCTCTGTATGGAGGACGCCACATACTGTCACAGATGGTTTCTGCTGGTGGCTGTCACCAGCAATGCTGGAGATGCTCAGTAAGGGGCCAGATAGCTGGGTTTTCACACACTTGCATAATAAATAGAAATAAAATGCTAAAAGGATCATTTACAGTAAATTCTAGTAGACGTTGCCAGTGCCATCTGTCTTGTGTGTACAGACAAGGAGTCTCTTTTAAAGCAAACACAGCCCTGGCCAACGCCATCAGTTGAAGAGTCAACACATCAGCCTTGTTCAGATGGTCACTTCTCCTGGTCCACCCACATTTCACTGACCCTTTTTCCTTCAAAGTGACCTTTGGCAGGAGCAGCCTGGCTTCAGCTGGAAAATGTGGCTGGAATAATTTACAAAGGATTTTGAGTGGGAATTTGGGGCCCTGGGGAGATGTTTTACCCCAGGTGAACAACTCTAGCAAATGGGCTCCTCCAGGTACAGTGGGACTTCGTAAAAAGCCCAAACCTGTATAAAAGACTTTAGTTTTTTGCACCACTTGGATACTTTTGGATTCTTCTCTTCCTGTTATAGCCAGAAAACAGGGGCTGAGGCTCTGGAGCAGTTCCTTGTCCCGGTTTCCAATTAACTGGAGCCCTACCATCTGCAAGCCCTTCCATCCTGGGATAGGCTCTGCTTTAGTTACAGTAACTAAACACCATGTTTGCCAAGCCCAGCTCTATTCAAAACACTCTTTAAGACCCTTTGTATGCTTATTAAGCAGCAGCAAACATTTTTTTCATCAGTAGTTTACTGAAAGATTGAAACGTGCAAAGTTGCTTCTCACTTTTTCTCTAATTCTGGGGTGGGAGGTAAAAACCACTGTCGCTCTTCTGCTGCTTTTCTGCTCTCTGCTTTTTAGCATAGCCAGCTTTATTTTTAATTTCCCCTGCAGCCCTCAGTTGGCTTCAGTAGGTTTGCAAAGTCTCGGGAGACAAGGGTACATCCAGCAGACGGCTGTTTGGGAGAAATTTGCAGCTTAGCAATGGGAAACGTGCTCGGCTGCAGGGGAGTGGGGATGCTCTGGCATCGCAGGGATGCCACTGCCTTTGCCATGTCCCACAGCCATGCGCTGTTTTGAAGCAGCTGCCGAAAACTTGCCCGTATCCTTTGTAATCTGACGATAGCGTCATGAACGACTGAGAGACTATAAAAAGTCGCTTTGATATCAGATGGTCAAGCTTTGGGTAGTCTCCAACAGATTGCTTTCAGGAGCTGAGCTTGGCCCGGAGCCCTTCTCTTGGCCTCTCTGAATGATTTCAGCTGAGAGGCTGTATCAGTTGCTAATGCACCATAAATAAACATCAGAGTATAAACCTTGCTAGCAAAATACCAGGGGAACTCCTCATTTTAGGCTATGCTGCATGTTGTCCCTTGCGCATGCCCCTGGTTGGCCCAGCAGATTTTTTCTCCATGAGGTAAGCTGGCAGTGATAAATGGGAACGCGTAGAGCTGTCTGGATTCATACTGTAGGTATTTATTGCTAGAAATGGTCAAAACGTTGTGCAGTGAAACTAACTCTTGGTTAGTGGTGCAGAGGCGGGCTTTAAGTATGACGATGTGTATGTAGTAATGATAAATCAGTGTTAAATTCAAGTTTAAATTAAGTGAGGCTTATATATAAAAATAAGTAAAAAATACCAATATTAGATCAATAAATAGCTATAAATATATAAATAAAAATAAAGCTTAAATTAAAGCTGTGCCAGATGAAGGTTTGGAATGGGAGACCTGCGATATGGCAGATGGTTAAATCCATAAGTGCCCAACCTTTGGATTCGGGAATGCTGGGGCTGGCAGGATCTATCCCTGGCTGTCACCTAAAGTCAAATCCATCAAATGTGACGGGCACCGCAGGGGTGGTGCACAGGCTGTTATTTAAAATAGCAGAAAAAATAAAGGGAAAAGCACAGGTTATTTAAAATAGCATCACGGGGAGGCTGTCACTGTGTCCTCCCCGGGAGGGGACAGTCCGTGTGCCAACCCCATGATGCTCACTGTGTCTATAAACAGGGAGGTGAACCCGGGGATGTGACCTGTCAGGGAAGCCATGCTTCAGCAATTTTTTTTAAAAAAAAAACCAAGTTTTGGAATGTACTGTTTGTAATGGCAGCCATCCCCTGACAAATGTGGGAAAGCACTTTGGGTTCATCGGCTCACAGTGTGTCCCTGGATGGGGCGAGTGGGGACCAGAGCCTGGCTGCCAGGGTGATGTTTCCCTGCTTGTTTACAGTAAGAAAAGGTGCTGGTGCGGGCAGGTGTGATGTGTCCCCTTTGGTCACAAGTTGGGGACCAAATTCCAGCTTTAATTATAATCCCGCGCCTGGGAGCGTACAGCAAACTCCCACTGCTGCCAGTGTGGTGGTGAGATATGAGCCCTGTAACTTTTCCTTGTTAGAATAATGAGTTATTGTCTCGTTCAGCATTCCTCTCGGTGGGAAAAGTACAGCCTGGCTGCAGCGCAACCAGCTCCCTGTCCTCTGTCTCCTGACCTCCCTTGCAGCTACAGCTGCAGGCTTCGACGTGCAGCCGGGATGGGTCTGGGGGCTGCTTTCCTTAGGGCATCCCAGCAGCAAAGCTTTGCACATCTGCCTGCAGCTGAGCATTTTCAGGCAGTACATGCGAAAAACCAGAGCTGAACGTGGACGACCAGCTGCAGAGGAGAGCTCTGAAACTCTTCCTTCCAGGCTCAAGCATGACCCATAATCTCTTTTCCAACCCAAGCTGTACTTCAGAGCTGTCCGACCGCCTTCCGTCATTGCAATAGGATGGCTTTGTGCCCAGGTGAATGCTTTTCCAGGTCAGTTCCCACATATTGACGGAGGACAGTTTAGATGGAGAGGGTCTTTTGCTCCTCTCTTGGTTTTTGCAGGGCCGGCGAGGGACTCCTGACTCCCCTCCAGTTCCTCTGTGGTTTCAGTGGTATGACGGATGGTGGGCTCCACGTTCCCAGAAAGGTCCTTCCCGCTTAGAAGCGACTGCAGCAGGCAGGAGCAAACTCAGAGTACAGCCTTAGTGGGAAACGGCCCTAAAATTCTCTTTTTCATTAGCTCCCCATACTCCAATGGCTTAAAACACAAACATGCTGTGATGCTCTTCATTTTAAGTAACATGGTTTTAAAGTTTTTCAGGCTGGTTCTGGGCAGGGAAATAGGAGAGATTTGCTGTGAAAAGGAAACACTTCGGCCAAGATCTCTTTAAAAAGTGGGTGCCTTAAATACAGGCTCTAAAATTTCCAGTCTTGGGTGTAAATAAATGGTTTAACTCTTGGATTGCTCCTATGGAAGTGAGAGTACCTGGCCTGTTGCCTAGGTGCCTAAATAGGGGGTTACATGCTGATTAATACATATAATTTTTTATATTAATATTTACGGTAATGGGTGGGAATGGTACTAGGCTCTGTCGCAGGTTCTGGCAGTGCTTATATTTGCATTTGAGTGGCTGTGCCTGGGCAGTTCTGCATTTTACCCAAATGCTGTGTTACCTCTCCAGCCAAGGACCATGTTTGTTTCTGACAGGCTTGCAGGGAAAATGTGCTCAACTTGATTTTTAACCACTGCAAAGCAGGAGTATCAGCCGAGGGAGATACTGCACATTGCTGGATATTGTTTCTAATGGGAAGATATTCTTTTTTCCCCTTTTTTTCCATCCTGCCTTTATAAAAGTGGTCCATTTTCTCCCCAGACATCAGGCATCCAGAAGAGCTCTCCCTTTTGAGGAAACCCAGAGATCCATCAAAGAAAAAAAAGAAGAAGTTGGATGATCAATGTGAAGATGACGCCTTCGAGCTGGAGGGTCCGCTGATCACGCCAGGGTCGGGTGAGCTGGGGCTTGCTTTGCGAGGATGAGCTTGCAAGAAAGGGGTTGGCAGGAGGCAAGCAGATAATAAAATGGGGGGGGAAATAACATAGCGGTGTTGGTCTGACCTAACTCCTTAAGGTCTGTGCAAGGAACGGACCCCAGATAAATCCCACGGATCATGCAGGGCTGCAGCACTCAGTCACGGTCACACAGATGCATGCCTGAAGCTGTCACGCATATGGGGGAGCAGAAGAATGCCAGACTTCATAAAATAAAACAGAAACCAAGTGTGACCACTTTAACACTCAGATTGTGTTACTGAAAGGTTTTCTTACCCTATTAAGAAAGGAGTTAAATGGAAAATCTTTCCTAATGTCAAATTCCAGGTTTGTTTTAGGCAGTACCACTGCTCTACTCCTTATAGCCCAGCAAAACCCATTGCATTAGTGTTTGCTTATGTTAAGGGTGTAGCTATAGATCCTAATGCTAAAAAAACCCCTTTTATTGCTGGGAGGGTAGTTTACCAGTCTGGCTTACAGAACCAGAGCAGCATTGGTAAGAGAATTACTAACGGAGTAACATCACTAATGGAGTAACATTGCTGATGGAGTAACATCTCTTGCCCCAGGCAGCAAAGTGATACAGGGAGGTGTTTGCAAGCAGAGGGTTTTTTTGGCTCTGCTCCGTGGCTGCTGGAGGTCTGGTGTTTGAAGGCAAATGGCAGGAGTTTAAACCATAAAGTCGGCCAAGTGGGAGCACTTTAGCCCAAATGGACTTGTGGAGAAAGCCGCAGTGATGCACACTGCTGGGCAGGCAAGACGTGTCTGGCTGCCAGAGCTCTTGGGTTTAAATCCAGCGATAAGAAGGAAGCAGGGTAGATTTAATTAAAAAAAACCCAAACTTGGAATTTCATAAAGTTGTATTAATTGGTCTTAAATTAAATGAAGTACAAGTGAAGGTCATGCAGTGTGGTTAGTGCCACTTGTGACTCTGAGCTTGCAAGGTTTTGGCTGCGCAGGGCACGGGCGAGGGCGATGATGCCCTCGAGCTGCCGTGCCAGAGTGATGTGCACATGGGCTCTGCAGGGAGCCATCAGCACGGGTTCGTAGCAAGGGAAAAATAATTCTTCTTTTGCTCCGGTCTTGCTCTTTCTCCTCTTAGTTACTTGAAAATATTTCTGGACTAGTCCTCTCCCACTCCTGACTCAGGCAGTTTTCGCTGCATCAGGCAAGGCTCAATTTTCATTTTCATTTGGCATTTTCATCTTGAAAGTCCATAATTAACCTTCCCAAAAGTCAGCATTCACAGAGGGCATCTCCATTAGAGTAATAGGAAATACTTGGCCTGCTTCAAGGGAAATATATGCAAAAGATAGCTTTTTATTTTAATTAATTATTGGTCTTTCAGTGAGTAGCTTTGAACTATCTTGCTGGTTTTGCTTTCCTTGTGAATGAAAGTACTTTTGCTGCAGGTTTTAATTACTGCAGCTACCTGCCATGTTTAGGTGCCATTAGTTAAAGGTCATGGTTTTAATCTGAATAAGCTTTTTGTAGTGTTGTTCCAACATCAGTTTGTGTGCCGAATACTTCTGGAAAGTGAGTTAATATTTCAGGATCTGCTTATTTCAGTGCATGAAGATGTGATGGGCATGTTTTGTCACCGAGCTCCCTGTACCTGGCAATGAAACCATTTAAATCACTGTAGGCAGAGCTGTCAATACACCCACAGTACATGTTGCCCAACACTTTCCATTAGAAGACCTGTATTCACTTGTTTATAAGTTTGCCAAACTTACAGCTATTTCACCTGGAACTTTCCATGACATTGCCTGCCCTCAGGCATATTCTTTAAGGGAAGCTTCTTCTGAGATGTTTCAGATGTTTGGAGAAGGTCATGAGGAGAACATCCGAGGGGAAGCTTTGCTCCTCTGGAGTAGACACCTGAACGGAGGAATGTGGGGAGACGTCCATGGGAAAATCTGCCCGATTTGGGGCAAGAAGTGGGGTTTTCTTCTGATGGCCCAGTTAATGCTCAGCCCTGTCTGCTTGAGCCACGTGAAGGTGGAGGCTGGCACACTGCAAGGGCAGATGGGGAGGAAGCAAGAGCATCTCTCGGGATGCAGGTTACGGATGGTGCTGGTGCTGTATTGCTGGTTCTTGTTAGACTGCTCTGTTCTAGCATTACAGTGGTCTGTGGGGAGAGCACGTTTCTGCCACCTTTATAATCATAGTATTGTAGAATATCTCAGGTTGGAAGGGACCATAAGGATCACCAAGTTCAACTCCCAAAGTATAAGTACCTGGTGTAAGTACCTGGCAAGTTGCCTCTGGCCTTCTCCTTGCAAGTGTGAAGCTTGAAGGTGGATATCTCCATCCCTTGACCATTTCTGCTGCTTTTTTGCTCATGCCTGGTTTGCTGGGTTTGTCCTGAAGGCAGGTACACACAGTGCTTACTGGTCCCCCAGGTCATTAATACAAACCGGGATGCTGGCAAAACTAGCATGAGCATTAAAAGCATCCTAGTGGTTTTCTTGTTCAATGGTGACGGATGGTTTTCAGTTGTATTTTCCATTCTGTCAGGCAGTTTAGAATCATGTTTCTGTATTAAGTTTCCTAACCCAGATGTTGGCTGTCATTGACATGCCACTGATTCAAACCATTCTTACTGCTCCTTGAGATACCCATTGCAAAAACTGACAGTTTGGAGAGGTTTTTCTGTTGGTTTGGTCTTAGACTTTTCCAGATGTCTTAGCTCAGCGTTCTATCATGTCTTGCTCACTCAGAGAGGAGGGATCATTTCGAGTGAGGAGGTGGAGGGTGGCCCGAGGTGGTTCAGGGCAGCAGCATGAGGTGGCACAGAAGACCTTGCTTGTGGCATCTCAACCCTGCCACATGCCGCCTTTGACACCCTCAGTAGTGTTTTTGGAGGTAGAGTGGAAGAGCATCGATTTGCACATCTGAGTAGGCTTGTGATTTTAAAAGGACACAGATCTTTCCCAAAAAGCCAGTTCATTAGTGGTCCTTCTAGGTACTGGTGTGCAGATTTATGCCCAGCAAGTGATGCTGATATCCACATGCAGTGGAATTACTGACATTAGGATACAATCGTGGAACCTCCCTTATTTTGAAAATCTGGATTTTATATTCTTAACTTAAAAACCAATACTCCTGTGAGATGAATAGGGACTATTTAGCTCTCAGCTATTTTGGAGGATGAGGTACCAAGCTGGATCCGCTTTCTTCTCTTCAAATTTGTAATTTTAAGAAGGGTTTTTTTTGGTCTGCTTTGAGTCTGTATGAACTGTAAAGCTTTAAAAGGCCTGGGAGTAATGTGGGCTTTGGGATCAGTTTTGCACCAAATCGCACCACTTGCTCAGCATATTAATACCAAATTTGTTTGGCCGTCTCAGCAAGCTTTTCCATCCGTGAAATGCCGTGTTTCCGTGCCCAGCTGTTTCTTGTAACGTGAATAAAATAACGTGGAGTCACTTTGGTTGCTTTGCCTGCCGAGTCCACCAGCGCTGCTGCACACACTCAGTTTGGGTGGTTAAACCTTACCTGTGCTATTCTGCCCTCTTCTGAAAATGCCCATTTTCGGCTTCTGTCCTTTCCTTCTCTCCAAGTGACTTTCTCTCGCCTTCTCACTTCCCTCCTTTCTTTCCCTCTCTATAGGCACCGATATTCTTTACATCGGCCCCGTCAAAGGTGAGCTCCACCTCAGTAGGACTTTTGCGCTCTGCCTCTGGTCTCTTTGGCTGCGCCCTTAGTTTATTTTCCTGCTCCTCTAAAACTTTTGACTTCCAAAATCTTTAAGCAACAGGTAATACCGGTAAGTTGGGGGCTGTTCATGTCCCAGGTGCCACAGAAACACAGGGGGAAGGAGTTTCCTGGCGTGGGAGAGCTGCGCCTTTTCCCATGAATTTGGGCTAGGATGAGTTTTCCATTAGTTTTGCTCTCGGAGAAGAGCCGAGAGAGAGGGACAGCTTTTCATGGGAAAACAAGCAGCACAGCGTTTTCCCATTGTGGAAAAAAAAATGGTAAAAAAAGGGAAGTTTTTTCATCTGCTGGCTTCAGGTTTGTGCCTCTGAGTTGGCTTGGTTGGGAGCAGGCAGGGCTTGGCCCTGAGCTAACTCCGAGCTTCTATTCCTCTTACCGGTAGGAAACATATATTCAAGCCCAGGACTGTATAGCAAAACGATGACACCGACCTATGACGCTCACGACGGCAGTCCCCTGTCACCCACTTCAGCCTGGTTTGGTGACAGTGCCTTGTCGGAGGGCAACCCGGGCATCCTGGCCGTGAGCCAGCCCGTCACCTCCCCAGAGTCCTTAGCAAAAATGTACAAGCCACAGGCACTGCTCGATAAAGCCAAAATCAACCAAGGGTGAGTTAAGGATTTTGTCTTCTGCTCTTTTCTTCCTTTTTTGTTTGGTTTTTTTTTTTTTCCCCCAATATGTGGTTTTAAGTTGCATTCTTGAAAGCATCACAACTGCACCAGAGTTTTTTGTGTGTGTTATCCCATGTTGATAATTTACAGGTGGCTGGATTCGTCCCGATCTCTTATGGAGCAGGAGGTGAAAGAAAATGAGGCTTTGCTGCTCCGGTTCAAGTACTACAGCTTTTTTGACCTGAATCCAAAGGTACAGAGCTGTTGGTTTTTTACTTGCATCTTGCAGGCAAAGGCATTGAGCGAATGATGCCTTTATCTCTAATGTGCTTTTGTGTTGGTAAATCCTCCACTGCTTTGAAAATTGGTCATGCAGGCATCAAACCCAGGTTTACGTGCTCCCATGTACCAGTTCGCTAATGCTTAGGTATCACTAGAGGGTTGCTTAGAGCCACTCTGCTTCGGTGGCAGAGGCTTTTCAGTCTCAGATTGAAGTGTTGTGTTGAAATGAAACACGTAGTGGTGCGTCTTGAACTGAGCTCATACATTTTACAACCAGTCTGTGTTTTTGCACTGTGCTGTAGTATGACGCGATCAGGATCAACCAGCTGTACGAGCAGTCCAAATGGGCTATTCTGCTGGAGGAGATTGAGTGCACGGAGGAAGAAATGATGATGTTTGCGGCGCTGCAGGTAGGAGGCAGCCCAAGACACTTACAGTTTTGGTTAAACTTGATTTTGTAGCTTTGCAGACCTCTCTGTTGATGAATGTTGATTAACACAATAAGGGAAAACTGCTGTAACTGGTCTTTGTCTTTGGTGGGAGCTTGGATTTCCCATGCTGGTAGAGGTCAGATCATTTCCCATCTCCTGATACTCACTGGAGCTTATTAGGTAATTTAAATATTTGCTGCTGATTACTTCTCATGAAAAGGAACTTGACCTTCTTTTACCAAACATGTTTATGTCTATCTTAACTTTTAGTTTTGCCCTTCTTAAAAATCCCCAGTAAGTACACTAGGTTACTGAACTATGTGTTTCTGGCACGCTGCCCCCCAGACAGCTGGTGGTAGTCTGTGGGTTTCCCAAAACTATTTATTTATCTGTTTTGTGAAATACTTGGTGTGATTTGGCATAAATACTACACCTGCTATTGACATCTGTAAGATGGATGGCAGGCCATTTGCTACGTGTGGTCTGGCATGCCTTGTTGCTGTAGGAGGCAGAAATATCCCCATGAAGAGGAGGGCTGTCTGCTCCTAGAGCCCTTCCTAGGAAAAATAAGAGTGAAAACAGAAATATGAAGACTCTCCAAGTAGTCCAGAGTGGGTTGGATGTGGTCCTTTGTGTGAGATTTTATGGATGTTTTGGTTTTCTTGGGGTAAAAGATGCAATGGATCCTCCCAAATTGAGAGGAGTGGCTGATAACACCAGAGGGTCGTGCTGCCATCCAGAGGGACTTCGGCAGGCTGGAGAAATGGGCCAACACGAACCTCGTGGAGTTCAACAAGGGGAACTGCAAAGTCCTGGCCCTGGAGAGGAACAACCCCAGCACCAGTATATTCTGGGGGCCTCCCAGCTGGGAAGCAGCTTGGCAGAAAAGGACCTGGGGTTGCTGGTGAACACCAAGTTGAACATCAGCCAGCAAGGTGCCCCTGGAGGAAAGAAGGTTGAATGGTATCCTGGGCTGCACTGGGCAAAGCATTACCAGCAGGTCGAGGGAGGGGATCCTTCCCCTCTGCTCAGCACTGGTGGGGCCACACCTGGAGTGCTGCATCCAGTTCTGGGCTCCTCAGTGCAAGGGAGACAGGGACACACTGGAGAAAGGCCAGGGGAGGGCCACAAGGATGATGAAGGTCCTGAAGCACCTTGCCTATGTGGAAAGGCTGAGGGAGCTGGGACTGTTCAGCTTGGAGAAGACAGGGTTCAGGGGGATGTTACTAATGTATGTAAATGCCTGGTGGGAGGCTGGAAAGGAGCTGCAGCCAGGCTGTTCTCAGTGGTGCCCAGTGCCAGGACCAGAGGCAATGGGCACAAACTGAAACACAGGAGGTTCCCTCTGAACATCAGGAAACATTTTTTTACTGTGAGGGTGACCGAGCACTGGCATAGGTTGCCCAGAGAGGTTGTGGAGTCTCCATCCTTGGAGATACCCAAGGCAACTGGACGCTGTCCTGGACAACAGCTTTAGGTGACCCTGCTTGCACAGAGGGTAGGACCAGATGACTTGCAGAGGTCCCTTCCAACCTCAGCCAGTATGTGATGCTGTGAAAAGAGTTGCTCTGCCCCGTGAGGTCCAGAGCAGTCCTTCAGGGTTCGTACCACTGACTCCTTGGACTGAAAACAGCCAAGCTGGTCATTCCTGTCTCAACTGCGTGTAGGTCTCAGTGCTCGCTAACCTCTGCTCCCGCAGAGGATACGGCTCTGTTTTTCCACTCTCTGCTTCCCAAGCGTGGTGGCTGTGTTGTGATGAGCCCACAGCAGCCAGCAGATCACTGGAGCATCCTGGTGAAGTGCTGTGCTTTGCATTTCAGTACCACATCAATAAGCTGTCCATCATGTCCTCGGAAAACCACCTGAACAACAGCGACAAGGAGGTGGATGAGGTGGATGCTGCACTCTCGGATCTGGAAATTACTTTGGAAGGTGGCAAAACATCGACAATCCTGGTAAGGGCTGCAAGCGTGTAGTGGCAGGGCAGCTTGCACGTCCCCTCCCCACCTCACACAAGGCAGGAATAATCATCCCAAGCTGGGAGTTTTCCCAGGCATCCAACCTTTTTTATTTCCTTCCTCTCCCCTTGTTTCTGTTTCTGCTTTCACAGCATGAGGAAGTTCCACAACCCAGTGAAGCAACACAAAACATAGACCCCAATAATATTTTCTTTAAAATAGTATTTTTTAAAAATACCAAAAGGTAGTTTGGGTGGGAGGGAACCCCGGGCAGTGTCCAGCATGGGGCCAGCACCAAGCTGGAGCTCTGCTCTGAGCCCAGAACAGCATAAAACCTCTTTGAGCACATGGACGTATTGAACCGCAGGCTTCATTTAAGCTGTAAGACTGCCTTCTGTTTTTGGGGGGTTTGCAGTTAATTTAGCAGGGATTGCTCAGCCAGTCCTACATACCCAGCTCTGCGTTGTTGCAGAGGTCAAGTGCAATATTGCTTTTTTTCCTGCTGAGACCATAACACCAAATGGTGCTGGAGAAGTCCTGGAGGAGCCAGGATCTTACTGAACTCACCCTCCCCCCCGGCACCAAGCCACCTTCCTGGTGAGATAATGGGAACCTAAATTAAAATTAATTTTGACTCTGTTCTCGCTACTGACTTTCCAAAACATGGAGTTCTTCATGCTGAGGTTTCTCTTCCACTGTTTTTAATTCATGGCAAACTTTTACAGCACCTAAACAGCTGCTGTGATTTTCAGAAATAACTTATGCTTATGGAACCCTATTTTTATTAGACTGGATTTTAGCCTGGAGTGGGCTATGACTGAATTTCAGAGGATTTCAGGGTTTTTTTTCTGATATGCTGTTTTAACACTGGTTTTCCATCTTTAAAAATGTAAAGTCCAAGAACTAAGCTGCAGAAAAACCACAAGGTCCAGTCAGACTTGGCACAGCACAGCTTTTCCAGGCATTTTTCACATTTATACCATCTCTGAGTTTCATTTTAAGTTCTTTCAAACCCTAAAATCCCTGAAATTTTCCAGTCTTGCACTTCATGTAATTTTTTTAGGCGTTTATGAAGGGTCTTTTTGAAGTTAACATCCATACTTAGCCTGCTTTACTAGCATTAATAACGGCAGAAGTTTACAGTATTAACCAGGCGCCACAGGGAGAGCAGCACTGCTTTGGTGTGACAGAAACGATGACAAGCTTTTATCACCAAGGGATCTTTTATAATATCTTTGCAAAACCAGATTTGAAACACAGTACTAAGGAACAGTCCCTGCCAGATAGGAGTGAAGACAACAATGATTCATCAAAAAAACTCCATCCTTTTCCATAGGGGTTGCTAACACTAGCCATTTCCAGATGCATTCGAGTAATTGAATATGGATAATGGGCAATTACTGGATTGTTTGTTTAGATTCTGCATTTTTTTCCCCGTGGTATCTATAAACAGCATTGCTCATTGCAGACGGAAAGTAAACTGTCTTGCTACTGGAAGCTATTGAAGCAGTTTTTGCTTTTTCTGTCCTTCAAAAACCCTTCAATTCGAGCTCGCGGGTATTGCGAGTACCACCCTGTATATCTTCCTCATGCAGAGCATGAAGATAAACTCAATGTGAAAAACGCTGGGGGAGAAAAACCTTTCTAGACCGTCAGAAAGCCCTTCCCCAGTCCTGCAGGGAGGTGCAGAGCAGCATCTTTTCCTTTTGTTTGGAACATAACCTAATAACTAAGGGAGGAGAAAAATCCCTGTGTGAACACGAGCCGGTGTGACCGCCGGTGACCTCACGGGTGGGAATTGGCTCCGGCGGCAGCAGCAATTCCTGAAAGAAAACTAAAACCCTGTCCTCTGGTTTCCTAACAGCACTTCTGTGCCATAGATTTTTTTTCTTTGCTTGCTTCTCCCCTGAAGTGGATGAGGCTTTCTCAGAAGCATTTGCGTGACCCCTGAGCCCCAGTGTTGGCCGGTGAAGCTGCCACCAGCTTCCTGCCCCGTGCAGCATCGCACCCCTCCTGGCCCCACCACCGGGCTCCGCTTGCTCGGGCTGGCGGGTCAACGGGATAATCTTTACTTTTCAGGGTGACATCACTTCCATCCCAGAGCTTGCCGACTACATTAAAGTCTTCAAGTAAGTGCTGATGAGAAGAGGTGCTTGTGAAACTGGTAATGTCTGTGAATAATTAATAGTCCTACCGCCTAATATCCTTTTTTTTTTTTTTTAATCCCCTGGCCTTAAGATCTTGCTGCGCACCTCTATGTTACCTTGTGTGAAAAGCCACCCAGCAGCAGCTGCGTAATACCACAGCTCAGCATCTGTGCTCTTTTACTATTAAAACATTTTCCTTCTTTATCCTGTAGCACAGTCACTAAGAATTTCACACTGTTCGAAATATTTGATACTGAAGTTGATTGGTTCTTAGATATAAAACCCAGGATGTTTTCCCACCATTGCTGCCCTAGCAGGTACGCATCCCTCCAGGAGAGCTTGCTGCATCCCGTAGCCAGCAGCATGTGCTGGGATATTTCTCTGACATGGTTAATGCTCAGGAGATAATCAAGCCATCCTAAAATTAGGACTGAAACTTAGAAACCTCGCTCAAATACTTCTGCTGGTTTGCAAGAGGCCAGATGAATTCTAAGCAGCCGGGATCCCAGTCTAACTGCCCTCTCCTTGCCAAAAGGAGCAGGTTAAGCTGACTCCGCTCCTCTTCCAGCTCACTCAGGATTTAGGTGTTTTTTTAATTTTGCTTGGACTTGGACAGTGTATGTGGAAACTGGGAACAGCAGCGTCTGGACTTTGAGTAACAGTTTGGCAGCCACAACGGTCTTTTGCAATTTATTGCCTGCTGCGGCAAGGGTTACGGTGAAAGTTCTGGAAACTGGAAATAATGAGATTTCACAGCATAGCTATAGGATATAGAAGAAAAGCTGTAGGCAGAGAAATAGCTCTGGAACAAGCCTTTATTTTATTGTTTGGTTCTGGAGCCAGAACCTAGCACTTCTGTTCTGAAAAACTCTCCCTCTCTGAAGGCTAATTAATAAGGTCTCCGTGTGGGTCTGGGCTTGCGGTCTGTCTTAACTGGGGCAGAGTTTCAGGGCTGCAGCTTGTGCCCTGCATCTGAGTGGGTATTTTTTCCCCCCTTGAACAAGCAAACAAACAAAAGACTTGCTCTTTCCTTTGATGTGCTTATTTGGCAGGACTTGGGGAGCTAATGGCTTGCAAATTGGAGCACCAGTTGGTGGGGCAGGAGATGGAGCAGCAAGAAGCTGCTGGTTCCTCACCTGGCGCAAGCCCCAAACCCTGGGGTTGGGATTTGAGGCCGTTCTGCCACGGCAGAGAAGCACAGAATTGCCATTTGTTCCTAAAATGGAGGGCCAGGAGGTATTTTAGTGCCAGAAGCCCAGTGTAAATGGCGCAGTTAGTATCTGGCTCAGCTTTGGACGTGCCTCTTGTCACACTTCGGTTGGGGAGGAGCTGCAATATATGTCCCAAGTATGCCGTATATGTAAGTCCTATATATATGTCCCTATAAGTGCTTGGTTTTGCTGTAGAGACTTGGGATGTTTCTCTCTCCCCTGCCAGCCAGGTTACCGCCTGTGCCAGCCAAAGTGCTGCACAGCACTTTGCAGTTTAAAGGAGCCCTCAAAAAAGCTCAGGACAGTAAAGATGTAGTAAAGCATCTTTAGTGAAGGATGGGGAAACCTGCATGTGTAGGATGACTTCGCTGTAGGTTGGTGACTTCTGTTGTGGGAGGCAGCTTTCAAAGGAGATTGTGGTTGTAAAGGTTGCACAGGGCACAACTGTGTGTGTCAGGGCTTTAGGAAGAGGAAAATCAGGAAAGGCAGGAGGAGGAGGCAGCAGATGTCCCAGCCTCAGATGCCCTTCAGGTGTGGGAACAGCGAGGTTCAGGCAGATGCTGTTTCTCCCCCACCTCCCGTTTCCTCCAGACCCATGCACCCAGAGCAGCCCCCAGCATGCTTTTGCTTGAAAGTGAAAGTGCAGAGTCTCCCAGACCAGCAACTGGGGCCATCACGTATTTGATTTCTATAGATGAGGGTTCAGCAGCTGTTTCTGGGATGGAGACGTGAGAAATGCATTGCAGTGAGAGGCTGCACAGCCTTCAAATAAGGTTTAGAAATTAGGGGGGATAAAGAAATTCGGAAACATGCAGCTCTACAAAGGTCCTGGGCTTGTGGTGGGCTAAGCGGGCTCAGGGTACCACCATGCCAGGTGGTCGCTTTGCTTTGCTGCGGGCTTGCAGGGCCGTCAGCTCTCCGCAGAGTCAAGCAAAATCCATGTTTTCCATAGAAAAGAACTGAACCTTTTCTGATGTGAAATGGAGTATTTAAGAAGAAAACAACAAGTGTATTCATGCATGTGCTTGACTGACAAGTCTTTTAGAAGTACCGCTTCCTTTCAGAGCTTGAGCAAAGTGGTTCCAGTTTAATGTGGCGAGCAAAGAGGCATATTTTGCAGCGGTTGATGGGCATGTGTATTTTTGTAATACAGTTCTCCAGCTCCTCCCACCTTGTCCCAAATTAGTGGGACCTCCATGGGACTGAAGAGTCCAGACTTGCAATTGTAGCTCAATTTCTTGACCCAACGTTGTAGCGAAGGGATGGCGAGTGGTGGCTGAGGTCCCAGGCAAGGACTATCCCAGGGGCAAGCAAAATCCAAGCTGCTGACACCAGATTTTCAAGGGTGAAACAAGTTTCCCGGTGCAGCAGCTTGGTTTAGGAGCTTAAACCAAATGTCATGTCCCTCAACCTGTCTGGCAGGCCCAAGAAGCTGACATTGAAAGGCTACAAGCCATATTGGTGCACCTTCAAAGATACCTCTATCTCCTGCTATAAAAGCAAAGAGGAATCCAACGGGACTCCTGCACACCAGATGAACCTGAGAGGTAAGTTAAGCGGAAGCCCTGTTGCATTTTATTCCAGTAGCAGGCTGCTTCTCTCGCATCTTGTTCTCCCACTACTTTTATCTTGGCGTGCTATCCTAGGGTTGGGTAAATAAGTTTAAAGGAGCAAGGATGAGGGGGTTTGATAGCATGGGATATACTTAGCCTTCTAGAAAGTGAGTATGGGATATGTGTGACCCCCAGGGGAAGTGCCACCAGCTCCCCAATAGTGTGGGGAGACAACTTGCCCTTCTGCTTTTTGTTGTGGCTGTCCAAAAGAACTGAACTAACTCCCTCAGCAGAGAATAAATTTGAGCTGGAGAGAACAGACCATTCTGTTCCTCCGCTGCTGTTAAATTTTTTTCCTCCTTTCCCCGGTGCTGGTTGTGAGCAGCCTCACTGAAGTGCTCCCTGTGAGCCTTGCACTGCTACGGTCGGTGGCTTTTCAGATGTCAAGTTAAACATTCCTGTTCCGGCAGCCACCAAACTGCAGAGAGCTCATTTTTTGCCCTGTGGAGGCAGGAGCAGATGTGATGCCAAGCGACCTCGAGCTGCAGTCAGAGCGAAGCCCGGCCCGCAGGACCTTTTTGGGAACTTTTGAAATATCTGCTGTGACAGCACGTTTAAAAATTCTTGGAGGCGGCATTGAAGCAGCGCCCCGGCTAACTTGGCTGTTCCGTTCATCACTCCCCAGTGTTTATACAACCGCTTGTAGTTCTCTGCAGTTCTCTTAGTTCAACACCTAAAGTGGGATGCTCACACCTCGCCACTGATTGCAGCAGCTACGCACTCAGCCATAATAATGTGTAGGGGTTTCAGCACCTGTCTAGCCACCTTTTCCTACCCCTTCATGAAAATTTCAGGGACACAGGGTGTTTGCCAGCCATCAGGTCCGTTCACGAGGCCACGCAGGAACTATGAGATGAATTCTGCGAGCACGTGTTAGCTTTGGCTTCATCGCTTTCAGATCAGGTCTTGCTTTTCCCCCCCTTTTTTCCTGTCTCTTGGAAAAAGAGACATCTGACACGGTTGTTCTCCCTGCTGTGTAGAGTGTTCATGCCATCAGAGATGTGGTGTGAAACTTTTGCAGCCCTGAGATGCCATCGGAGACCCTTTAGTTGGAGAGCGTTGCTTTTTCTTCTCTTCATTTTTTTTTTTTTTTTTTTTTTGGTTTTTACCTCTTTTTTAAAGCATAGTTGTTCACAGCCTTGTTAAGCACTGGTTTTTACCTCTTTTTTAAAGCATAGCTGTTCACAGCCTTGTTAAGCACTGGCTCCCTCATTGCAGGCTGTGAAGTTACCCCTGATGTGAACATCTCTGGTCAGAAGTTTAACATCAAACTTCTGATTCCGGTGGCGGAGGGAATGAATGAAATCTGGCTTCGCTGCGATAACGTAAGTTTATTGGACTGGCCATCTCTTTGCCCTTTGCCCACCATCAGCTCATGCTCGGATGTGCCGTGTAGCTGGTGTCGAGTAAAAAAAATGAGCAGATGCACTCACATGCGTCTCATCTCAACGTTCAGCATTGCATGTGAGCACATGTGCAAATTTGGAGGAGAAAACCAGCCCCTGCTTTTCCTTGGCTTTGTCCCATGGTCGTAGCCTACACGTTGGCTGGGATTCTGCCCATCTTTGTGTGTGCTCGAGTCTCCTGAGGATGGAAGGGAAATAAAGACTCCCTGGAGTTTTACTGGGGGGAGTAGATGGTAGTCCCACCGCTCTAATGGGCACGGGTCTGTGTTTTGGGGGGCAGGAGACGCAGTACGCCAGCTGGATGGCCGCCTGCCGCCTGGCCTCGAAGGGCAAGACGATGGCAGACAGCTCCTACGGCATGGAGGTGCAGAACATCCTCTCCTTCCTGAAAATGCAGCATTTGAACCCAGACCCGCAGGTGATCCCAGAACAAATCAACACTGACATTAATCCCGAGTGTCTGGTTTCTCCTCGCTACCTGAAGAAGTACAAGAACAAGCAGGTATGTGCTGGCCCACTCTCCCGGAGCGGTGTTGGTGTTGGTGTGGACCAGGCTGACCATACACCCCTTTCGGTGGTAGCCAGACTTTAACACTACATGTTTTGGATGTCGTCACTTAATTGAATGCACACGGTTACTAAAATGAGATGCCGACTGAAATACGTGGTTTCGATCCAGCACCTGGGGATGACACCCACGATCTTCATTATGCCACATGTTATGCGACGGTGCACGTACACAGCCTCGGCAGCGGGGAACCGTTTATTTTAAATGCATTTAAATTTTAGTTACGTTTATTTGAAATACATTTTGGGAATGTTTTTTCCCCCTGCTGATACCGAGTGATGGTGCAGCAAAGTATGGGTCAGCTGCCCCCATACCTCCCTGCACAGACGTAGCAGCAATGAGATGGAATCAGTCCCCGGTGCTGGGACTAAAACCCATTCCCTTGCACAGAGTCCGTGCAGAAATCCTCAGGATGAGCGGAGTTGCAGTTCCTTGCAGTGCTTTATCCAGACTTGGCTGTAATGCGGTTTGCATATTTCCCTCTTTGCTTTTCCACTACTTCCAAATGCCAGTCCTTGAAACATTGCTTCATTTTGAGTTGCTGTGACTTGTGCTTGAACTCCACACTACATTCGATCCGTGCATGACAGGGCTGAACTGTTCTGCGCTGGAAATGAATGCATGACTTTCTGAAAGACATTATATGTCAGGACAGCAGCAAAAATAAGTAAGGCATTGCTCTGTGGCCTTTTGGTGACTTAATCGTTCAGCTGTAGCTTCACAGCCTGGCTGGCTGTGGCTAGATACGATTTCTCCAAACCCAGAAGAAGGCTGCAAGTCAGAGAAGCAGGAAAAATATAACTTTTTATTGGCACAGCATGATGATTTCCTGGCAGTGGAGTTATATTTTATATAGCCCTTATTGTTCTTCTGAATAAGCCTTTATATCCACTTGGATGGAGGAAACGCTGCATAAATACACCATTTTAGCATATATAATACCTTCTAGGCTTGAACTCAGTAAAATGGAGGCACCTGGAAAAATATTAGCTTGCAGAACTTGCTTATCGTGCAGGTATCCTCCTTATAAAAATAACCTCCGTCAAAGTGCGGGGACAGGCACGAGCCCGAGCCCGAGCCCCACTCCAAGCCATGATGCAAACGTCGTGTCCCCTGTAGACATCGGCTAAACAGCGGATTTAGGCTTTTCCTTTATGGCCAGAGCCAGAGCTTGCAGCAGCGGAGGATGTTTGCCGGCCGCACAAGTGCTGGCACAGCTGGGAGGGACGGAGGGATGGAGGCTGCGGGAATGTAAGGAATTCAGCCATGAGGGTCCCTTGGCGCCCCAGCACGGGGGAAGGAGGAGGAGGAGGAGGAAGAGGTCATGCAGCCTACAAATGGTGCCAAAATGGGCCTTGCCAGAGGATTTATAGAGGCGTTTGGTCCTATAGCAGCCCCCGATCTACCTGGGTGATGTTTGTCTCCACGTGCCCTTGCAGCAGCATAGGGTTGGCAGGTTGGGTTTGGGGAGCACCAAAAAAAACCTACCCAACACAAAGTAAGAATATTCACAGCTCTCCAGTGCATTGCTGGGGTTCAGCGGCAGAGCAGCATCCAGCCGGTTTGCAAGGACAGATGCGTCCCCAGGAAGCCCAGCTGATGCTGTGCTCCAGCCACTTGTAACCCCAAGCAGCATCTTCATCATTTCTCTGTATATCTCAGATAAAAGGAACTATTGAGCTAAACAGCCCGTAGCGAGCTGCTGAGCTTCGCATTGAGCTTCCTCTGCAAGTAAGCTGGCTTGAGTTTGTGCAGAGGCATGGGGAGGAGCGTGAGGATGTGAATTCTCCCCTGAGCTGGCAGCTTCACCCTCCCCTTCATCCACCAGCAGGACTAAAACCATCTCAGGACCAAAACCATGTCTACACAGTGCCAGCCAGCCAGGACCGCGCCGGTGCTCAGGCAGGGCTGGCACGAGCGATGCATCTCTGCTCGCGTGTCCCCTCTCCATCCTGACATTCACTTTGGCTGCTTCTCCGCCTAAGAAATTGTGCATGTGGTTTTTTGCTTGAACTTTGGTTTGCAGTTAATTTACACTTTTTCTTTGCTTTATTGCCATATTTCTGATTGCTTTTTTTTCTTTCTGCCTCCTTTTCTTTTTTTTTTTTTTTTCGCCTTGCCATCTACAGCCAGGCTATGTAAGAGACTTGGTAAGTGACGGCAACAATAAAATTAAGATAAATTTAAGATAAAAATTAAAATAGTCTAGAACCCCTTTGGTTTGGAGAGCAGTAATGAAAAGACTAACAAAATCTATGCCCTTCCTGAGAAACTTGGGCCCTGTTTGGTTTTTATAATGGTCCCCCAGTGATTTATGCTGCAAAACTGGAAACCCTACACCAGAAATCTGCCCGGCCGTTCGCTCACAACCTGCATCTTAAACTAACCGAGCCTGAGCAGCTCTGCTTCCAGACAGCTCAGATCCATATATCTGGAGAGACGAACAAAAGCAGCACCACGTTTATCACCCGTGGTTGCAGGCTTTGAGCGGTCCTAGCTAAAATAAGATCTCAGGGTAGAAATTACCGATTATCTGTGCTGTTTGTAACCGTGCTGGCTCCCAAATGCCTCCCAAGTCATTACCCATTTGCGTGATAGTCGAGATGCCACTGATGAACCCCCTTGCCTAAAGCTGGTGTGTCTCGCCGCCCGCAGATCACAGCGCGCATCCTGGAAGCCCACCAGAACGTCGCTCAAATGAGTCTCATCGAGGCCAAGATGCGGTTTATTCAAGCCTGGCAGTCGCTGCCGGAGTTCGGCATCACGCATTTCATTGCAAGGTCTGTGGGTCTGCTGGGCAGAACAGGAGGAATGTCATGGATAAATACGTGGAGTACGTTAACTGTGCGGCGCATCCTTAGCTGTGGAACTTGAACTGAAATTAAAAGCATTAATTGCATTGACTTACAAAGCTGATTTTATGAGTTAACTCAGCTGCTGATTTTAACACATGTAGCTGTGTATTGCAGGTGTGCATTTATTAATCCCTCACCGTGTCACAGGTTCCAGGGGGGCAAGAAGGAGGAGCTGATCGGCATCGCCTACAACCGGCTGATACGGATGGACGCAAGCACAGGTGATGCCGTCAAAACCTGGCGGTTCAGCAACATGAAGCAGTGGAATGTGAACTGGGAGATTAAAATGGTGAGCCACTGGTTTACACCTCGGATGCTTCCCTCACTCCTGTGACATGAGACAGGCGCTCTCTCAGGGTTTTTTAAGTTGACTTTGAAAGTCGACCTTTAAAAAGTCAGGTTTTCACACCGCTGTTTTCTAAAGCGTGTCCCATTTGGCTGTGTTAATGTAATATATTTTCTCCGCCCTGCTCTTCCACCCTCCTTAGAGATCTAGTGGAGCTTGTCCTAACTGCTGGTGGAGCTGAGTATGACCCTTAAAAAGAAGAAAAAAAACCCTTGAATCTTTAAGCCAGTTACACACTTAATGCGTAACGATTTTCTCCGGTCTGTGAACACCCACTCAAAGGCAGCTAAATAAAATCAAACTTCAGAACTGATGCCCAAGCTTGATCCTAACCAGTGACATAAATGTACTGGGCCTTACCCATACTAAAATGCCTTTTATTTGCAGTACAGCTCAGACTTTCATGTCAGTAATGAAAAGCAACAGTAGACACTTCGCTAGGCTCCGAGATGGGCTTTTACCCGATCATTATATTTGGATGCACAAACTTTTTGTGCTCCTTTTCCGCAGAACACCTAATTAAAATTGCCAGGGATACATGGGGCTGTTCTCCTGCGGTTTGTGGCTCATTAAGAGTTGCTGGAGAAATTATTCAGCTTCCTCTCTGCCTCGGAGTCTTTGTTTCGACCCGGTTGTAAGCCCCGATATCCCAATTATTCAGCTCAGACGCGCTGCTGGGATTCCCCTTCCCTCCCACAGAGCTGTCAGTGATGGGGGCACAAAAAAATAGAGGGCATCAATAAAAGGTCAGTCTATCCAGTCACTCCAAAATGAGCTCTCCCAGCCCCCATAAAACATTTCTGTGGCCAAAATTCAACTTACAAGACCAGCATACACTCACAGGGAAAACTGGAAAGAAATCCCAGCCCTTGACAGGTCTGCACCCAGTCTCTGTTTCTCTTGAAGCAAAGGTGTCATCACATGCTCACTGCCAAGAGGTGCAAACACACTGGCTGATTATCTCTTGAGTCACAGGAGATTAAAAGGTATAATGATAATTTAAATAAATAAATAAAATAATAGAAAATTAAATAAAATTCATTTTAGGAGCCATAAAAGGTATTTCTGTATCTGAACACGTGAACAATAATCATTGCGTCATAGAATTACAGAATGTCTCAAGTTGGAAGGGAACCATGATGATCATCAAGGCCAAGTCATCATGGACATGGTGGATTTTGCTTAGGCAATGGAAGAGGCGTCTGGGTTAACAAAAGAAGCAGCAGGCAGAAGGGGAGCGTGCGCGTCAGTGTAACTCCTTTGGGAAGGCACCGACAAGGCTGACCCCCATCTTTCTGCCTTCTAGGTGACGGTGGAGTTTGCAGACGATGTTCGGGTATCCTTCATTTGCACGGAGGTGGATTGCAAAGTGGTTCACGAGTTCATCGGCGGCTACATCTTCTTGTCGACACGAGCAAAAGATCAGAATGAAAGTTTAGATGAAGAGATGTTCTACAAACTGACCAGTGGTTGGGTCTGAGTCCCATGTACTGTCCACCAAGAGGAAACCCCATGGCCATATTAATATTTAACTTTAAAAAGCTGTTCTTTGAAATATGCTGCTTAATAAAGCTTGAAATGTATCTTTCTTTTTTTTTTTTTTATCATGAAAATTTTTGCATTACCAGACCAGTTAATCTGTGTGCACTAATGAGCACTTCTGTTAATTTGCTATAACAAGACCGTATCTGGGCCGGGTGATCGTGCTGCTGGCCTTTAGATACAGAATCTGATGGGCAGATCAGGATAAGATTTGACTGACTTAAAACCAGCCAATTTTCTAAGAGAACTCTAAGCCATCTTCTCGTAAAGCCATCCAGGGCTTAACCTATATGAAGTCTATTTATCATGTTTAATGCATGAGTGTTTTCTTTCTTTTTTTTGTGTTTTTTATCCTGTACATTTGACCTGTTTTGAAGTCGTCCTACCCGTAAGTAGATTTGCCATCTCTCCTTTCACACTACATGCACCAGGACTGCTAGAGGTGCCTGACATGACTTTGAAGATAGTTCCGTGTGGCCTTGAAGATGATCTTCTGTTAGTCTGTTACATCTTGGGTTTATTTGTTAACTTGCCTTTTGATAATCATTTATATTGCCTTTTTTTTAATTTTATTTTATTTTTACACCATATTGTATTATGACACTTTTAGTATTCACCAGCATAGTCACTGTTCTGCCTATGATATGCAAACTTTTTCATTACAATATGAAGTAAAGGTCTATGAAGTATAGGTTTTGTGTAACTAATGTAAAAAACACAAATTTTATAAAATTGTACAGTTTTTTTAACTAGCCTCACAAGCCAGCTGGAATATTGCATAGATCTGGTGTATCAGCATTAACTGTAGTATGCCTGTAAGGAGTATGGGGAATAACCAAGAAACAAAACAAAAAAAGCCCCAACCCCCCCAATTTCAGTCCATAAATTTTTATCTAAGTTAAATGGGATTTCAGAGCTGCGCCACAGCACCCTCGATAATGGATACCTGGGGCCAGGACCTCCCCATTCGTTAAGACAGCACTGCGTTAACGCTGACGAGGAGGGATCTCCTGCCCTATCTAACACCAAGGAATAACCAGTGTTGTGTTCCTGTAGTCTGTGGTTTCAAGACTATGTACAAATACATTTTATTTTAAATAAAAGTCAAATCTTTTATTTAATATTCAGCTGCCGCTCCTGGTTTTTGTGGTTCAACTGTGATTCAGCAGGGCCATAAGCAAGTCCTATAGGATACAACCACCCCGTGTCAGCCCTGCGCTCCCTCCCACTGCCTTATCTCGAGCTTGCCGAAACAAAATGCCACCAAAAAGCAAAGCAAAGTACAAGGACTGAGGGGGGAGAGTCCAAGGCAGCAGCGCTGGCCCCACTCCCTGGCCAGGCAGGCAGTGGTGAGGCAGCCCAGGGATGCAGGGAAGGATGCTGCCTGGGGTACGTGCGGTCAGTACCCTGCATCACCTAATTTGAAGGCTGCTGATGGAGCGAGCACCGGCCTGTAAAACAGCCTCAGCACACTAGGCTCAATTACATTGGCAAGAGGAAAACAGATCTAATGGCAAGTCAGGCTTAAAACGCTGTATTTCCACCTCTTAGTTGGCAGTGAAAAGAAACTGGGTTGGCTGCCAGCCTGTCTGGAGGGCAGTGCTGCGGTGGGAGATGCTGACGGCGGCCCCACAGCTGCTACAGCACTGGTGAGGGCCCTCAACCCACGGAGCAGGGGCTTGGCAAGCGGCAGAGATGCTGCTGGGGGGGGAAGAGGGATGCTGCCCGGGCAGAGAAGCCAGTGAGGGATTCACCACCACGAGGGCTTGGTGCCTGAAAACACGCCGAGAGACAGGCCAGGGATGCTGCTTTGACCACATTTGGTCCAGTTCCCAGCTTCAGGTCATCCCATCCATCACGGCACAGCTGCAGCGGGGCTGGAGGGAGGTGAGGAAGGACAGGAAAGGGGTGCCAGCGCTGGGTGAGGATGGCTGCTCGCCTGCGCCTCTGGGTCTGGGGGAGACAGAGAGGGACAGGCAACAGCAATGCCTGCAGCATCTTCCCCAGGTGCAAGCTGAATTTGCTGCTCTGCAGATGGGTGCTTGGAGGAAATCATGCATTGCCCCATCGCTGCTGTATTTCTGTAGCAATCCTCTGATTTTTTGCGCCATGGGCTCTTGGATGGGTTGCACCCTTGCTCCATAAAAGCAATGGGAAGGGGTGGCCCAATGGTGCTGGGCCAGTCCTCCCACTCCTTGGTCCCATGGCAAGTGGGACTACAGCCAGGGCAGCGGTGTGCTCAGGATGTGCCAGGGATGCTCCCAACCCTGCCCCAAGCCCTCGGGCTTGTTCTTGTGGGTGCTGGCAGCTCCCAGCTGCCCGGCAAGCCCAGGCAGCCCCGAGAGGCACGCGAAGGGAGGAGTGGCATGCACGCTCCTGGCAGGCAGCACCAGGATTCTGGTTGGATGCAGGAGCGGGTGAGGCACAGCAATAAAAATGTGCCTGGCCTGGAACAGCACCGAAGCCGGGCGTGTGATGGGGATGGCTTGCTGAAAAATATTTACCTCCTGGTTTACAGCCTGAGGTTATGCAGGATGGGGAGGCGTAATGCGGAAAGGAACGGTGAAGGGAGAAGATGTGTGTGTCCCCTGGTCCATCCATCGCCAGCCACCTCCGCAGGGCTCCGCGATGCTGAAGTGGGCCCCAACTTTGCAGCTGGGGGAGGTGATAAGGCAGGAAACGCTGAGCAGAAAAGCAGAGGAGGTCAGGGAAGGGGCATGGGAAGGCAGAGGCTGCTTTCAACCGCAGACCTTCCCCACGCGGCTCCCCCGAGGATGGGAGCTGGGAGAAGCTGGGTGGGAAGCGGGCAGCAGTGCGGGTGCTTGCAGGAGGCTGGGGAGCAGCCAGGGGGTCACAGCGGGCTTTGAGGTGACCCAAAGGAGGCTATTGGGGTTACTAGGATGTCTTTTCTTTCTCTTTGGATGAAAAGATGCACATGAAAATGAGCTGTGGGAGTGGAGGCGGGTGGGGGGGAAACTAAAAAACATATCTGTGGTTTACCTAAAGTCTGGAGAAACACCAGATAAAATACAGCACAGATGAGAACTGCTGCACGCTGAGGACAGACACGAGGGTGAGGAGGGAGCACGTCACAAGATGGCTTGGGGAGGGAGGCAGTGAGAGATGGAGCCCATGGGATGATCCACCCCAGGGACACACACCAGTGACAGCAAGCTGGCAAGAGGACAAGGAGGACCATAGCTGGTTGCTCTGCTGCTCCTCTGGTCATCAGACATGACCAGTGGGGTGATGCTGAGTCAGAATAGAAACCAGAACATGGTGGGTGCATAGGGCTTCCAGTAATGTGCTGGGGAGAGGTGTTGGAGACCCGGTGGGTTCAGGCTTGTTTGGGCGTTAAAGCCAACAACGGAGGATGAGGATGGTCTTGGCAAGCCAAGGCAATGCAAATCCAGTTCCCGCAGCAGCAGTGCTGAAGGGAGATGCGGAGGTTTATTCTGCTGATGCAGTGAAATATGGCTGTGGTTGACCCTTTTGAGTAAACAGAAAAGTAAACCAAATTTAAAACAAAAACAAAACCAAAGAGAAACCAGCCCGTGGGTGTCCACAGCCCCCTCGGGTGACTCAGTGTTGGAGAGGAAGAGCAGTAACTGTCTGGCATCCACAAACTGGTGGCTACCCTGGGGAAAAAAAAAAAATTATCACCAACTATTTCAATAAGCACATGATGGGGAGGGAGGTTCAGCGCCAACAGGACTGCTTAAACCCCAGTTTAACCAAAACAAGCGGCAGAAGTGCCTGAAGCCCTACAACAGCAAGCAGGTCCAGAGGGATGGATGCTCCTCCCTTGTTGACCCTTTCTAGGACCTGGGGGTGGGGCAGGGGGAGGAAAAAATAAATCATTTCAGTGAAAGGTACTGATGCAAACCAGCTGCCAGGGTGAAAAACCACTTCACTTAATGCACACGGGGGATTTGCATGCTGCCTGAGCAAGGTATCGGCTGGGGTGTCAGCTAGGATACGTGCAGCTTTTTAAACTCCAAGTAATTTAATACCACACAGATGGGCAAGTGACATAGTGGCTTCAAAGTAGGAATGGCAGAGTTTTGTATGGGGGAGAGATTTGCAGACCCGTGAAGATTTTTAAAACAAAGAAAAACAGAAGTATCTCCAAAACAGGGCTGCTGCCTGCTGCAAGGCGGGGGTGAGAGCTGCACATCCTGTATTCAGGGGCACATCCCACTGCCATGAATCAATGGAAAGAGGACATTTGGGGAAGCCATTGGGTTCTGGGGGCAGTAACACAAAAAGACCCCCAACCACTACAGAAGGATCTGGGTTATTGCCTACAACCGGGACACATGGGAGCACAGGGCTAGTTTCCCAAAGCCCCCCCATTCCTCCCACCATGGGATGGCCACCCCAGGCAGTGGGGCTTTGTTGCGGCGGGCAAGGGCTGAAGAAAGAGCCTCAAATTAATCTGTAGTAAAACCAAGCTGGATGAGTCATTTCAGTGTCTCAGCCCTGCAGGAAGCACATTGGGGACTTCCCAGCCTTCGGTCTGGGAAGGGGCTCCCGGATGGCCAGCACCATCTCCCTGGGGCCAGCTGGGTGCAAAGGCATCTTCCCAAATTCCCAGTGTTCACACCACGGGGCGATGTGAGTGCCTTCCCTTGCCTCATCCAGCCCTTCCAAGCTCCTTGCTTGGTCGAGCATCAGAGGCTGGGAGCCCAGCAAGCCCAGCATCAGCAGCATCTGTCACCCTGAGCTGCCCTGTGTGTTGTGTGAGGCGGTGGAGAGGGGCCCTGGGCACCCTCGAATCTCAGGGGCCCTGGAGGTTCACCCAGCATTGAGCAGGGATGCAGAAAACCCAGACCAGGCGTCGCCACTGTCAGCAGGATCCAGCCCTGAGATGAAACCACATGCAGTTCTGAGCCGCCTGCTTCAGCCTGCCTGCCGAGAAACCCTCGCTTCCCGGGTGTATTAGCCCTTATCTCCGAGGCAGAAAAGGATGGTGAAGAGCCAAAGCCTTCAGCAACAGCACCAACTTGATAGCAGGAGAGGTTTCACCCTAATTAAATTCAGACTGATCAGTGACCACAGTTGCACGGATCAAAACCTTTCTGGAAACCAGTGGGGTTTTTATTTGTTTGTTTTAAGTATCATAAAAGCACTGTATGCTTTTATTTGTGGCACCAAGGCACTAAAGAGATAAAAGATCTATAAATATCTGCTGGATGTTATAGATTAAAAAAAAAAAAGTGCCTCCTCACTTACATCTTTTTCCCGTAATCACCAGTGCGATGAAGTCCAGGGAGCCCAGCCTCACACCTGCTCCTGTTTCGACTGGCATCCCAGCCTTTCCTTTGAAATCCCCTGCATCCCTCCAGCTGTCCGACATATTTCAGGCTTGAGTCTCCCCCTAGCAACTGCTCCTTTGGTTTTTCTTAATCTCTCCCGTCTGGTTTTCATAACTGCAGAACACAAATGGGGACTTTTCCCAGGGTGTTATCGAGGCTGTGGGTCTGCGACGCCCCAGGAATGCAAACCTGGAGCTTCCCCATGCAGGGAGCTGAAAACAGCCGTGCTGATGGGCAAGCGCAGGATGGGGAGGGAGAGGATGGGAAACACCAGGTTAAGAAGAATTTAAAAGCCCAACATGACAAATTCACCCTGAAAAAGCTGCCAGGGAGCTTACATCGGTTTGATCAGCATTTTATCTGATCTGTGTAAGAGGCTGCAGCATTTTCACTTCAGGGGGGTTTCTTTTTTTAGCTTGACAAGAAGCATCAAAATATTTTCCTAGAGCCCGAGTGACTTGGAAAGGCCAACCTCATATTTCACAATGACTTAAATATGCAAGAACCTGTCAGATAACGAAATCATTCAGAAAGTTTTCCCTTTGATCTGTGGTTAAGACAAAGACCTGGAAACAGAGCTCCCCTGTGCTGTCGGCTCCCGGTGAAGCCGCAGATCCCCGGCTGGTGGGAAGCCTCCGGCTGGAGAACTCCCATTACCACTCCTCTGAGAAAGCAGCAGTTTGAGCAAATAAAGCATTTGCTCTGGGGTTTTTGTTGGGGTTTTTTTTTAGCTTTTGGTCAGCAGCTGGTCAGCCCCTAATGAGCAAGCTGGGCTTTGATTTCCTGCCTAGGAAAGGGGGCATAAAAGGAATAAATGGGAGAGGATTTGGGTTAGAAATTTGACTCACACCAGCAATCCCACCTGGGAGCTGCTCCCCTTTGTCCCTTGCCTAGGGACATGTCCCAGAGGGAGGCACCAGATCGGCTCAGCGACAAGCGTAAGGGGAATTGCAGTGGTGCCCAGAGAAAGTGAAGCCCCCTGCCCCCAGCCTGCCCAGGGAAAGGCACCGCATGCCCAGGGCTGCCCTCCAAACCAGGCTCACACCGGCCGGGACTCGCGGGACCGTATGGCAGTGGCTCTGTTGTTCCCCTTGTGCAATTCCTTAATCCCGCGGCAGTGCCCCACTGCTGAGCTCAGGAGTTAGCTCTACCCCACTGCCATGTCCCTGCAGAATAAGCCCTTCTAAGTCCTACTCATGCCCTTCATTTCCAGCTGGCTCTATTGCCTGCTCGCCCAGGGCAGAAACCGGAGGGGCGAGCCCAGAAGCAGGGAGCCCGCAGCCAGCTCCCAGACACCCACATCAGCGCCCAGCCACCTCCCCACAGGGCTCCTCGCCTTGCACGCTCCTCTCAGGGCCTGGGCATCACAATGCCGAGCATCCCGAAGGCAATCCACAGCACCTTATCCCAACTAGGCAAGTATGGAGCTACCGGCAAGTCCCGGCTGAGCTCCCAACATCCAGCCCAGAAGCCAGAGGGGCGGCTCATCACAGCAGACAGAGAGGGGAGAGGATGAGGGGAGGGGAGGGGAGGAAGAGAAAGGAGTGGAAAAGGGAGGAGAGGAGTGGAGAGAGGAGGGGAGAGGAGAGGAAAGAGGGGAGAGGAGAGGAGAGGAGAGGAGAGGAGAGGAGAGGAGAGGAGAGGAGAGGAGAGGAGAGGAGAGGAGAGGAGAGGAGAGGAGAGGAGAGGAGAGGAGAGGAGAGGAGAGGAGAGGAGAGGGGACAGGACAGGAATTAGGTGAGGAGTGGAGAGGTGAGGTGAGGAGATGAGAGGAGAGGGGAGGTGTTTTAGGATTTCAGCTCTCCTCAGTTAAGGCCTTCACCGAGTTTCAAGACTTCAGCGCTCCCCTGTTAGGGTGTTTGCGGGTTTCAGGAAGCGAGCTTACCTCAGTTAATGCCCTTGCCCACTTTTAGGGCTATCACGGAGTTTCAGGACTTAAACTTACCTCAGTTAGGGGCTGGGCTGCATTTAAGGGCCTTCACTGAATTTTAGGGGCTAAACTTACCTCAGTTAGAGCCTTACCCGGGTTTCAGAAAACTGAATTTCTCCTCCTAACCACCGTAATACTAAACACTGTAACTGCCCTAACCCTAAGTAACTTTAATGCCCTTACTCTAAGCATACTAACCGACCTAACCTTAATCAGCCTAACTTATAGAGGAAGCCTAACCCTAATCCTGACCCTAACCCTAGCCGGAGCCCTAGCCTTAAGCCTAGCCCTACCACTAACCTTACTGTGCATAACCGTCCTAATGCTAAACACTGCAAGCGCCCTAACCCAAGTAACTTCAATGCCCTTACCCTAAGTACACTACCCAACATAACCTTAATCAGCCTAACTTTAGGGGAAGCCTAACCCTGACCCTGACCCTGACCCTAGCCAAGCCCTACCACTAACCTTAGTCCCCCTAACCACCCCAACACTAAGCACTGTAAAGGCCCTAATCCTAAGTAACTTTAATGCCTTAGTATCCTAACTGCCCAAACCCCAAGTACCCTAACCCTAACCACCCTAACCATAAGTACCTTAATCGCCCTAACCACCCTAACTCTAAGCACTGTAACTACCTTAACCCTCTGTAACTTAAATGAACTAACCCTAAGTACCCTAACCACCCTAACCCTAACAACATTATTGTCTAGATGGTTCTCTCCTATCTTGCTTATTCTTGAGGCTCAGGACAAACCTCCCTGAGCCCACTGTCCATGTCAAGCAGCTCCTAATTAAAGACAAGGTCCTTTTCGTCAGGGGAAAAGTGCACACCCAATAAAGAATTGCTGAACAGACTGGTAGAATTCTCAGAAAAAAAGCAACCCCTACCTCTCAACATGAGAAGATGACTATCTTAATAAATAGATAATATTAATTAGGGCTCTTAATAAAAGCCCCTCCACTCTCCTACCTGGGTCATGCAATGCGTTCAAGGGGCTGTCTGGCTGTGTTTAGAGGTGGTGAAGGCCACCCTTGCCCCCACCCAAAGTAACTGTGTCTCTTGTCTCTCCCAGGTGGCAGGGATGGCCAGACCTCACCTGGGACACTTGGGAAAAATTGCGTTCCCCGTTTTCCTAATGGCTCTCAGCAGATTTAGGCAGGAGGGTAGAGTGCTGCTGTTTGCTGTTGGTGACCTTGGGAAAGTCATGTGTGTTTTGCTTTTACCCTGAGGAGGCAGCGAGGGTGAGGAGGGCTCTCAGGAATGGTAATCCTGGAAAGAAGCAGCCCAGAAAGTCTTGGAAAGCTGGGAGTTTGGGATGTGCCCAGGCTCAAGCAAAGCAGGATGAGGGGGGCCACTGCAACAGGTCTGAGACCAAACACCACCCAACAGATGTCCCTTCCTAGAGTTCAGGTCCTGGCCTGGCAATCAGACCAGCCCGTCCCCTCTGCCTGGCTCCCACCATGACGACAAACACCCCAAGATGCACACACACACACAGCCAAGCAAACACAGGGTAAAAACACCCTCAGCCAACTCAGATCCCAAGGTGTCCCCATTTCTGCCCATCCTGCCAGAGGGACTGAGCTGTCCCGAGGCCACCTCCAGCCCCTGTCTGTGCAGGTGGCTGTCTGGAGGGACCACATCTGAATCACATCATCTCACAGCTGAAAATCATGTGTCAGATGCTTCAAAGGACATGGCCTTATAGCCAAGGGGCTCCCCTTGCACTCAATGGCAAGCTGCTTGCTGCAGGGTGCGGGTGGCGGCCGGGGATGGTTGTTTTATCTCCTGAATGTTTTTTCCCCTTCCTATAAACAGGAGGAGCAGATGGGAACATGCCTGAGACCAACAGGGAAATGACAAGGGGGGGAGGGAAAGGGGTGCTAAAACTTCAAAAGCACTGAAGTGCTTCATCCTGGAAGAGACACTGAGAGCAGTGAATGTTGCTGGTGGGGGAACAAGCTGAGCACTGGGGAGAGCACTAGGCAAGCACTTCTAACATTTTTCCTTTATGCAAAGCTGCAAAAAAAAGAAAATACTTGCAGTGACCTAAAAGATGAGCAGACTGATGCTCCCAGCCCTGCAGCAGCAGCACGTGGTGGAGACGAAGAGCCACACTGGCCCAAGAGTTGGCGTGCCCCCGGGCACAGCACGGTGCAGAGTCCAGTTCCCCAACTGCTCCCCCAGTACCTGCAGCCAAACCCCACGCTGTTGCAGATGTCCACATGGCCTGGGAAGGAGTACATCTGGAATCCATGCCTTCCAAATTGTCCTTCAAGCCCTCTGTGGCCAAGTCAATCCCCGCCCCTTAATGGTGCTGTTAATTAATCCAGAGTTCAAAAATAGCCCTGCAGGATTTCCTGCCTCCCTTCCCTCCTCTCCCACCATGCCACAAGGTAAGGGGAAGGAGGAAAAGCTCATAAAGCAGAATTAAGGGGAGATGCTCCACGGAGCCCGTGGTATGACCCTGCATTATCACTTTCATTTCATTTGGACCGACCCTTGCCCTTTCCCTGCTCACACACCCCCAAAGCACAACTCATCTTTCCCATCCCATGCATACGACATGCAGACACAAGCCCTCCAAGATACTCTGGGTTTCATTAAATTCAGGTCATTAAATTCCTGGGAAGCACCTGGGCAATGCAGATGCAGGCAGAGTGGCAGCAACCTCCTCGTCTGCCTGGCTGCAGGAGCAGGTCCAGACACAGAGCGAGCTGAAATCTGATGTGTAATAACTCCACCTAGAGGGAAAAGGAACGGCCGGGCAAGACAGACCACGGGCAACCGTGGCACAGCCTAGCTAGCCCATTCCCCACCCCCTGGGAGGGATCGCTGCTGGATATGGCTCTGCTGCATGTGGCCCTGTTGCACCAGAGCAGGTGCCACTCGCTGTGACGGTGGCACGATGCTCGGTCCCATGGGTGCATCAGCTACCATCAGTTCTCAGTGAGGCTGGCTTGGATCTGAAAGCCCAGATGTCTCTGTCCACCTCAACTGCCACTCACTGGTGTCACACATGAGATTTGTGGCCACATCATGGGTGACTCTCTGAGTCCTTCACTCAGGGCATTCCCCTCTCTTGGTATTTCATTGCTGACACCTGGAGTTTCACTGCTCTGTGGCACTTCCTAGGGCACGGAAATCTCTGTGGACAGCCCACACAGTTCAAAACCAGTGGGGAAATCAGCACAAACACATATCTTGTTACGATCCCCTTCCCAGTGTTCCAGTACACCCAGTGCTAAAATACCCCCCAAATCTGAGAGTTTGTTCTCCACAGCCATGTGCTCTGGCTTACTTTCATTTGCCTTTTTTTCAATAGCAGATCCATCTGCAGTTTGGTCAGAGATAAGAGCTGGGAAGTGCCTCCTGTCTCATCCAGACCTTCTGCCCTTCTCCAGCCAGGTCTGACTCCACCAAACCTGGGAGTCGGTTGGCCACAGAATCCCAGACTGGTGGAGGCTGAAAGGGACCACTGGAGCTCATCCAGTCCAACCCTCTGCTAAAGCAGGGTCTCCTGGAGCAGGTTGCACAGAATCATGTCCAGGCGGGTTTTGAATATCTCCAGAGGTCTCCCCCACCAGGTGCAATGGGAGGGGGTTCCTTCAGAGGGAAATTTGGGGCTGCTCTCCCCACTTGTGGCTGTATCTGGCTGAACCTCAGGGTTGTTCAGGGATGGAGGATGCAAATACACCCAAGTGTGGATGGATGGATGGACGCATAGACGGATGCATGGAAGGAAGGAAGGATGAAGTCAGGGTGAAGCCACTGGCACAAGCTGTGGTACCTTTTCCCAGCACTCATGAGCTGCCACCAGGTCTGGTTGGTGTCCAGCCAACCCAGAGTCCAGGAAGACCTGGGGGAATACCATCATCCTGGGCAGGGCAGGTGGGAGCACAGTGCAGGAGCAGCTGCTCTCAGCGTAGCCCATGCAGAGACCTTAGCAAACTACTAAAGTTTTCACTGCCTTGCTCATCCTCTCCAGGCATGAGCAGCCAGCAGTCACCACCCTGCAATTCTGAGAACCCCCCCCATGTTTTCTCCTCCCACCCTTCCCGGGCCCCCCTTTGCTGACCAGCTGCTCAGTCTCTTTCAGGCCTCGCTCACTTCAGCCCTGTTGCCCTTCCCACGGGACTCCTGCCCACACCATTCCGGCTCTGGGCAATGGAAGCAGCCACCGTTTTTTTTTCTTCTCCATAACCCTGGAAATTGGAGACCAAGGGAGCATCAGCTTCAGCATCTGTTTAACAACTGCCTCTTATCACTGCTCACACAGTGCAGCCCAAGCGGAAGATAAAGCATTTCCACCACAATGGATAAACAAAGATCAAGCCTGTCAAGCAGTTCACACAGCAATATTGTCCTGGGCCTGCTCAGCTGCCCAGATTCAGGATGTGCTTCTTCCCAAGAGCCATGCTCAGTTCCCCAGGCAGCCGGCTGCCGAGGGACATGCCAAGGCTCTTCTGGGACACTGCTGAGCCTTCGGCCGGGCTGGCCACATTGCTGCCATGCTCGGACTCATGTACAACCAGGGTGCGAGAGCTCCCTCCTGCCTATAGCTCCTCTCCAAAGCCCTTCCCACTGCTCATCCCACCAGGGTGGCAATTTCGTCTTCAGGTTTCAGATGATCTGACGGCGCAGGAGGGACACCCACCAATGCCCAAACCCTGGCTGCCCCACGGCTGCACTGGGGCCAGTTTTGTCCCTTAAATGTATTCCCCCAGCATCCATGGAAGCAGAGGACAAACAATCAGGGCTGCGGTTCCTTTGAGGAAGCTTCAGTCCTCAATTTAATTGAGCTTATAGAAATATAACCTTTGGGAAATAGACGACAGTCCTCCTTAACTGGCACACTGATGGGAGGTCAGGTGAGACAGAGCGTTTGCAGAGACAGTTGCTAGACAAATGCCATCTTGGCACCACCAGCTCGTATTTGGTGGAAGGGAGAAAAGTAAAAGCTGTTATTTACTCACTAATCCGTCCAGTGAAAATGGCTTATCAAATCCACAGTGCACTCATTTTTTACAGGAAGGCTAGGGAGATCCGTCATCCAGAGTACTCTGGTTGCGCCTGATGAGAAAATGTCCTTTTACCTGCAGGGACTGTAAATCTCTGGAGTTACCTGCAATTCATGCACCCTCGTACCCGCTGCATGCAGACTCGGGACACTCTGGGATCAGAAGTACCATTTGGGTTGCATTCCCCATTTCTCAGCTCAAGGCCAGACCTGTGCTTAATCTGATCCCAACTCCAGGGGGGGAGCTGATTCTATTTTACTTCTCATAAAATAGCCACATCCAAAGGAGGGTGAGAGCAATAAGTAAGTTTCTTACTGAAGCTACTTTTTTGCACTTTTTTAAAGCCCCATCTTGGACTCTGAGCTGGGATATTTGAGTATTAATGAGGCGTAATGTTGTTAGCCTTAGGCGGGGATTTTCTCCATTTAAAAAAAAAAAAAAAAGGTGTTTCTGGGCCATAGGGAGGAGAGACAAGAAAACCTGAAGACACTAAATATGTACTTTTTCCAGCCTCTGCAGACAGCAGGCTGGGGCTGCCTCTGCAAGGGGCAGCCTCTGCTTCCCTCTGGAAGCAATGGCTGGGGCAGAGGGCTGCAACACACCACAGGTGTCCTAACACTTCCCCTGCCCCTGCAGTTAGATTGTATCTGGCTTTGTGGCTAAAGATGGGATATTTATTTCCAGTGAGGAAGACATGGTCCAGATGCTCTTCTCCTTTCATAACTGCACTAACACTACAATAAACCCCAAAGAAATATCATTTCCCAGGTCCCAGGCAGCCATCTGGATGGTGGCAGAGCTTTGCCAAAGACTGCCAGGCTTCCTCTGTGACTTTATTAAGTTCAAGCAGGTATTTAGTTTCTCATTATCCACCCGTGGGCAACATTCGGGGAGACATGGCAGCATCTTTATTGCCTCTGGCAGAGAGATGGGGGTTAAGCGGCTGCCGAGCCCTCTGCAAAATCCAGGTGCCCAGAGCTGGTTTATGCAGCTCTTCCGCAGATATTTCCGCTGCTCGGGATTTACTGGTGGCTGGATACAGCCCAATCTACAAGAGGCAAAAAGAATCAGAGGCTGGTCCCAGGGTATACTGAGCCCCAAACATCTGTTTCCAAAACAGAATGTAAACAATTTTATTGTGGCAAGGATTTATTCATTCTTACTGCCTTGTGTCATACAGCCACAGGAGAGCCTTTTTCTCTCCTCATAAAGCAGGGTGTGTTTCAGACTCAAACATTTACATCAAGCAAGTGCTTCCTTTCCCATCTTTCTGACTGTCCCGCGGTCATGAATTTGCAATTTCCCTGCCTTGTGACTGTCTTGTTCCAGTGCTGGCAAATACAGAACAGCCAGAGGATATCACTTTGCTGGTTTGTTTTTTTCTTTTTTTTTCCTCTGCAACAAAATACACCGCAGTGGAACCAGCAGAGGAGATGAACGCATCCATGACACAAATGGAAATGAGTTATTTCAACTTTCCCCTTGCTCTTCAGCAGCGAAATCCTGGCCTCGGAGGTACTGGGGAGATTTATCTGTTTGCTGCTGTGAATCCTCACCGGCCCTAATCGCTTGACCTGTACAAAGCCACCAGGTGGGACTTGGAGATGTCTCATGGATATGTGAGAGCTCAGCAGCAGCCACATGCCTTTTGCCAAGCTTTTGGCAAGAAGCAAAGCCTGTTTCATGCGCGGACTCTCAGGAGCCTTTGCAAAGTGGCTGAGCCCCGACCCAGTTTCCTCTTGCTGGGTACGCTAATCTAATCCTTCCTGGCTGGCCACCTCTTCTTTAAAAGCCCATAAGAGCACCGCCACCTCCTTCCAATGTGGTTAAAATTAGAGAAAAAGCTTAAAACTTACCACATGGGAAGCGGGGTGGCTGAAAAACAGCTGGCCCCATTCTGCCCTGCCTGTGTGGTTGGCTCAGGTTTTGCCAGAGGGTTTTGAATGGGCCCTTGGGAGGGTGTAAAGAGCAAATCTTTGTGAGGGGTTAATCCTCTCATGACAGCAGCTCTTCTTCAAAGTATCTCTGGGTTCCTGAAATGGAAGAGGGTTTTGGAAGCACTGACAAGAGGCACTGTTCAGTTTAAGCCCCTCCATCAGGGCAGGTTTCTTAGCTCTCAGTTTGCAAATCCAGTTGCAGGCAGTATGTTCCCACCTCTGCTCACAGACTGGCAAATTCACCTTTCCTTGGGAAGGTTTTTCCATCCAGATCATTTCCCTGCTCTGGTTTAGACTCATGCTGCTACAAAATCCATGTGCAAAAAGGTTTCTGTCCTCAACCCAAGCCACAGTCAGTACCTGCAGTGGTTAATAGGACAGGACTAGTCTAAAGGGCTAAAAAACAGCCCTGCTGGGGCAAGGCAAGAGGTTTTACCAAACCAAAGGATTTTTTCCTCATTCTGCAATGTTATGCTGCAGCACAGTAGGGGCTCTGGCGGTCAGAAGTTGAGATACATGCACAGAGGATAGCGCCATTCAGCTATTAAATACCACGGGCCTGATGCATCTTCTGGGTCATTCCATTGTTGGATGGGAGGATGTATATGGATAAGTCTTGTCCAGAAAGACGTATTCCCCACACTGGTCCAGGACCTCGTCTCCGAGCCTCACTGGGGAGAGCTGGGCTGACACCATGTGGCCATGGCCTTGTTATGGCACGGGTTTTGTTTTTACTTTTCAGTGATTTAGGTGAAACACAAAATCTATCTCACATCCATAAAATCTTTCAATCAGGAAAAGGCACTGCGGAGGGGAGTAAAGCTAAACTGCCACCTGCCATTTTTCACACAGTGGAAATGTGTCCACACTCCCAGTTTGTGGGTTGTTTGGGGTTTTTTTCTGCACAGAAGTGAGACATGATGTTCGTTTTTTGTAGCATGAATAGGACCTTCCCAGTCCTCTCAACCCTTCAAAATGAAGGAAACAGAGAAGGAATAGGAGGGAAAAGCTCACATCCAGTTTGTAGCTCTCCCTTGTAATAAAAGGTTAATAGTCACAGTGATTCACCCATGCAGCCCCCAGCCCTGTTTCTGCTGGACAAGCATCGCCCCCAGATTTTGGGTGTGCCTGAGCCCAGGGAGGTTGGTGTGTGTCATCTGGTCACTCTGGGCCTGAAGAAGTAAAAACTAAGTAATGTTGATTGTTTCCATGGCAACAGTGATTCATTCTGAGGGTAGAGTAACACGGGGAAGAAACATGGAAAATGAAAATCATGTCTCAGAAGCACATTGTAGATTTATCTTGTTCAGCAAGGCTTCCTGCTCCATGCTGCATGCACGCCTTGACCTCAGCTATTTATAAAACAGCCTCTTAAGATGATCTCAGAGTTGGTTGGGTTTTTTCATTGGAAAGGAAGAAAAACCCTCACTCATGCCCTCTGCCAGCCTTGGAGGCTGATCAAGGTCTTGCCCAAAGGGAGTGATGGAGCCTCCAAAAGCAATCCCCCAGAGATGAAAATTATCAAAGTGAGGGATGCTTTCGTTACTAAAGCTGCTCCCACCTGCAATTCCTCAGGAGAAAGGAACCTGTGTATAGTCCTTTCATCTGAGCCATCCCTCCACAGCTACCTATGGGCCCCTCCGGAGCTGTGTCCAGCTCGGGGTTGGAGAGCAGCCCTCCAAAGGCACCGGGCAGCTTCCCAGAGGACCTCCGGAGGCCAAACCCCAGTGAAAACACCGGGAAAAGTATGCAGAGCAGCCAGCAAGGACAGCCTCCGAGCTGCCTGGCGTGTTGCTTCTGAAAACCATCACACAGACCCTCACTGACCTCACATGGTCTGAGCATCAGTTTTACCTTTCCCCCAGAAGCAAATGCAGCAGTCAGTCAAAATAAACACCAGTTATCTCTACAGGGAAGGCAGCCAGCTGAAAAAAAAAAGGCCTGCCAAGCCCAGCAGACACACACCCCCTCCCCACACCACGCTGAGGAGCGGGACTCCCACCACCCACGGAAGGGAGGAATCCTGCCTGCACTGAGGGGCACTGCCTGTTCCCCTGCCACCCGCCTGGCTCCTGGGAGGGATGCCAGTGCAGGGAGCCGGAGGGATTTTCCTTCAGGCGTCAAAACGCTGTCAGCCGGGGCAAATCCCTCTGCCTGCGCGCTCCCCAGGTGGAGCGAGGCAGCCGGGCCTGGCGCCCGGTTGCTCTCGCTGCCCTCACCCTTCACCCCGCCGAGCCCATCGGGGCAGCCGCCACGGTGAAACGGCCGTTCAGGCAGAGGAGCAGCGGGAGGGGCGGCGGGCTCGGCGGGGCTGCCCGGGCCGCGCACAACCGCACCCGCCATCTTGTCCCGCCTCCGCCGGCACGGCGCTACGCGCGCGCAGGGGCAGGGCCTCTCCCAGGGAGGGGGCGTGGCCGCACCCCCGCCGCCCAATCCGTGCGCGAGGGGGGGCTGTTCCCGAAGGTCGGAAGGCCGCGAAGCGGGGGCGGGGCCGGCGGTCGGTGATTGGCCGCGCGCTGGCGTGCGTGCGTGCCGGGCCACGCTCCCTTGCCACGTCCGTGCGGCGCCTGCGGTGGAGCCGGTGCGGGCGGCATTCGGCGCCGCGGCCTCGTGCACGGGTGAGTGCGAGCGGGACGGGGGCTGTGGAGGTGGCCCGGCTCCTCGGCGTCCCCCTCAGGAGTTGGGTGAGGGGCGGGCTAGCGGGGATGCCTCCGAGGGACTGGGAGGGACGTGCGCCTCCCCCCACGAGGGGCTGCGTGAAGGATGGGCCTGCGGGGCCCCTGCTGAGGGGGTGAGGGGACCCCCCTCCGCCCCCCCCCCTAAGGAGAGGCTGGGTGTGAGGTCAGGGACGCTCTGCTCCCCGAGCGGCTGGGTGTGAGGTGAGGGACACCCACCCCACCCCCCCCGTCATCCCCCCGAGCGGCTGGGTGTGAGGTGAGAGGACAGCACCCCGGGGGTGAGCTAAGGGGACCCTCGAAGGGCTGTGTGTGGGTTCCCACACCTGAGGGGCTGCTGCAGCTGAGAGCTGTGGGGCCCTCCCTCGGGGCCCTGTGGAAACCCCCTCGGGGCGGGGACAGCTTCAGGTGGGGACCCCGCCGGGGGCAGTGCGGGGCTGGCTCTGTCGCCCCATTCCCCTACGGCTGGGGAGCCGGGTGAGGTCTGACCGAGCAGCCCCCGGGGAGGGTCTTCCTCAGGCAGGCAGCAGATTCCGGGAGGAGCAGGCATACCGTGCTCCTTCACCGCCGACTTCCCGGAGCGGGGGAGGGTGTCCCGTGCGCGCAGGCACGGCCCCGTCCCGATGCTGACACGGGTGGGGAGCCCGGGATGCTCCGGCGGGGAGCCTTGGGGTGTGCACCAGGGCCAGCACCCGGGCTTGGAGTAAGCTCAGCAGGCCAGGAGGGGGAACCGGCTACCTATCGAAATAGGCCGGAGCTACCCTTCCTGGCCATGCCTTCATCCCTTTTTCTTTAACTGACCAGTGCATTTCTGTGGAGTAAGTCATATTCCGAACTCTAGAAAATGTGTGAAGCTTCGAACTTCATCCTGCTCCAGCTGTGCTGGCTGTAGTTTGGAAAATAACTGTTTAGTTTGTCACTAACTGCTTGGAGAGCATCAAAAAACTTTTATTTCCTTCAACAGGGCTTTTCTAGTATTGTGTGTGCTCGGTATTCTGTAATTCTAAGGTGAAATTAAATTTATTTTATTCTGTACAGGACACTATTTGAATGTTATGAATGCTCATGAATTCTAGGAAGGCTTTGTAATGGGACAGGGTAACAGCAATATGACAATAATTGAGATCTAGGAACAGAGATACCAGATGTATTGCTGGAACCAGGGAGACATCAGTTTTGCTTAGCAGTGACATAATTAATATGCTCGTGATGGGCTTGCAGTCCTCTGCACATATCAGTGTGACCTGATCGCTAAAGCTCCAGACTGGGGCTCAGAAGAAACGGATTTTCACTTCTGACTCTGTTGTCTGTGGAAATGTTTTTCTTTGCACTTTTCCCACTGTTTTATTTTACAAATTCTCATCCCATATGAATTTTCATTGTTGTTTAATTGCTCTGACAGCAAATTCTTTTAGTTTTATATGCAAGATTGAGATAAGAATGGGGGTTTAAAGGCCAGTGGATAACAGCAGGTGGCATAACAAAAATTTTGTGGGCTTTTTTTGATTTTTTTTTTTAATAGTTTCGAAGCTATTATGCTGCAGTTATGCTGAGATGCTTCATAGCTAACATCCTCTGTACTTTCTCAGGACAGCTTAACAGGGCTGCAAGATGCCTTATTTTGAAAAGCATCCCGAATACATTTTTCTTGTTGATGTTCATTTGGCCTGTCCAATAGTGTGATTACCATATCTTTTCTGGTACAGCTAAAATTCTAAATAATACACAATTCCCAGCATCTCTTTAATCATTAACTGTCATCTTGGCAGTTCTGTCTTACCTGTTAATGGACAATGAGGTGCTGCACTATACAGCTGAGATGGTATTAGATTTTGTAAATACGTAGAGCAAATGTGACCTCATGAGAAACACAGCACGAGCTTTAAGCATGTGTGCAGGCTGTTGTATCATCTGTGTTTTCATCTGTGTGATGTAGTGCCTTTTGGCTGAGCCACCCAATATTTATGTGATGGGACCAGTTGAAAAAAGTGTACTATTCTGCCAGTTTTAAATGAAACATCAATGCAAATGATCTCCTCTGTGCTCAGTAAACAGTATGTAGGGAGGTTTCTAGAGAATGTGAGATGCTTTCCTTTTCTGAGGGCTATAGGGGTTAAGTATCCTGGTGAATGCCTTATCTGCGTGGTTTTTTCCAAGAGAAAAAAAACTTCCTTGATGAACCCAAGTGCCATAAGTGCTCCGTGTTGACTTTTAGATAACATGGGGGTGACCTTTGTTTAACCCCACAGCTTAGTCTGGGGAAGGTTGAGGAGCTTCAATTGCAGATAAAGTGAACAGCAGCGCATTCACCTGTCCCAGGAACGTCATGTGGCACGGCATAACCAGGGGACAGCATATTTAGAGATTAAAACAAGAGCAAACCAAAATGTTCCTTACACATGTGCTTTCTGTTCCAGAACACTTGTTGCAGCCATGATGCCTGTTGCAACAGTGATGCCTGATGACACACCGATGTTTGACCCAAATATTCTGCATGAACTTGACTGGAGTGAGAACACAGTGACGTTTTCTCCTGCTATTTCTCCTTTAGATCCAGGAGATGGCCTAGTTTTAAGACCGCTTTGCACAGCTGATTTAAATCGAGGTAGAATCAATCCTGTTTAATGATTGCCACAAGTGAAAGCTGGGAGCTGAACTAGATAATATGTATTTCTGTGTGATCTCTCAACAGATTAGGATTGCTGATTTTATCTGATTTGGGTTATTTTTATCAGTAAGGAATTTGAGTGCTTGGCACCATGGATTGGTGCTGTGTTTGGGGGACCCTCGAAACTGGTTTTACTGTTATGTCATATCTTCCAAGTGATCCACAGCTTCCTATTCACCACACCTTTAGAGAGGGAGTACAGTTGTTCATACTGTTCCCTTTTACATAAAAATAATGTGAACCAGCATATTATTCTTAGTGCATGAAGACTTCAGTTCTTTAATGTGGACAAAAAGATTGTTCTGAACATACAGTTTAATACCACATCATTTCAGGCTTATACTTTTCTTGCTTGAATGTATGCATCTTCTGTGCTTGAGCTGCAGTTTGCTGCTGAGGCAGTAGCTGATTCTTAAGCATTGCTCAAGGCAGGAGTTTGATTTTAAGATTACAGTCTAGTTCTAGAATATGCAGAGTGTAGGCTTTTATGTACCACTGAGCTGGATGGTGCTGTGGGGATGTTAACTCTCCCAACAGCCCTGTCGGGTTCTTCTGTGCTATTTGGAGCTAATTGTGTCTCTGTCCCTCACTGAGGGTTGTTTGGTGTCTCCCCCCCACACTTCTTTTATAACAGGCTTTTTTAAGGTTCTGGGTCAGCTGACTGAAACTGGAGTTGCAAGCCCAGAGCAGTTTATCAGTGAGTATATCATTATTTGTGGCATTTCCATAGAGGTTGCTGGGAGCCAGAGGACACTGAAACTGACAGCAAATCTACTTGGGTGCAAGGCTCCCAACTGCCTGATGCCAAAGGGGTTTATTAGCTCAGTTCCCCTGAGGCAGCCTTTGGCACTCAGCATTGTCGCAGCTATCCCAAAGGGTTTCTTGGCAGGGACAGGCCTAAATTGTAATACCTGCTTTGGAGACTGAGCCTTAGACACCTGGCAGAAGGGACTACTGGGTGATGGCTTGTTTGGGCTGACTTACTGCAGCACCAGTAGCGAGGCAGAGGCTTGCCTTTGATCGCAGCTCAGTGGTGTCCTGAGGTTGCTTCACTGGTTTGACTGAGACATAAGAAAACTTAAAGGAGATACTGACAACTTTGTCACAATGCCTATCTGCAGAGATGCTGGGGAAAGAGGGCTCTCTTGGCAGCTAAGGAAAAGGAATGTGTTTAATTTCTGCTTTTTGCTGGTTGTGACTCTGGGGCTTTCAGGCGCTGGGGTCTTGGGTGCATCTTCCTTGTGATCCTGAACCCTGCAGTGATCTGCAGTCAGAATCTGTTGCAAGTGTTAGACTTCATAGCAATTTAATCTGAGATTAACAGTGGCTGTTCCACTGTCTGTCTGCTCCCACAGAAACCTTTGAGCACATGAAGAGATCTGGAGATTACTACGTTACTGTTGTAGAAGACACAAATCTTGGGCAGATTGTTGCTACAGCAACACTGGTTATAGAACATAAGTTCACTCACTCCTGTGCAAAGGTATATTCTCTTGCTGCAGCTGTAAAGTGAGGAGAAAGACCCTGTCCCCTGACTCCATGTATGATATTTTTATGGTGTTACTGTGTGATGAAGTACCTTTGACATTTTAAAGACTCTCCCATCCTTGCGTGCTCAGCTAAATAGTAAAAGGAAGCTTTGGCTTTTCTTAAAAAAGAGCAATTTTATGTCTGTTCCATTCTCCCTCACAGTGAGCTTTTGAACTAGTCAGACTTGGTTCTGACAGAGCAGATGGCTGAGGGTCTCGCTGCTGTGGAGTCCCAGCTAGATGTGTGAAAACGGGGAGCTAGAGACAAATCCCTTGGCAGGGAAAGTCTGTGGTGGGACTGCAGCTCCCACTTGCAAGGGGCATTACAAGCGTGTCAACTGCCAGAGGAGTTGTATCTGATTAGAAAGCAGAAAATCCAAGCGTGAAACGTGAAGCAGTAGGGAGACTAACACAACAGCTTTCTATTCGACTCACAGTTGCCTGTATTTTCACAGAGAGGAAGGATAGAAGATGTAGTAGTAAGCGGGGAGTGCAGAGGAAAGCAGCTTGGTAAACTGTAAGTATTTCACCACCTTTGCCATTCAACAGCAGGCAGGAAGCCCTTACTTACCTGGTCACTTCCTGTCCCCCCACCCTCCTGCGCTGATGGGTGCCAAAACACGCTGGCAAAGATCGCTCACCAGACCTATGGGACCAGGATTTTAGCTCTGCAGGGCGGATCTTCCCCAGCCAGACACATGAGAAGAATTTAGCCAGAAGGGATCACTAGCTGGCAGAGCACAAGCTGAGGTTGTTGTAACAGTGACCTAAAATTGTCTGCAAGACACTGGTGCTTACTTGCTATCGCAAGAAATAAGAACAGTCCTGTGTAGTAAGGGAAAAAAACGCAGAGTGCTGTAGAACTTCAGTATTGTAGGTCTGATAACTTAAGCTAGTTAAATGTTAATTGATGCAGCGTTCAGGGCTGTTTAACTGTTGGTTTTGTCTTTTGCAGATTAACGTCCACCCTTACGCTGCTAAGTAAGAGACTGAACTGTTACAAAATTACGCTCGAGTGTCTGCCAAAAAATGTGGATTTCTATAAGAAGTTTGGCTATTCAGTATCTGAAGAAAACTACATGTTTCAACGGTTCTTTAATTAAGAACTTCCAGTTTTTTGTTTTGCTTTTTTTTTTAAAGACTCTTGGTGGAGGAGCTTGTGCTACAAACATTCTCTTCGTGGAAAATTTCTATAGTTTATTGCTACAAATATAATGATCCCTATAAATAATTAACATCAAATGTGTAAATCATTAAAAAAAATTACTGACATTTTAGAAGGGTCCTCTGGGTTAGGAAATAAGCGCTTAGAACTAATTTTTACTACTGTTCAGTCTAAGTGAAGCTTTTTTTTGGTCTGAGTTACAAAGGACTCTTGTTAAAGGCATGGTTTTTAACCAAAGGTATATATTTTTATCTCAGATTTTTTCTTGCATTGTATTTTTCTAAAGATTTGTGCTTCTTTTTCTTGATAGCCAAAGTACAGCTCATGGGATTGTTCTGCCATCCGTACTTTGTGGAAGGATGATGTAGCTTGGGTGGGGATGATGCTTCTCTTATGCAGAATTAGCGATACAGAATGGGCATTTGTTCTGTTCTTTCCATGGAACCTCACTGAAGTGCTGTTGCTGTTATTAGTGTGTCTAAAGTTTTATAGGCACTATTTTCCAAAACTGAATTTGTTACTGTTTGTGCAAGTAGGGGAGAACCCTAATGGTGTATGCTGAAGCTGATGTTCCAAATCTAAAAATGGATGTGTACTTCTCACAGCAGGGGTCCTGCACTTTAGCTGATAACTTAGTTTTCAGGATAATGACTTTTTTTTTTTTTTCTGACAAAAAACCCAACAAACAAACTCAAACATGGTTTGCAACAGGGCAAAGATAACTGGGAAATGGGAATGTCTGGCAGAGGGTGCCCTGTCTCTAGTAGGGCTGGGGCTCTGGCTAGTACGTGATGGGAGTGTGGTTTGGGATTGGCAGTAGCGTGTTCAGCTTCACCCAGCGCACCTGGCCAGCAGGCTGTGGTTTTGCTGGTAATGGCTTATGCCTATGCCATAGCGAACCAGCAGGGAAATCCCCCGTCCTGTACTGAGGGATTGCTGCTTCTTTGGAGCATCCCTCTTGCTATAAGGTTGGATAAATAATTGTTAGCACTTTTGCCAGCAATGGCAAGCAAATAACATACAAAGCCCTAGTTTCAACAGTAGTGTTTTGTGCGAAGAGAGTGACAAATCCTACATCTATGAATAGGGCATTATAAATACATGGTTTGTACAGAACAGCCAGTCTTGTTTGTGAACAGTTGGGCCTTACAAAATGTTCGTTCATTGTGGTGTGGAGAGCTACTTTAAGCTGTGGTGGGGGTTCTATTTAATGTTCCTGATGGTACTCCACTCGATATAGTGTTTCTTTGGTGATGTCTGTTTTATTTATTGATTATTTTTAATAATAATAAAAAAAATCTTTAAGCTGAATAAATGAAGACTGCCAAATGTATCTAGTCTAGTTTTCACATTGCTGTGTTGTGCCTAGTGGCAGGTATCTACAGTGTGTACCTGTTGTCTTTCAGAACAGTACTGTCTGGCTACAAATACCTTCATTTTCCTTTCCCTAGACAAAAAAACCCAAACCACTTTTGGAGACTTGGTGTTGATTGTGGGCATCTTTGCCAGCATGACTTCACTGAAACAAGTGTTTTAAAGGACAGTCTTGGCTTGTGCTGGTGGCAGAGCCTTTGCCTGCAGGCATGAATGCCAGCCCAAGTACCTCTTCTCCAGCCAGAGGTGTGCATCTGAACAGCTGGATTGCTTACAGACACGGATGAGAGCGCAGGGCCACAGAGAAGGCCAGAGCAGGGCACATGTCCTGGTGCTGGGTAAGAGGTTTCTAACCCATTTTATGCTCAGCAGGCCTGCAGGTAGGCCTGGCACCCTGTTTTCTCAGGGGTGCTCTCCCTTGAGGGAAAGCAGATGTCCTGGTTTTGGCTGAGATAGTTAATTTTCATCCTGGTAGCTGATACAGTGCTGGTTTGGATTTAGGCTGAGAATAATGTTGGTAATACACTGATGGTTTAGTTGTTGCTAACTGTATATGAAGTCAAAGCCTTCTCAGGCCCTGCCAGCTAGCAGGCTGGGAGGCACAAGGAGGAGGGGACACTGCTAGGACAGCTGACCCCAACTGGCCACAGGGCTGTCCCCTACCACAAGATGTCATGCTCAGCATACAAACTGGGGGAAAGCTGGCTGGGCATCGGTTGGTGAGTGGTGAGCAGCTGCTTTGTATTTTCCGTATCTTTTAATTATTATTTTCTTCCTTTTCTGTCCCATTAAACTGTCTTTACCTCAACCCATGAGTTTTCTCACTTTTACCCTTCTGCTTGTCCTCCTCTGGCCAGCTGGGGTGGGGGAAGTGAGTGGCTGGGGTTAAACCCTGACAGCAGGGCTTCCCCCTGGCATGCTCTGTTGACAGAGCATCTACCTCAGAACTAATTTTATAAAATCAGCTACAGCTTTCTGCTGGCCCAAGTTTTCTTGCCTTTGATAGTTTTAGTGAACTCTGAATTTCCACTGATTTCAAGTGTATTATTTAAATACTATGGTATCTACACCATCTAAATAGCTCCAGGCCTTCATTGTTAGGAGTTAATGAAAAAATTAGTACAAGTGAGGAGCAGGTGCTTGTACCCAGCTTAGATCATTGTAAAACAAATGAACTGGGTTGAAAGCTTGGTTCTGTGGCTGGATGACAATGCCTCATCAGCAGCCTTTAGCTCTGAAGAGCTCTTTGTTCCATAGCTGAGGTGACATGTGCAACCTCGGCAGGCCACCACCCCTATGCAAACAGCCATTCCAGCAGCTGTGTTGTGAGAAGAAAGGCACTGTCACCTGCTGCATCACGCTGCCAGGCTGGCTGATGGGTACACCCTTCTACTGGCAGGGTCATGGGTGAGCTGCAGAGCAGGGACCAGCCTCAGGAACAGAGGCAGGGGAAGAAGCATTGGCTGGCAAACACACTACACCAAGACAGGAACGTCTCAAACACCACAGTGGTTCCAGGCAGCTGGAAGAACACTTGCTAGTATGCAAGGAAATGTTCTTCTAAACTGTCACCGCTCCCAGGAACGTGGCACAAGTAACAGCATTCAACAGCAACAGGGGGTATTAAGAATTCTAAGCTGAAGAAGCCCTGTTAATTTTTCTATACTACAATCAGGTCAAGAAAAAAGAGCAAGATCTCCCACTCCCAGGGAACAAAGGAATGAAGGATCTTGTCAGAAATCCCCGAGGATCGGAGAAGCTGTTATGTGCAATGCAATAGACCAAAATGACTGTAGAAGGCAGCAGTATGGGATCATGGCAAACATTTAAAAAAAAAAAAATGCTGGAAAAGCCTTAGTCATGAAGCCTGTAAGTTCGGGAGAGTTTCCCCAAGGAAGCACCAGGACCCCAGTGAGGTAACAGAACCAGATTACACATGAACAAGCTTCTCTGACAGAGGATATTTAGATGAATCAAGCATTCTCCCATCTGTGTTTTGTCTCTACTCCTTCCCAAGGGAGCTGAAATAGAAAGCAGTTTTATGCAGAAATTCTGATTCCCATCCTTGTTTCGTCAGAAGCTTGTAGCTGCCAGTATTTGGTGAGCTGTGCAGAGATGGACATGCACAAACCCTGCCACAGCCATGTGGCAGCCTCATGGGGCAAGGGGGGAGACATCACCAAAGCATTTCCCAACAGCCCCAGAAACATTCTTTTAAAGAGATCAGTTACCAGCACATAATAAACCCTACAACTGCAAAACCAGCACCACATGCTCAACTTGTCAGTGTTGAGCTGACTGGCTGTAGTTCTTAAGGAGCTAAGTGTCACACTTTCTTTTTCAAGCTGAAAGTTTCCTGACTAAAGCATCATGGTTTTTAAAGATTTTTTTTCCTTCCCCTGGAGGATTTGCACTGTTCCCTCACTGATGTAGGCAGCAGTAAAAGGAAAGTGCTGCTCAACAGTGGTTCATCCTCACTGAAGCTGTAAGTCCTCCCCACACACAGCACTGCAGGGCCTTCACCTTCCACATGAGAAGAGGTTACTGGGCTATAAAGCCTCACCCTGGTGTCCTGGCTCAGCTCAAAGCCCTGACTCACTGCAGCAGGATTTCCTCCTCAGATGCTGCCACCATCTGTTCTAGCAGCAGGCTTCAACCCAGGCAGTGGTTTTCAAACCAGAACCCGCTAGCTACTTGTAAGAGCCTTGACACAGGCCAAGAGCTCAGGCTTGCTCCAGAGGGATAGCTCCTCCACAAGCCTTCCAAGGAGCTGCAAGACAAGGCAGAGGATCCCCAGCTAAGCAAAGATCAGCAAGTCACAGATGCAGGTCAACCTGCCTCGATTACACAAAGTGAGACAGAACTCCTACAGAGTAAACAAGATGCTGGGCAATCCTTCAGCAAAAGGCACCATCAGAAGAAATCCCCAGTACAAAACAGCTTCACTGTTCAGCTTCCTGCCTTCAAATTCAAAGGTACCTGCCCTCACAGTCCCCCCCAGCAGTGGTTTCTCCCACACACACACCCAAGTCTGCCCTGGTGAAGCCGCACCTGGAGTGCTGTGTCCAGTGTGAGCTCCCCAGTTCCAGAGAGAGGGGGAACTGCTGGAGAGGGGCCAGCGGAGGCTACAAAGATGATGAGGGGACGGGAGCATCTCCCTGGTGAGGACAGGCGAGAGCTGGGGCTGTTGAGCCTGGAGAGAAGACTGAGAGGGGATCTCATCAATGCCTACAAATATCTTAGGGGCGAGCGCCAAGAAGACGCAGTGAGCCCGGGTCTTCTCAGCAGTGCCCAGCGCCAGGACAAGGGGCAACGGGCACACGCTGCAACACAGGGAGTTCCACCTGAATGTGAGGAAAAACGTCTTTACCGTGAGGGTGCCAGAGCGCTGGGCCGGGCCGCCCAGAGAGGCGGTGGGGTCTCCTTCTCTGGAGACATCCAAACCCGCCTGGGCTGTGCAGCCCACTCTAGGAGACCCTGCTTGAGCAGGGGGTGGGCTGGGTGAGCTCCAGAGGTCCCTTCCAGCCCCACCAGGCCAGGATACCAAGGCTGACAGAGGACATTAGCCATTGGCACACAGCCATAGTGCTGTACAGGGAGACAGCTGGGTGCTCGGATCCTCAAATGTCTTTTATATTCATTCAACTCCTTTGAGCCTACCTGTTCCCTGTTAAAACAGAGTCTAATTACAAGCTCAGATTTCCCCAAAACACAAAGTTCTTCTAACAGCTTCGTAATTTGCTCAGTCACCACAGCGCTCTAAAGCGGCCACCATTTCATTCAGATCTTCTACACCACAGACCAACTGGCCAATGAAGCGGAGATCCAGAACTGGGCCTGTACTGGCACAACTAGTGGCTATCAATCATAGTGCTTCTGAGAAGGGAGAAGAGTTAAGTTGCACAAACCACCTTGAAAATTTTAAAGCACCGATAACTGTGTGGCCTTAATTGACTCTAATGCTTTAGAAGAGCCAAGGTGAATCCCTTAGGTCTTTATACTATTACAGCCAGTGCTTCAGGCCTCAGTTTTCAAACATCAACCCAATTTTTTACCTCAAAGGATGCAACTATTGTCTGACAAAAGGAACTACTTCAACACCAGTTTGAAGATGCATTGTTCTAATTGACAGTTGGACCATACTGGCTTGTTCAAATTAGTTAGAAGTGGATTTAAGTTAACAAGCAGCTTTTTAATACTATAGCTAAAAGAATTCAGTCTTGATATGTGTGAAATCGGTAGCTGCCCTCTGTATTAATTCAGCACATGACTATTTTATTAGTTAATCAGTCCTCTGTTAAACTTGCATAAAACAAGGTGAGATTTTTAGAACAGTATTTTGTCTTAAACTGGTCTCAGAGTGTCAAACTAATTCAGTATATAGTAAGGTTTTATAAAAAAGTAAAGAATTATATAGTGATAAGATCACTGCTGTTGCTCAATTGCCAGTAGCAGCGCATCCTGCAGTTCATAAAGCACATTTCTACATGCATGACCATAATATATACCGAGAACAAGGTAAGTTTTAGCAAACTTTTTCTTTACTAAAGTCTCTTGTTATAAATTACACAAATAACTTTATAAACAAATCCCCCCAGCTTGCATTTTGTTTAAAGTAATAACTTTATATCATACAAATAAAGAAATTTCAAGTATGAAAAGTGCATTATTGCAATAATACCTCTTTGCAAGTCCAAAAATCTTGGTTTAGAGTAAAACTGTAAAGTGTAAAAAAGGAGTAAAACAATCAGTGCCATTATTCATTCAAGAAGTCCAACATCTTAAAAATGATGCTTAGTGTGTTGCAGAGGCAGATTTACATCTGAAAGCAACATGTAATTGAAAAGAAGCTATGTGTGTGTTCATCATTTTGCATTACTAATTCTTTTTCCCTAGTTTTCTTCACCTTTCTTGGCAGGAATTCACAATACAAACAGTGCTTGTCCTCAGACATCATCCATTCTGTGCTGCTGCCACTTGCATGGTTCCAAGTTCTTCATCCTCTTCATGCATTCGCTTTAAACTTCCTGCAAAAGGCAAGAGGAAGGAGGACATGCCTGAAAAGATCAGTTCCAACAATATACAGCTGCAAACAGGACTGCATGGCAGTGGTTACTGTCTTCCTGCAGGGACTCTACCCTTTGAAGACATTCAGCTTTTGGACAGCCAGTTGCTGACAGCACTCTTCCCTTGCACTTCTCCACAGGGAAGAAATTTCCTAGAATCCACCAGGTTTTGTGCTCCCTTTACATCTCCCCCCAAACTCCATTTCCACTGCCTTTTAGCAGGGGTGGCTGCTGGCAGGCCTCTATATGATTACAGTAACATTTTTTACATGCCCTAATCCCCTATTGTCTGTTTAAAAGCACAGCAAAACTCTTTTTTCAGAGCAACTGCCTTAATTTTAAGGGCAGGTCACTCTTGAATCCTCTAAAGAGCTCTGGGGTTTTGAAGCACAGGGCCCTTCTCCAGTACAGTATGGAAGTGCAGACACCACTGCTAAAGTTCAAATCCGAACAGGAAAGTTCAAACATAGGAGAACAGAATATTTAAACAGTGCATAGTGAGGTCTGAACATCACTTGCATATCAGCTGCAGGCATCCCCTTCCCAAAAGTTTGAGATTCACTGCTGCTGGAGGTTTACTTAGGGAGTGCAAATGTCACCTCACAACACCAGGCAAAACAGGTGGTGTGACACACAGCAGGAGAGGCTGCTGACCTGTAGAACCAGGTGGAACCGAGAGGGATCTCTCCAACTGCAGTGGTGACATCATCTGGATGGTTAATTTTGCTAGATAGATGGCTTCATATTCCTGAAATTTTAATAATATATATTGCTATTAGTTTGGCATAATGCATTATAAGGATGAGGACTAATTCAGGGAGCTCGCTAGGATGGACTAGACAGTATCTTAGAGCAAGGCAGAGAGTTTAGAGGAGGAAAGTTCTTTGTTGCTTTGACATGAACAACAAAGAACTGTCAGGAATAAAGAGCAAAGCCAAACAAAGGATGATAATAAAAGTTTACTCTCTTCCTTAAAGCTGTTTCTTAAAAAAAGTTCTGTGAGGATGTTCAGAGAACTCATTGTTGCTCCCAGAAGGCAATCCAGACAGTAGAAACAAACCAGACTTAGAATACAGTAGCTTCAGAGTTCTGTTACAACGACAAGCCATTCATGGCCTTAAGTTGTGTTCTAGTGACCCTGTCACACTTTCAGTGCTACACAACAACTCCCCACAGGAACTACCTTTTTTTTAAAAAAAAAACCACAAAAAAACCACACACACCACAAACTCAGGAGATATTCGTTTTGCTACCAGCCACCTAAGTAATAGCAGAGATGCAACAAATCTGTTTCAACACACTGTCCTGGTGTTTGCCCACCATTCACCCAACAGACTCATGGAATATAATAAAACAACCTCACAATACTGCTGTTTGCCATTCCAGACCTGTGAATTTCCTATGAATGCAAGTGTCAAGAAGCATCACTGGCGAGTGCTACAACACTTGACTTTGTAGCTTCCTCAGCCACCAATTAAGCTGTTTCACAGTCTCTTAACCATGCACAAAACAGGATTTTTATTTCTCCTCCATTCCTGGATTTGCTTTGTTCAAAGCTTAAGTCTAATGACTTAGGATACCCACTCATTTTCCTCCCAAGCTCTACTATAGCTTCTGACATTTACTTTAAGCATACTTCTACAGTAAATGTTAAGCTGCCTAAGTAGAAACAGCTGTTTTGCAGGAAGATGATTCATCAAATGGCTTTTGAGTTGTGACCAAAAAAAAAAAAAGTCACCTGAAGTTGATGGACAAATCCAGCATTAGGATTAATACAGAATCTTCTTTCTTGAACATAAGTAAATGCGTCCCTTTAAAAAGAGAAGGAGAGAGAAAATACTTCAGTGGAAAACAGACATTGACAAAAGCCTCTGTGGTTTCAGGAGTCTTCCTTCCAATTATCTCTACCTCTACACACCACCTCTAAATGTTCCTCAGAACTCATTTGTGTAACTGAAATTGTTTGGGCAAAATAGGAAGCAGTAGTTGTAAAATACTATTTGCTCAACCCCACCTCCAGTTTTTAGCTTGCTGGCCTGTTTTCAACACACTTAGAACAGCCTCTTGCGGCCTCTCCTATAGTTTTACAGGAAGGCACCAATCTATGGAGGCTGGTATCCTGTTTCCATTAGCAGCAGGTACCTACTTCTTAAAGAAAGGACATAAACAAACCTGCAGCGAAGTGAAATGGAATAATCTGCCCCATGTAAAGTCTTCACTCAATCTCAGTAGGTATTAACTGGTTTATGCACCAATACACAACTGTTTAAGATTCCCTCCAAAGTTATTATTCACTTACACCACTTGAATTCAAAGATGAATACCTACAGACATATCAGACTTCTTCTCTGTACTAAAGTACTCTCTCACTTCAGCCTCTTCAGACAGATGATTAGCTACATGACCACATTCTGTTCTTACCTGTACTTCACCCCAAATGTTTCCATTATGTATGCAATAACTAAGGCAGCACTGAAAAGAAACAAAGAAAGAATTAGTAGAATGTATTTCAGTTATTTAAAAAAAAATTAATAACCAGGATGGATAGTTTCCTACCTTCTAGAAATCCCTGCATTTCCATGGACAAGAACTTTTCCTGAGAAGAAAACAAACAAAAAACACCCAACCAACCATACTTTTATAAACTGAAGAAAATTCTTTGAAATGTAGTTTTTCCTTGTTATGGAGAACTACTCAGTAGCAAGGCACATCCCTAGACTAATAGGTGTGTTACCTCACTCTTCGTTACTAACTACACTCCATTCATTACTGCCACAGGACAGAAGAGCATGGATTCCTGCTCCTCTGAGGATTTTGAGTAACAAAAGCTGCATTCCAGACCACAATGCAGATTTAAAGCCTTACATTGGAAAGGACAAAAAAAAACCCAAACCCAACAAAACTCATGCACAGAGCACAGTTGCATTTAAAGTGGGGAAAAAAAACCCAACCCCAGATATACAAAGAGGTTTGCTTTCCAGTTGGAGGCAAAAAGAAAATAACACTACTTTACTCTGAACTTGTATTATACAGTTCAAGTCAAGCACAATAAAACCCCAAATTTAAAAAAGCCTCATACTTAAGGAGTCCCTAATACATACCACTAAGTTACCTTTAAAGCTCTAACAACAATGTACTAGTAAATGAAGGAAAAAAGTTAAGACTTTACCTCCGCTTTGTAAACTTCCATCAATAAATTCTTTAGTCTACAAAGAAAAAAAATTACAAGACTCAGTTTCAGATAATTTTAGATGTTACTGCTACTTGCATTTAAATTTGCTAGAATTTTTGTATCAATCTTTATATACAGTGACAATAATGCACTCTGTTTATACAGTCTTAGACATCACTTCAACTGGACATTTATACTTCTATTGTACTTTTAGCTATCCATAAAATCGTCAGTGAAAAACTAGTGCAAAGCCAGAAACAAAAATGTTTACATATCTATTACTACTATAATAAAAATTAACTTCTAAAAATCTTTACTTAGCGGGGGGCAGGGGGGGGAATGCCAAAAAACCCAAAATCACTATCAAAAACCCACACACGTCAACAACAGCAATATGGCCTGGACCACTCTACTGACACCTGTGTCCTCCTAGAAGTCCTTAAATGCTATTTTCAGTTCTAAAAGTAGGTCTAATCAAACTATAACGTGAGACAACATGCAGTGAGGTCTGTGGAATATTGCCAGGCTGAAACATTTGATTAGATGAAAAGCAAAAGCTAAATAATTTATTGTGGGGAAAACCTCAAACTAGACTCTTAAAAATACACCAACACAAAGCTACTAAGACATCAGTAACTGCAAGATTTGCAACAGATGCTGTTTGATCAAACAGCATTATACTTCAGAAAAGCTGTAAGCCATAAAGTGATTTGCCACTTTTGCAAAAACATGACCACCTCTGCCATGAACAGGGAAGCCAGAAGAGCTTTTTGGTATTTTGGGATGGTTTTTTTGAGTGGGGGAAGGAACAAAAAAATGCTTTTGCTCTGTTGCAAACTAACCTAAAATAAAGATACAAAACCATAGCTCAAAACTAAGGATTTATTCTATTTCCAAAGGTCAGTATGTAATGGATACTGCTTAACTTAAGCTTACTTTTTAATTCCTCTACAGTAAACATGTTTAAGATGCTGTAAAACTTAGTTACACGAACTAATTACTATTTCCTGTTCAATTTTAATATTTCATACAAGAGATGTATCTGGTCTTCAAAACATGTTTCCTACAGGCCAAGTTCCCCAGCATTCTCCAATGATCCGATTTCTTTGTTTTGAGAACAGTCTTCCCCCCGCCTTTCTTTTTCTCATTTTTTTTGAGACTATAATAAGATACAGCTCTTACAACTCTGCCTCAGTTTCTATACTTGTAAAAAGGAGTTAATTACACTTACTAAGGTGGTAATAACAAGGTCATTTAAGAGTTCACAGCCCTTCCAGGTGCCTCAGGCTGGGTATCCCAAATTTGAAACTGCTATCTGTTAGTTCAGAAAACTACTGGGCAACTCCATTCCCAATCCATTCACATTATCACAAATACTTACCATAGGGAAAAAACGTATTATATTCTCAACTGGATTATCTGCAATATCCAAGACTAAATACCTACAATGAAGACAGTTGCTGTAAGTACAGAGTAAACACCAGTACACAAACAGCTGATTCAACCCCACCACAACACTCAAACCTGCAGAATGATCCTAGCACTACCCTCCTGGCTTTACTGTCTGGTCTGAGCTCCAGAACTTCTACAATCAGTAACCTGTGGAGTTGTCCTTATCAGGAAGGAAGCAAGGAACTTTCTCCAGCATCCCCTAACAAAATCACCTCTTGGAGTGGAAGAAATTCACACATGCTATGCTACAGGTGATTCAACTTTGTTTGGAAGCAACATACTACATACTCACATGCTCCCCATCTGTTTGTAAATACGGACCAGTGTTCTTTTCTGGGGCTCTACACAACTCTTCCAGAGGTACATGTATTCTGATTAAGTTACCTCAAATGTTTTAGTAGCAGGACAAACCACACTTGGAACTAATAACTTTAAAACTGAAGACAGTTACTGCAAACTAATGGATACTCCTCATTTGCAGACCTGCCTATGTCTAGTTTACTGGGATGAATAAACTTCATAGATTGGATTTAAGAGTCTTTCTGTACCTCATCACACTTTTCCAATAGTTTTGACAATGTGAAAATATTTGGAAAGAAACCAAGACAAAAAAAATCTTGATAATTTCTCACCTAAATAACTGTTGGAAGTTTGGTTTAATAAAATTTGCTTCAATGTTTTGTCGTATGCATATTACATGGGTTATTCCATGTTTCTGAAGTATAGGTAGCTGTGGGAAAAGGAAAACACTTTTTTTAATTACATAATCCATCTATTACACAGTAATAAAAAGCTATACATAAATACACAATAGGGCTCTACTGTGTCCTGAAGGAATATCAAGAGCTAGTTTTCTAACAGTCAAAGCAGTGTGAAAAATGTTGTCTTTCAAAAGAGACAAAAATGTAACCATTAGGAGCTGCAAGAAAAAGCATTCCTAAAAACGATAAAAAGAACAGGCAGTAAAGAAGGTATTCAATGACCTTGTTTGTCTCTGCTCACCTTTCACTTAGCCTGAAATTGCAAGTCCCTACATGACGCAGTAATTGTCAGCTAGCATTGGATTCTTACTGGAATCAGACCATTGAAAGTAAGATCATTTAAACTATGAGGTAAGTTTACATATATAAGCTTTGTCTTAGCAGCACTTGACTTTATTGTAGATGCAATTTACCTTATTTTACTGCATATATACAAGTTCCCAGTTCTTATTATTCTTGTGTTGCAACACTTTAGCAAAGGAAACAGACTGCCTGACTGGCAACGTGCATGTCTTCAATGGTTTACCTTTTTCTAAGAAAAATTCTCTTCAAGCTTAACTACAAGACTCAATTTT